>NC_134360.1:156582451-156927451 GCF_048569485.1 Anomaloglossus baeobatrachus | reverse complement strand
CATGCATAGGGATACACAGAAAATCCTTACTTTTGTTAGAGGTTGAGATTTCAGCAATATTGTGATTTCTATTGCGCTATTCAGATTTTAATTTAAAAGTGTTATGACGGGCCCACAGGGTCTCTGGGAAGGGGGGGCGGCACTCGTCACCGGGCCGGTGTCGATTCGGGTTGTCACAGCGGCCTGGTCCGGTTCCGTGACCCCATCGGTGTTCATGAGCACCTACACTACATTCATTCTCTATAGGACAACAGATGATAGGCAAGTGCAGCACTCAGCTGGTCTCCCTATTAAAAACTAATTTAGCATAAGTACGCATGATCAACTACCATGCCAATTATATTGGACCCATCAGAACCCCTATTCTCTGAATCAGTTTGTGTCCCAGTAGTTGGACCACCAGCGATCAGGATATTGTCCCCTATGGATAGTGGATAACTTGCAAACTCTGTTCAACCCCTATAAAGGCACTGCATGTACTGTTACAGAATCTAGGGCTTAAAAGGTGTTGCCCACTACTCCTTAGTTTAAAAATGGGCACATTGTTATCCTTAAAAACACAATGGCATTCTGGACCCTGCTGCTCCTCCATATTCCTGCCAGTGTATCCGGACTGTCTTCCAGCACCACTTGCAGAGGGGAGATCATGTGACCAAGGAGCCGATCAGCAGCCGGTTACTGGCAGTCACATTCCTTCCAAGCTGGAAAAAAAGCTAGGGGAACTCTTTCTTCCAGCTCAGATGGAAGGTGACCATGACAGCTAATCAGTGCCATCTGACTGCCCACAGCCATCAAGTGATACCGCCTCAACCAGAAGAGGTACTAAGCTTCCAGTCGGAGACACCAACAGCAGAATGGAGGAGCAAGGTAAAATCTGGTAGAACACTTTCTTTTTGTTAAGACAACCATAGACCATTTTTAAAACTAATTAAAAGTGGACTACCCCCATTAATATTAGGTAATCCTAAATTCACGAGGCACCACATAAGCATCCAGGCTAGGAGCATTACAAAGCTGTACAGTTCTCCCTAGTAATACAGTCAAAAGTGACGCCTACAAAATTAAGATTTTCAGTATGCCCTGTAAAATCTCTTTCCAGTAGCCTTCATTGAGGGACACAGTAACCCTGGGAAGCCTGCTGCCCCCTAGAGGCTGAGACTATTACAATCAATTTGAAAATTGACTGCTCCCCTGCAAACTGTACCTCATCTGCCAGAATCACGCTCCTCGATTTAGTGAGAAACCAGTGAGAGAAGCAAAAAAGAAAGTAAAGTATGAAAAATACTCAGTTACATCCAGAGAGAAAACCAAAGCAAATGCACTCAGGACTGCGCAAAAAAGGGTGGGAGCTGTGTCCCCCATTGAAGGCTATGAGAAAGATTTTATGGTAGTAAAAATCTTAATTTCTTGTTCAGGTCATTGGATGATAAAGTAACTGTGTGAGGTCTTGAAGCTGTCCCTGGTATGGGAATAACAAATCTTAAACCGTTACCACCGAACATTCCTTGTTGCTCGCTCCAGCAGGTGCTTGACCCACCGCCACCTGCACTACTTTCCACCCAAGAGAAGGTATGTACAGATGACCAAGTCGCTGTCTTACAAAGCTATAGAGCCGAAGCCTGATGATTAACTGCCCAGGAAGCTCCCACCGCTCGAATAGAGAGAGAGTTCTAAAGCAGAAAGGCGGAATCTTGGCCCTTGAGCTACAAGCTTCAGTAATGGCTACTCTAATCTATTGACAACTGTTGCCTTAGAGGTAGCCAGTCCTCTAGGAGGGCCCTTCCAGTAGAGCTCGATCTTCTAAATGGTGTGGTGGTTGCTAAATGGCGCTCAACGGCCCTGATAACATCCAGCCCATGCAAGACCTTCTCACTAGGGTGGGCAGGTGCAGAGCGAAAAGGCAAAACTTTGCCCTCATTGAGGTGAAAAGCTGAAATCACCTGGGGGGAAAAAGGAGGGAACCAGCCACGACACTACCTTGTCCTGCCAAAGGATGAGCTAAGAAGCACGACAGGAGAAAGACCCTAATGCCAATACTCTATGGATGGAAGGGGGAGCCACAAGAAAAGGTTACCTTATAGGAAAAATGTAACGGGGAAATTTCCTTAATAGCCTCAAAAAATGGGGATTCTAAAAGTATTTAGAACAATATTAAGATCCCATGGATCCAGAGGCAGCTGGTATGATGGTCTAGCATGCACCACCCCCAGAAGAAATGTCAACCTGGGGCTTAGAAGCCAAGTACATCTAAAATAGAAAAGCCAAGGCAGAAAGCTGTCCCTTAAGAGAGCCAAGTGCCAACCCGGACTCCAGATCTGAGGAGATGCCTTCTGGGCTGGCTCAGATTCCAGATGGTCGACTGAAGAGCTGATCTATTCTCTTCCATGAGGAAAACAGACTCCTGAAATGTGTTGAATATCATCCCCAAAAATTGTAGTCACTGTACTGAGACTAGAAAGGAATTTGTTCTGTTTGCAATCCATTCGAAGAGTGCTGAGGAGTGCAGGACGATCCGAAGACTCTCCAGATTGCGTGAGGAAGGCGACGTGTCGAGAATACTGTATTGTACAAGTCAGGGATCATACATACTCTGGGTGCAGTAGCCAATCTAAAAGGAGAGGGCTACAAACTAACAACGTCTCTGATTAATCACAAAGCGAAGGAGCTGCTGATGTGCTGGAAAGATCGGCACATGAAGATAGGAATTCCTTGGGTTCCATAGAAGTGATCACCTTGCTAATTGATTCCATTCTGAAGTAACGCAGCTGGATCCATTTGTTTAGCTGCCTTAAGCCCAAAATAGGACACACAGAACCACCCTTCTTAGTTACCACAAACAGGTCTAAATAGAGCATTAGGAGCAATTACAAGAGTTCCCTCTCCTGAATATTTCAAAGAAGAAATGGCACATTTGGCTGCATAAAGGGAGGCAGAACATAGTACCTGCCAGCCTCAGCAATCTGATTCGCTCCTTCAGCCAGCTCCCCATCCTGAGATATGGTAGAGATACTTTGCCGTAACTATTTATTTCAGGCAGTAAATTACTTCGTTCACCCAAGTGGTGGCGAAATCTGGACACAAAACAAATCATTCTGGCTCATAAGTTGATATGGCCATGGCCTCTATATGTCTGTCAGTCGGGTCTCTTTGCGATGCTACCTCAAAAAGAGGTAGGGTGGGAGACCTGGACAGATGAAAGAAAGGCATATTTACCACAGGCGGACTGAAACAAGATGCAACCCACTCTGCAGTGAAAGGGTGCAACATCTCCATACGACCACGTCGCTAAAAATGTTTGTCAGGGTGCTCCCATGCCTTATACAGAGCTCCTACAAACTCCTAGTTTGAAAAGGATCTGGCCATACATTTACATTTTCTATAGAACTCCACCTGCAAGGAACGAAATGGGTGTACAGCTATAACACCCAAAGATGAATAAACAGCCGCCACCAGACTCTCTACCATCTCCCTTACTTTATCACCGGAAAGGGGTCTACGACAGACATCAAGCTCGAACTAGGCTCTGACAGCTGTGGGAAATGGAAATCCTGAGAGAGGGATACTGATTATGCCCACCTCCTCTGGGAGGCAGGAGGAGACCCTGATGAAGAAAACCGAGGCCATTTGGATCACAGACATGATCAGCCATTCTGGTGAGGAGTAGCTAGTGGGTCAGACTAGGGCGGCAGAACGGAGGAGGATGACACGGACATACTCAGCAGTCCAAAAGGTCTTCACCCATCTGTGGCTCCAGAGAAGTGGTTAGCTGTCTACAAAGTGTAGGCACATGTACAACATCATGATGCCTTATTGCCACTATCATTACAAAACTGATAATTAGATTTATTCAATTTTTGATGGATATTTATGTGTGGCTCCTGTGTATTTCCCTAACCTCTGAACCTCTCTACAATGAACCAGTTTTGATGCAGAATGGTGTTTAGAGAATGGTTTGTGGTGGTTGATGGATCTGGTTATAGTTCTGTAGGTAATGAACCCATTAATATTGATGCCTTATCAATATCAGATAGAATGGTGTCCAACTGAGCACCAACATTAAAGGGAACCTGTCACCAGATTTGGCCCCTATAAGCTGTGGACACCACTAGTGAGCCCTTATATATAACATTCTAAAATGCTGTATATAAAAGAGCCCAGGCTGCGCTGTATAACAAAAACACTTTTATAATACTCACCTAGGGGTGGTCCGGAGTGATGAGCGTCAGTGCTCTCAGTCCGGTGGCTTCTCCATCTTCTGCAATCTCTGTCCTCCTGCCTAGCCCTGTACATGATGTGTCTACGTCAACCACACAGGCCGGTACTGCGGTCCTGTGCAGGCGCACTTTGATTTGCCCTGCTGAGAGCAGAGCAAAGTACATTTGTGCGCATGTGCAAGAAAAGGTCAAAGACCGCCTGCACATGCACACTACACAGTACTTTGATCTGACTCCAACCAGGCAGATCAAAGTGCGCATGCGCAGAAGTGCAATGGAGGCCTCACTGTGAATGATGCAGGACACGTCATGCACAGAGCTGGGCAGGAGGACGGCGATCGCAAGAGATGGAAAAGGCACAGAACCGAGCGCAGCGACAACGATTGGACCGATCAACCCTCTAGGTCAGTATTATAAAAGTGCTTTTCACGTTATACAGCATTTTAGAATACTGTATATAAGGGCTCACTGGTGGTAACCATAGGTTATAGGGGCCAAATCTGGTAACAGGTTCCCTTTAATCAGTAAATTGCAGGGGTCACGGAGCATTGGCTATTTATTTACCAGACACAGCACTATACATTTTGGCTGTGTCTAGTACAGAAAGGTGACACATAATATGGTTGCCATTAAGAGACTGTCACACCTTTCTCCATTACTAAACACCTAAATACGCCTAGATATGCACAAATACATTATCTGATCCCAGAGGAAGTTTCTCTTGAGTGCTCCCTTCTTTTTTATTTTAATTTTTTACAAAAAAATCCTTAGGATAAGCCTTGTGTAATCTTGGAGGACTTCCCGGAGAGATCTGTACATACTACAGAAGACTCGCATTGTCTTTAAAAAGGAATCTATAATTTCATACAATCTTGTGTATGATATAGAGGGTGCCATGTGCTGCGGATAGGTGGAGGTGTGTGTTCCAAGAACCTCAACGATGGGTCTAAACACCACTATGAAGTGCGCAGCTCCTGTGTGTACAAGATGAAAAGTAAATCTAAGGGTTTGTACAATGCTCTGTGAGAGTGATTTAGATCCATAGACTTGCCATGGAGTCCGTACAGTGCTCATACAGGAGGTACGCACTTCAGATTGGTTTCATTGATCAGCGTCGGTCATAGGACCTTGATCACCACTAATCAGCAATAAATAGCCCCTAAAACATATAAAAAGGAGTTTTAGATGATAGCTACCATGATTTTACAGGCACAGTAATTTTGACTAAACTGCAGGATCAGACACAACAGCCTGAATGTTGCTGGCCTTCATCATGGAGTCCTGGATGTGGGACGCTCAACAATCAGACAATGAAGTGCTCAATGTTTGTTCATTGGGGGATAGAGGGGAAAGAAAAAGTTTGGAAATGATCCTGAATTAATAACAACAATAAAGTTAATACAAAGTCTAGTAGAAGATGGTTTTTTACTCACAGGCATCTGTGCTGTCATCATCCTGCTGTTCATAAGCCCCAGACAAAGCATGGACTCCAGAGCTCACAGAGCGCAGGCAGCAGAGCACACTGTCCGCTATGTTACTCTCATCTGCATGACCGTGACTCAGGGAATCCAGTGCAGATCCAATAAGATCCTTACAGATTCCAGGAAGATGGGAATCTGTGGGGTTTGAGCAGACACTGCTGGACTTACTCAAGAAACTGCTGGATTTGTTCATTAATCCTGTGGACAAAGTATAAAATGATGCTACATTACAGCTGAAATAGGAACAAAAATCACTCATTACAGCATAACGACCTAAACACCAACCTGATGAGTGTCCAGACTGTAAGCTCTGGATTGGGTGGACTCGTATCTCATACAGACATCCAGAGATCCTCTTGTTCTTCATCAGACTTTTGCTCCTTTAAAAAAAAAAACTCCAAACAATTAAATCAATGCTGATCTAGAAGTCCATATTCAATCAATGAAGTTTCCACTGTGCTCTTCAGTGTTGAGAGCTTGCTCTCCCCCTTTTCTAGAGTATTTAATAGGGTTACACGCCCATAAAGCTTGATATACAAGACTCTTAAAGGGAACCTGTCACCACTTTTTTGGCCTATAAGCTGCGGCCACCACCACCAGGCTCTTATATACAGCATTCTAATATGCTGTATATAAGAGCCCAGGATGGGGGTATAACATAAAAAACTCTTTAGAATACTTACCTAACAGTCGCTGCGGTGGGCCTAATGGGCGTCTCCGTTGTCCGGTGCCGGCACCTCCTCTTTCGCCCATCTTCGTCCTCTTTCTGAAGCCTGGGTGCATGACGCGGCTACGTCATACACACTCGCCGTTCCTGCTCAGGCGCACTACAATACTTTGATCTGCCCTGCTCAGGACCTGAATGCCGGCGAGTGTGGATGATGTCGGACCTGTCATGCACCGTGGCTAGAGAAGAATGAGAATAAAGATGGCCAAAAGAGGTGGCGCCGGCGCCAGACAATGGAGACGCTTATTAGGCCCACCGCGCCACCGTTAGGTAAGTATTATAAATTGGTCTTTATGTTGTACCCCCGGCCTGGGCTTTTATATACAGCATGTTTGAATGCTGTATATAAGAGCCTGGTGGTGGTGGCCGCAGCTTATAGGCAGAAAAAGTGGTGACAGGTTCCCTTTAAAGAATTATTATATTATTTCCACATTGCATATTTGATCTGCATTTTTGGGTGCCTAAAATTTTTAATTTTTAATCAGTGTGCATACAGTGCATTTTTTAAATGCGTTTTTAAGTTCAGTTTTGTTACAAAACTACAAGCAAATCCTGATGCCAGCAGAGTCAATGAGATTCCTGAAGTGTAGTGCACTCGTTGAGATTTTCTCCTTGAAGATTTGGTGGAGAAAATAGTCTGCAGCCTGTCAATTCTTTCAGCCTTTTTGCCTGCGTTTTTCACCCGTTGAAGTCAATTGAAAAACGCAGCAAAAACGCATGTTTTTTTGTGCTGTGTTTTTCCTGCCAAGAGATGTAGCAATTTCTGCAACCAAATACTTAACGCGTGCACATTCTCTTAGGCTGGTTTCACACTACGTCTTTTTAACATCCGTTGAAAACGTTATTTTAGCGGAAGTACGGATCCAGTGCAAATGCGTTTTCATTTCAATGCATTTGCAATGGACTCGCGTTAACATCCGTTCACCTGCGTTTGCGTGCGTTATAGTGCGGATCCGGTGACTTGCAGTTTTTTAACATGTTTCAAAAACGCTACTTGTAGCGTTTTTGAGCTGCGTCAAAATACTGCAAGTCATCGGATCCTGACTAAACAGCACGCGAACGCAGGTGAACGCTGGCATGCTGATAGACAGGATCCTGCTTTTGTACTGAGCATGCCCAGAAAGTACTGAGCATGCCCAGAACCAGTCTCGCGTGATCTGTCTCTCTCCTCCTCCCTCCCTCACCCTCTCTCTCTCTATCTCTGTCTTTCCCCCTTCCTCTCCTGTCTCTCTCTCCCCTGCCTGAGAGCTGCGGACACTCGTAACCAAGGTAAATATCGCGTAACCACTTCTCTTAGTTACCCGATGTTTACGTTGGTTACGTGTGCAGGAAGCCCTGCTCCTAGCAGCTGCAGACACTCGTAACCAAGATAAATATCGGGTATCCAAGGCCGATGTTTACCTTGGTTACCAGTGTCTTCAGCTGTCAGAATCCGGCTCCCAGTCTAGTTTCCCTCACTCCCGATCACATGATTCCAATGCCCGCCCCTAAACATCCAGTGCAGGATCCTGCAAAATAACAGATGCGTTTGCATACGTTATTTGCTGTAAAAGCAGGATCCGTATTTCCGCTAAAATAACATTTTCAACGGATGTTAAAAAGACGTAGTGTGAAACCAGCCTTAGTCTACCATCATATTGTACTTACCTGCGCCTTGAGAAATTTGACACTGATGATTTTGATAAGTCTGGCTCCCATTCATCTCCTGGATCATAAAATAGGTCATCATCCTTTGAATTGCCATTACTCTGAAATTAGAAATCAAAGCTATTTAGCATTAAAAGGGAAACTCTTACCTTCAAAATCTGCTGTTACCTGCAGATCTAGTGCTGATATGAAGGTAAATCGCGTTTTAACCATAACTTGCTGTGCTACTGAAATCCCAGCTACAGGGAGAAAATTGACGTTCTATCCTCCCTGTGGCTGCTCATATCTAGTCATTGAGCAGCACATGCTGTAACAATCAGCGCACAATACACAGTGAATGCGGCTGTAATCGCTCCCTTCGACCATGACAATCAGCCTGCTCTGCACACACACTGCTCAGCAGGATGTCAATCAATATGTGAGAGTAATAACAGCACGACCACTGCATAGTGAGAGGTGACTGTTACAGCCCCGATAACAAAACAAGCAGCTACAGGGAAGATTTAACTTCAATTTTCCGACCAAAGCCATGATAACTTTAACAGAGCAAAACATGGTTAATACGCCATGCAAGTAATGTTTTGTGGAGGAGACGGGTTCCCTTTAGGGACAATGATAAAAGTAAAGCATTCAGTGACAAACATGAAGCCTACTAAAGCTCTGACCGAACCCAAATTTAATTTCTAAAAAAGTGCTAGCCTGTTGTAATGACCCCCCTTGCTCTTATTATTAGTCTTCAGGTCTCCTATAAAATTATTTGTAAAAAATGTATGTAATGGTCATATACACTCAAATGCATTTATGGACTAGTTAAAAAGTAAAATTATCACTGATTAAATCCTCTCATATGAGGGCCGTCAGTCACCTCGTACAACTCCTTCATTGCCGCCAACTTGTACTCAAATTTCTCCAGACTCCAGAATGTTACAATGCCTAACTTGAGATTTCTAACCAGGATCTGTTCAGAGCTTCCAGGTTGGTTTTCTTTATCCTTATCGGATATATGATGCCTAGAAAATAATAAATATTTATTGGGAAAAATTACAAAGATTAAAATTAAAGTCCAGAAAACTAAATAGTTTAGGAGTTAAGAGGAGCTTCCACAATATTTCTTATTTTAGACTGTGTATCACACTGAAAAGAGAGACAGAGGGCTAATTAACATGGGGTGTTTTTTTTTGGGGGGGGGTAGTTTGTGGTTTGTTTTTTTTAGTTTTCAGGGTTTTTTTCTCTTCACTGGATTTTTGCAGAAATGGGCTTTTGAAGTTTAGAAACTCCAATATTTAAATTTTGCCTTCAACTAATGAGGCGTTAAAAAGATTCTCCTCTGGAGGGGTTTACTTTTTCTACTGCATAATGCTGCCCAATGATAAGAAGGCAGCGCCAGGGGATGAATAACAGGAAACACCCCCAATGGATTTCAGGTTCAGTGTGATCTGGTGAAGCTTGATGTGTCATCATTCCTGTCATTACAGGGTCACCAGAGGAGCAGTGAATAAGAAAATTGATGGTATGACTGTTACCTGTAAAGCACTGGATGTAACAAACGCTGCTCCTCTCCTAGCTCTGCAAATCAAAAAAGGTCAGTGGAGCCTCTGTTAGAAGTTTCGACACAGAAAATAACCAGATATCCCTCCGGGAAGGACCTAGCCAAGTGGTTGCCCTTTTTGGGAGACCACCATAACCATCATATCAAGTGGCCCTTTTTTTAGTCAATATCCAACTCTTTGACAAGTTTAAAGATATGACAAGGGAAATATCAAGGCCAGGTATCCATCCACAGACAGCTGTTTCGGGGTATTGCCCACTCATCAGTGTGGAGTAGGATTCTGGCTAGGTGGGAGCAATGCCTAGTAGACCAGCAAGACAAAACAATCACTGATCTCGGGGAGACCAGCCAGAGAAAACACTGCCGGCAGCCAGCAAAGGCACTCAACACAGTGAAATCCTAGGTGCATTGCCCCCTGGGAAGTATGCAAATCAAAAAAGGTCCGTGGAGCCTCTGTTAGGAGTCTCGACACAGAAAATATCCAGATATCCCTCCAGGAAGGAACTAGTCAAAGAGTGGCTCGAGACCACCATATTAAGTGGCTCTTTTAGTCAATATCCAACTCCTACTCTAAAGCAGATGGGAGTGAAGAGTTCTCAGCGTAATCAAGTGAGACACATCAAGTATCACCGGATGACACTGAAAAAGCCCATTCTGCAATTTTCTGGAGAGGTTTGCTCCTCCCTGTACAACACTGCTTTCTTATGATTGGTCAGTTATGAAGAGGGAATAAGTAAACGCCGACAAAAGAATCTCTGTTAACGCCTTCTTGGCTGAAGGGGAAATGTTTAAATTGGACACCGTAAACTTGAAATGCCTAGGTCTACACAATGCAGTGTAGAAAAAAAAAGTTTTAATCAGCTCTTCTGCTTCCCTTTACCGATATATGCAGTTTAAAATAATTAAAAAAGAATATATTGTGAAAGGTCCGCTTTGTAAAGTTGAAAAAAAAATAGATGTTCAAGTCCAACCTAATTGTACCAGGTTGATTCAATGTAAGACAAAGGCCATATGAGGCTGCTGCCAGTTACCATACTTCATATAAAGGAGAGAAGAAAAAAAAATCAATACGGATCATGAATATGGCAGAACAGATTCCTATAAAATAAAAAAAAAAATGAGGTGTAGAAGTCGAGGTCGAGAAAGAGGAGAGAGGAGAGAGAGGGGAGAAAAAAAAAAATTGCCGAATCCGGATCGTGCACCCGGAATCCCGCGTCTGGGTCGGACTCGGATCTGCCGCTCAAACCGCGCGGATCCGGATCTTGCCGGTCCGGGTCCGCTCAACACTACCTCTAAGTATTCAGAGGAATCGCGTCCATGCACGTTCCGGTTTCCCTGATTTGTTTGAAGCCATTTGATGCCACCTCTGATGAGAGGACTGTCATTTTCATATAGCAAGCAACAGATGATCCATGTAATATGCACCTACCTACTAAATATCGTGTTCTTCTTGAGTCTTGCGCTGATTGTGTTCGCTTCTTGAATCATCACAGAAACTTTTAAAGTGTTCCAAGTAGGCTGAACTAGAGGAGCAAATGATACACTTATAACTGTAGAGAATGAAAACACAGTGTAATCAAAAGAAAAATAAATCATAGCAGAGGAAAAACACATTTTCAGCTCACTGAGGCGAGGTGATAGTTGCTGCTTATAAAAGTCTATGGTGAGAGGAGGATGGAGGAGCTAGAGGTGGACAGGAACAGATATTCTGCTGCAAGTTCACCTGAAATGACATTAACACTTTAAAATTAAAATTCATGTTTTGTTTTTTTAACTTTTCTTTCTTTTTCTACTGAAGAATTTTGCACCATTCACCAAAATAGGCACCACACAATGTTTGATGAATTAGCGCAAATTCAAAAAGTAGCGGATTTTCTTGCTTTAAAACACCACATTAGAGTAAAGAGTTACACAATCCTTTCAATAAAACTTGAATGTTGCACATTTGTCTTCAACTGCACTAAAAATAAATTAAAAACGGATTTTTGTGTACTCACCGTAAAATTGTTTCCTCTTAGCCATTATTGGGGGACACAGGACCATGGGTGTTATGCTGCCTATCCATAGGAGGACACTAAGTAGATGCAAAAGCATAGCTCCTCCTCTGCAGTATACACCCCCTGGCCGGGCCAGGCAACCTCAGTTTTAGTACACAAGCAGTAGGAGAAAAAAAACAGTAAAAACTTCTCAACAGAGGAACATGAGAAAAGAAGACACATAACCAAATAAGGTACTGAGAGAACCAAGGCCCAACAGGGCAACAGGGTGGGTGCTGTGTCCCCCAATGATGGCTAAGAGAAAACGATTTTATGGTGAGTACACAAAAATCCGTTTTTCTCTGACGCCTCATTGGGGGACACAAGACCATGGGACGTCCTAAAGCAGTCCATGGGTGGGAAACATAAAAGAAGACAACACAACCCAAGGACTAGGAACCAGTCCCAGACAGCCTGGAGCGCCTACTGAGAGAGGTGCTCTACTGCCGTTTGCAGAATTTTCCTACCCAGATTTGCCTCAGTTGAAACCTGGGTATGGACTCTGTAATGCTTTGAAAACGTATGTAGGCTAGACCAGGTCGCAGCCTTACACACCTGTTCCACTGAAGCCTGATGCCCAATGGCCCACGAAGCGCCAACTGCTCGCGTGGAATGAGCCCGCAGCCCACTAGGAATGGGCTTGAGTTGCAAGCGGTAGACTTCCTGGATCGCAGAGCGAATCCAGCGAGCCAGAGTCGCCTTTGAAGCTGCCTGTCCCTTCTTAGGCCCCTCAGGAATGACAAACAAAGAGTCAGTTTTCCTAAAGGGGGCTGTCCTGGATATGTAATATCTGAAAGCTCTGACGAGGTCTAACGAATGCAGAGACCTTTTCACCCTATGAACTGGGTGTGGACAAAAGGAAGGCAGAACAATGTCCTCGTTCAAATGAAACGGGGTAAGAACCTTTGGAAGGAAATCCGGAAGGGGGCGCAGAACCACCTTGTCCTGGTGAAAGATCAGAAAAGGCTCGCGGCAAGAGAGTGCTGCTAGCTCCGAAACCCGTCTGATGGACGTAATTGCCACCAGGAATATTACCTTCCAGAACAGAAGAGCAAGGGAGGATTCCTTGAGGGGTTCAAAGGGAGACCTCTGGAGACCATCCAGAACGAGGTTGAGGTCCCATGGGTCCAGCGGCCGTTTGTACGGGGAAACGCCCTGGAGGAAGGTCTTGACTTGCAGTTTTTGAGCCAGGCGGCATTGGTAGAAGATTGAGAGCGCCGAGACCTGCCCTTTAAGGGAACTGAGAGCCAACCCCGCTTGCAAGCCAGACTGTAGAAAGTCGAGAATTCTGGGGATGGCCAGAGGCATAGGCTGGACGTTAGTTTCCCTGCACCATGAAACCTTTGCATTCAAATTTATACCTCAAATTCAAAATGAAGGGAGGAACCCAATTATCAAAAAAACCATAAAGAAATTCCTATATTAAAAATATCAATTTTTATTAGTCATTTTCTAAAAAACTGTCAGTGCAGTCAAAAGAGGAATAGCCACTTAAAAGTGGTTGGGCGGGTGAAAAGGAGACACGTGCGCCAGATGTCGATATTGAGGATATAGGCAGGGGAGGGGGGGCCTATCCTAGCCCTATGAATTTCCCCTACCTACCAGCGGAGGGTAAACACCCTAACACTCGGTGCCCCCGCTCCTCGGCGGCTGTCCCTTACTGTCCCTCCAACCATAAAACCACCATCACCAAATAGTGTACGTGAAAAAACAGTGCAGGTCGAAAAAACCTAAAAAAGTCTGGTATGCAGTTTTGTTAATACATATGAAATCAAATAGTTCCCCAATCAGGGTGAACCATAATCACAATAGTTCCCTTAAGGATGACCAAAAGGTACTCTCATTCCAGAGGACACAAGCCTAAATAGTCTGGGTAACCACTCTATATTGTTAATACATGTCAGGTCAACATACATATGTAATCAAGTAGTTCCCCTAAGAGGGTGAACCATAATCACAATAATTCCCTTGGGGATGATCAGAAGGTACTCTCATCCCAGAGGACACAAGCCTAAATAGTCAGGGTAACCACTCTCTATTGTAAATACATATCAGGTCAAGTAGTTTCCCTCTCAGGGTAAACCCAAATTGCACGAATTTCCTTCAGGATAAACAGGCTGTACTTCCATCCTACAGGACACAGGTGCAATTTGGGTTTACCTCCTGTGGCGTCAGAAATGAGCTTGTCCAGACGTTCGCCAAACAATCGGTCTGGAAAAAAGGGAAGGCCCGTGAGAGACTTCTTGGAGGCAGAGTCCGATCGCCATTGTCGGAGCCAGAGAGCTCTACGGATGGCTATGGTATTTGAGGCGGCAAACGCTGCGCAGGTAGCAGCGTCCATGGAGGCCTGCATGAGGTACTCCGCCGCAGCGGCAATTTTGAGCTGTTACCTCTGTGAAGGTATGAGTGAACTGGGATTCCTCAAGCGAAGTGTTAAGGGATTCTTATCAGACCGAAATCGCCTTTGCGACCCACACAGAGGCAAGGGAGGGCGAGAGGGAGGAACCCGCAGCCTCAAAAGCAGAGCGGGCGAGGTGCTCCACCTGTCTGTCTGTCGGGTCCTTGAAGGAGGAACCATCGGGTAAAGACAGGAGCGTCTTTGTGGTAAGGCAGGAGACCGGGGGGGGGGGGGGGGACCGAGGGCGGATTGGCCCAGCCCTTAGGGGCAGGTGAGGCAAAAGGGTACCGGGATTCCATGAGTTTTCGGTTACCGAAGCGCCTGTCAGGCTTCTACCTTTGCTTTGTGAGGATATCCTGAAACTCTGGGTGATCAGCGAAAACCTTTTGGGGTTTCCTTGCCCTCTTAAAGGAGACCGCATGGTCAGTGGTAGTGGATGGGGGATCCTCCACATGCAGAGTTTGGTTGATTGCTGCTATAAGGGAGTCTATTGCAGTTTGATCATCTGGGGGTGATGAAACCAAGGAATCCTCCTGGTACAAACAGCATTCTCCCTCCTCCAGCTCTTCAGAAGCCGTGGAGTGTGTGGGAGAGCCTGCCCTGTGTGCTCCTGAGGGAGAGCCCGCTGGAGACACCCGGCCGTGTGCTCTTTTCCTGATCCCTGCAACCGGTGAAGCATGTGCCCGGATTACCTCAGAAGGATCCTCCATAGGGGTATCCTCAGGCTGTGTGCCATCCAGGAACCCAGAAGGGTGTGGAGGACGACATTGCATAGCCAGCACCAGGTTCTGTGACAGTTTTTCCTTGGATTGGGACAGAAACTGTGCCCATTCCGGTGGGCTGGGAGCCCTAGGCTCTGGGCTGACTGTTGCGGCGGTGGTGGCAGGGGGGTCTTGGGGGGCTATAGGGGCACAGGACTCACAGAGAGAAGAGGTGTGTTTACGTGGTAGCTCAGCGTGGCAGGCAGTGCAGGCTGAATAATAGACTATGTGGGCCTTAGTACTCTTAGTGCCCTTAGAATTCTGCATGTTCCTAATAGGAGTATGCCAGGAGGGGGAGCAATGCTCAGCAGGGCTACAAGTGAAGCAAGCACCTCACCAGAATCAGCCGATGGCCCTGTCCTCAGGAAGGAGTAAGCTCTGTGGAGATCTTCCCATGCTTTCCTGGGGGGGCGGAGCTTATTGCGGCCACAGGGGGTGGGGCTTAGCGCTAAAAGAGCGCGAAGAAGTAGTCAGTGTGGCCCCCCCCCTGCTGTGGGTAGTGAAAAACGTCGGGAAGGGAGCTTCTGACAGTTTTCCTCCCTCTCCCTCCAGTCAGCACACAGCTTGTCACTGGTGGTTATCTCTGCCAGCTTTTCTGCTAGAGCAAATAAACAGAGCAAATAAACAGAGCAAATAAACAGCGTGAGTCTCTGAGCTCTGGACCCTCCTCCCCCTGCCACCGGTAAATTATCTGTGCAGGACTTTCTGCAAACAGCGAGGGACTTCCCCTCCTCCTCCAGCTAGCAAGCTAGAGAAAAGTTAACACTGTGTGTTCAGGATCCCTGGGGCTCTCCTCCTTGCAATCAGCAAGGGACTTTCTCATAATAAATACTGTAAATTCAACAGTCCTGGGAGCGTTCCCTGCACCGTCTTTTCTCCCTTTGTCTGGGAAACCAGTCAGGGGGGATCTCACCTTAAACACTGCTTCAGTCCAGGCAGTGAAAATAGCAGAGTCAGCTTGCTGTGTCCGGTCACACAGGTGCCATACTCATCTCAGAGCCTGCAAAGAGGGGCTGAGGAATTGTGCCTCTGCCCTGGGCTTTGGAAAATCGGTGTCTGTGGAACCCGTCATCCAGCCCAGGATCCAGCGTCGCAGGAGGGGGTACGTGGAGGAGACACTCCACGTTCCCGCCCTTTGATGGTAGTGGGAGATCGGTCCCAAAAGGAAACTGTCGCCCTCAAAAATAACAAACCTTGAAAGGAAGTGCCTCCTACAGACACTAAGCTAAAACTGAGGCTGCCTGGCCCGGCCAGGGGGTATATACTGCAGAGGAGGAGCTATGCTTTTGCATCTACTTAGTGTCCTCCTATGGATAGGCAGCATAACACCCATTGTCCTGTGTCCCCCAATGAGGCGTCAGAGAAAGTCAGATTTTGTGCTTAAGTACAACGCTAATGATTTTTCAAAATGTTGGAAGATTCTTGCAAATAAGACAAAACGCCTGGATAAGAAAAACTACACCTATAATGCAACAAGGGGTAGAGAGGCAAACAACACTGAGCAAACTCGATCAGTTACATAACATAAATGAGGGCTGGGCAAAGTGTGGGCAATGGGCCACACCCGGCCCTCTGGCTGCTCCAGTCTGACCTGCGGACCGAGACAGCCAAAGGGTTCAAAACAGTGGGCCGCACCGCCGCTGCTGCCCGACGCCCTACGTTTCTACGTCACAGCTATCTGCAGGTTGCGGATAGCGATGAACACAATGGTGGAAGAGGAACTGACGGCCCCTCCCTCCACCAGAGTGTGAAACAGCTGTGTGGAGGGTCAGTGCAGCAGAGTGGCAGGGGAACTGGAGAGAGGAGAGTATGTGATTTTTTTTTTTCATATGTATATAAGCGCAAACTGTATACAGGAGGCTATATGAGGGCTCATAATGTATATGTGACACCCCAGTGGTCATAGGAGCCGCAGTGGCGTTTCTCACTGAAGGGCATTGCTATGCCTGGAAGCAGCAGGAAGATGTCAGGTATAAGCAAACACTCAACACTTCCTAATCCAGGCCAGAAGGGGGAGCTCAAGTCCTGTTTGGGGCGAGCTTCCCTGTGCATTCTGGGCTGAGGAGGGGTTAGAGAGAGGAAAAGGAAGAGGAGCCTCAGAACTCGAGTAGCAGTAAAAGAACGGTCGCTGTTAGAGAGCTGTCTGCAAGCTTTCCAGGACCGAGCGTTGAATCAGGACACCGGGGTCCTCGACTGTCAGGTGCTAACGGCCCAGCAGTAAACCCGAAGGGAAGGAGATTCCCTATCGCCTGGACCATCAGAGACTCCCAAGGCGAAGTAGCACAATAGAGCCCGGGGCCGCAGAAATACAAGCGGGCCCTACATCTGGCTCGCGCTGTCCTCCACAAGTGACAAAGCAAATCACATATAGGGAGAGGGACGCTGTGCTGCTGCAGGCAACAGCGACCCACATTCAGAGCGCATTAAGGAAGGCCTCCAACATACCTGGCAAAGAAGAGATTCATCACTGCTTCTCGGCTGACCGGCCCACTGTAACCTGGGACCATAACATCTGATTAACCAAGAAATATTTTACCTAAAAAATCATTTTTATTCACAAATATGCCACAAACAAGGTACACATGTTAAAATAAATTAAAATATGGTGAGAAGGAAAGGTGGGAAACACAAACCCTTGCTCTTCACCCTTCCTATCATACAGGGGTCGGCGTCCTAAGCTTTAATGACGCCCCTGTTCCTCGTCGGCTGAGGTCCTATAATAGCCCTCCACTCACACTAAGAACCGTGTGCCCTAATTCAAAGTGGGTAAAGTGAGACACCCAAGGTAAGGCCCATATAGACAGTGTGTGACATTAATTAAGTCCAGATACTAATTTACTGTCAAACAATGTCATAAATATACTATGGGGGAGTTATTTACTCAGTCGACTGTCAGTCTAAAGTATCAAGTCATGAAACTGCTGTTGCATATGTCCAGGATGCACCCTACGCGTTTCGCCCTCTTATCAAAACAATAGGGCTCATCAGGGGTATAGAACAAAAGATCCTTGACAATTGAATCACAGCATCAACCTAGAACAAAACATAAATATAATAATCAAAAAACACTGTTATCACCTTCAGAGTAAATGATTGTGTCCATAATGCAATATAGGTAAAAAATATAGGGAAAAGACAAGGATAGTACTGACCGGTAATAAGTTGAACCAGAACAATCTTATATCCTGTTAATAACTTGTCCTCCAAATTTGCAGACCAGGAAAACGCATCTAACAGTACAAAACATACTTAATATATGAGTGTAGGTACAAATATAAATATACAAATATACGCACATGAAGGGTGTCTAGTAACTACATCCATCCTGCACACAACAGGGTAAGAAACTTATGGACAAATATATATACCTGTAGAAGTAGTCCCGGGTTATGGACTTGTCCCTCAACCAAATATGGGATATCCCGGGATTCATTCACACCCATATAAGAATGTGCAAATCTGTGAGAGATCAAATTAGGGCAAACAGATCAAATCCCCTCTCTCTATTTCGAAACTGTGAATCATCCACATAAATCTATAATTAAGTCCATACACTTAATGAGGACGTTTCAAGAAAGGAAGGACCGCCTCCTTCAGCTATCCCTGTCTATTTCACAGGACATAAGAAATGTACGTATATGTCTATGGAAATAATACCCAAATAATACCTGATCCGGTTAGGGAGATAGGTCAGCAATATTAGAAAGTCCTCCTATAGTAAAGGCTCAATCTCCCAAATGATGGTACAAATGTCCTCCAGAGGGACAATCTTCCCTCACAACGATCCAGTTCCCGGTCTAGGCGGCACCTCTACTAGTGCCTAAATAAAGAAAGGGGTATAGCCAGTTCAATCCCAATAATGAAAGATCAACCCAGGGCATACCAGTCACATCCCCTCTGTCTGTTTCACCGGAGTAAGTACCCCAAAAACTCCATACATAAGTCCATACGCCCAATAAGGGCATTTCATAGATAATCAATCCAGCTATATCTGCCTAGTTCACAAAACATAACATAAATAATGTACGTATTTTTTACAAAAACAAAACCCAGACAGTACCTGGTGTGGTTAGAAAAAGATGTCAGCACTCTTAGAAATTCATCCCGCAATCAGGGTTCACTCTCCTATATGATGGTACTCAGGAAAGCCCGTATTCCCTTTAAAAACATATATGCACACATAAACAAAATAGACAAAAAATACGCCCCAACCGGGCTATGGGAACCTTAATAGGTGCCACACAAACCTCAGGACTTAATCCCATTCTACAAATACCACCAATAATACATATCATGGATGACAATACAAAGAAATTTGTTTACGACAAGGCAATTACCTGGAGGAGCAGTGTCACCTGGGCAGCGATGTGTGTCCAGTACGGGTGTGCTAGAGCATGACAGCCTTCATCGGCTTTTAAACCTCATACTGCGCGCCAAAACAACAGCTGATCAGCCGCTCCCGTAACGTCACTTCCGGGTTTTGCGGCGCAGAGCAAATACCCCACCAATTCTAAGACTGCAGGGAATGGTTCCGTTTGTCCGGAGGTTCCTAGCACACCGCGCATGCGCAGAAAATCCGCGCATGCGCACACTCTCAAATTTAGAACTTAGATATATGGAGCTTCAGCGTGCTCGCACAAGATGCACACGCAATACTGTGCTCCCGGCGGTGAGACTTATAGGAAGATCAAAACGTCCGCCGCACTTATCTAGTAGACAAGGGCAAAAATAGCCAAAATGAAGATACCATTTATGCCCATAAAAACCCAATAGATCCAACCGAGTCATAACACAAAATATATATATACGATTAAGACGGAACGAGGTCAAAAACGGGGGGTGTCTTCAAAACCACCCCTGGAGGAAGATAACAGTATTCAATTTATAAAACAACATAAGGCAGTCACAGAAACCACTGGCTACCTGATTGTGTCATATGTATAGGAGACAATAAAAATGCCCGATATCCAAGATCAATAAGTGGACATAGCTTCACAAAAGGCCTACTACGGGCCAGATCTATTTTAAAAGGTATGGTCAAATTCACTTCTATCAAATTAAATAAAGCTAGTGTAGCTTATATGCTCATTCAGGCCATCCGGATACACAGAGCCCAACCAGAAAATCCACCTCGCCTCCCGTTGCAGCAAAATTTTGTCCCAGTCCCCTTTTCTCTCCGGTTCTGGGACAGATTCTATAGATTTAAAATTAACACCCTCATAACTACCATTATGTTCCTCATTCATGTGTCTGGCTATTGGCGTATCCCTTTTATTCCGAATGTCCCCCAAGTGTTCTCCTATTCTGACTCGCAATTGCCGTTTTGTTTTTCCAACATAATTTTTAGGGCAGCTACATGTAAAGAGATATATGACCCCCTGGGTCCGGCAGTTCGCAAACGTACGGTTCTTATAAATCCTGCCAGTCGTCACACTCTTAAACTCTTTTGATGTTTCTATGTAGTTGCAAAATTTACAGGCATGGCACTTAAAAGTGCCAGATTCTCTTTTCGTCAGCCAGCTAGCCCCACTGGTTTCAGGAGGGACATAATGGCTCTTGACCAATCGGTCCCGAATATTACAGCCCCTCCTAAATGTTACTGATGGAAAGGAATGAATAGAATCCTCTATCTCTTTATCTTGTCTGAGGATACCCCAATGGTTCCTCAAAATCCTCATCACCTGGGAATGCTGATCATCATATGTTGCAATAAGACGAGTCTTATTCTCAACCTCCTTACTTTTAGTTTTGTTTAGGAGACTCTGTCTTTCAGCTTGGGCTGCTTGAGAGAAAGCCCTCTCAATAGTTTTTCTGGGATACCCCCGATCAGAGAAACGTTTGCCAAGTTGTACTGCTTGTCTGTTGAATTCCTCCTCCTTGGAACAATTCCTGCGTATACGCATGAATTGTCCCTTAGGGATTCCTTTCTTTAAATTCAGGGGGTGATGGCTTTCCCATCTCAGAAAACTATTAGTGGCGCTCGGTTTCCTAAAGAGTGTGGTCTCCAGTATACCATTCACCTCTTTTTTGACAAAAATGTCCAAAAAGGACAATTTGTCAATCCCCACTTCGTATGTAAGTCTTAATCCCAGATTATTTAGGTTGAGTTGTCTTACAAACCTTTCAAAAGATTGAACACTTCCTGACCAGATGATAAATACATCGTCGATGTATCTCCCCCAAAAAACTATCTGGGGGGACCACTCGGTTAGTTCATCTCCAAATACTACTGTATCCTCCCACCAGCCCAGGAACAAATTAGCGTATGTGGGGGCACAGGGGCTCCCCATCGCCGTGCCCCTGAGCTGGTGGTAGAATTTGGATTTGAAAAGAAAGATGTTCCTAGTAAGAATAAATTCCATAAGCTCCAATATAAATTTATTATGGGCTTCAAATTGATTCCCTCGTGATTTCAGGAAGTGTTCAATAGCATGTAATCCAGCAGAATGAGGAATACTAGTATATAAGGATTCAACGTCAATAGACATCAGAATCATGTCTTTTTCCAATACAATCCCTTCCAATTTGGTGAGGAGATCCAGGGTGTCCCTAATATAAGAGGGAAGAGAGGTTACAAATGATCTAAGTACCCGATCCACATACGTGCTGCAGTTCTGGGTAAGAGAATCGATGCCTGACACAATTGGCCTACCCTTAATTGGGTTCGTCCCTTTGTGGACTTTCGGTAGGGCATAGAAAGTCGCCAATCTCGGGAATCTAGGAAAGAGGAAGTCAAATTCAGTTGAGGAAATCAATCTGTTATCCCTAGCCCTTGACAAAATGTCTCTCAATTGTTGTTGATAGCAAACAGTTGGATTCGCCCTCAGACATTCATAACTGGACCTATCCTTAATCAGGGTTTCACACATTTCCGTGTACATAACGTGGTCCATAAGTACCACGTTTCCTCCTTTATCGGAGGGTTTAATTACTACCGATTTATTTTGTTCAAGGGACCATAAGGCTTCACTCTCCTGTTCAGTTAAGTTAGGTAGGGAGACATTTCTCTTGGGGTAAATATTCCTAATCTTTTCCGTTACCATTTTACAGAAAATGTCAATAACCGTATAATCACCAATCGGGGGCGTTTTTGTACTTCTACTTCTTAGGTCCGTAAACGGACCCTCGCCCTCAGTTCTAGTCCCCTCATTTTCAAGCTCAACTAGTATATCCACATCTTCCAACATATCAGGTGTAACCCCAAGTTCAAGACATCTTTTCTTGTCTAAGATGGAAAAATATTTCCTCCACTTCAACTTCCTTACAAATAAATTAATGTCTTTAATCCAATTGAAAGCATCAAATTTTGTCGTAGGGACAAAGGACAAACCTGTCCTTAATACCCTTTCCTCAACCTGGGATAACTGGTACCTAGATAGATTGATAATTTGCATATCATGATCTAATTTGTTACTGGCCTCTCTTTTGCTCGATACTCTCCCCCGCTCCTTAGATTGTACGTGTTCGTATTCGTTTGCTCTAAAAAAAAGAGGAGGAGGAAGATGAAGCCGAGGAAGATGATGTCACAGATTTTGGGGTACCCATCTCGCCATGGGTTCTGTACCCTTGGTTTTGGTACCCTTGATATCTCCCTTGATATCAAGGGTACCAAAACCAAGGGTACAGAACCCATGGCGAGATGGGTACCCCAAAATCTGTGACATCATCTTCCTCGGCTTCATCTTCCTCCTCCTCTTTTTTTAGAGCAAACGAATACGAACACGTACAATCTAAGGAGCGGGGGAGAATATCGAGCAAAAGAGAGGCCAGTAACAAATTAGATCATGATATGCAAATTATCAATCTATCTAGGTATCAGTTATCCCAGGTTGAGGAAAGGGTATTAAGGACAGGTTTGTCCTTTGTCCCTACGACAAAATTTGATGCTTTCAATTGGATTAAAGACATTAATTTATTTGTAAGGAAGTTGAAGTGGAGGAAATATTTTTCCATCTTAGACAAGAAAAGATGTCTTGAACTTGGGGTTACACCTGATATGTTGGAAGATGTGGATATACTAGTTGAGCTTGAAAATGAGGGGACTAGAACTGAGGGCGAGGGTCCGTTTACGGACCTAAGAAGTAGAAGTACAAAAACGCCCCCGATTGGTGATTATACGGTTATTGACATTTTCTGTAAAATGGTAACGGAAAAGATTAGGAATATTTACCCCAAGAGAAATGTCTCCCTACCTAACTTAACTGAACAGGAGAGTGAAGCCTTATGGTCCCTTGAACAAAATAAATCGGTAGTAATTAAACCCTCCGATAAAGGAGGAAACGTGGTACTTCTGGACCACGTTATGTACACGGAAATGTGTGAAACCCTGATTAAGGATAGGTCCAGTTATGAATGTCTGAGGGCGAATCCAACTGTTTGCTATCAACAACAATTGAGAGACATTTTGTCAAGGGCTAGGGATAACAGATTGATTTCCTCAACTGAATTTGACTTCCTCTTTCCTAGATTCCCGAGATTGGCGACTTTCTATGCCCTACCGAAAGTCCACAAAGGGACGAACCCAATTAAGGGTAGGCCAATTGTGTCAGGCATCGATTCTCTTACCCAGAACTGCAGCACGTATGTGGATCGGGTACTTAGATCATTTGTAACCTCTCTTCCCTCTTATATTAGGGACACCCTGGATCTCCTCACCAAATTGGAAGGGATTGTATTGGAAAAAGACATGATTCTGATGTCTATTGACGTTGAATCCTTATATACTAGTATTCCTCATTCTGCTGGATTACATGCTATTGAACACTTCCTGAAATCACGAGGGAATCAATTTGAAGCCCATAATAAATTTATATTGGAGCTTATGGAATTTATTCTTACTAGGAACATCTTTCTTTTCAAATCCAAATTCTACCACCAGCTCAGGGGCACGGCGATGGGGAGCCCCTGTGCCCCCACATACGCTAATTTGTTCCTGGGCTGGTGGGAGGATACAGTAGTATTTGGAGATGAACTAACCGAGTGGTCCCCCCAGATAGTTTTTTGGGGGAGATACATCGACGATGTATTTATCATCTGGTCAGGAAGTGTTCAATCTTTTGAAAGGTTTGTAAGACAACTCAACCTAAATAATCTGGGATTAAGACTTACATACGAAGTGGGGATTGACAAATTGTCCTTTTTGGACATTTTTGTCAAAAAAGAGGTGAATGGTATACTGGAGACCACACTCTTTAGGAAACCGAGCGCCACTAATAGTTTTCTGAGATGGGAAAGCCATCACCCCCTGAATTTAAAGAAAGGAATCCCTAAGGGACAATTCATGCGTATACGCAGGAATTGTTCCAAGGAGGAGGAATTCAACAGACAAGCAGTACAACTTGGCAAACGTTTCTCTGATCGGGGGTATCCCAGAAAAACTATTGAGAGGGCTTTCTCTCAAGCAGCCCAAGCTGAAAGACAGAGTCTCCTAAACAAAACTAAAAGTAAGGAGGTTGAGAATAAGACTCGTCTTATTGCAACATATGATGATCAGCATTCCCAGGTGATGAGGATTTTGAGGAACCATTGGGGTATCCTCAGACAAGATAAAGAGATAGAGGATTCTATTCATTCCTTTCCATCAGTAACATTTAGGAGGGGCTGTAATATTCGGGACCGATTGGTCAAGAGCCATTATGTCCCTCCTGAAACCAGTGGGGCTAGCTGGCTGACGAAAAGAGAATCTGGCACTTTTAAGTGCCATGCCTGTAAATTTTGCAACTACATAGAAACATCAAAAGAGTTTAAGAGTGTGACGACTGGCAGGATTTATAAGAACCGTACGTTTGCGAACTGCCGGACCCAGGGGGTCATATATCTCTTTACATGTAGCTGCCCTAAAAATTATGTTGGAAAAACAAAACGGCAATTGCGAGTCAGAATAGGAGAACACTTGGGGGACATTCGGAATAAAAGGGATACGCCAATAGCCAGACACATGAATGAGGAACATAATGGTAGTTATGAGGGTGTTAATTTTAAATCTATAGAATCTGTCCCAGAACCGGAGAGAAAAGGGGACTGGGACAAAATTTTGCTGCAACGGGAGGCGAGGTGGATTTTCTGGTTGGGCTCTGTGTATCCGGATGGCCTGAATGAGCATATAAGCTACACTAGCTTTATTTAATTTGATAGAAGTGAATTTGACCATACCTTTTAAAATAGATCTGGCCCGTAGTAGGCCTTTTGTGAAGCTATGTCCACTTATTGATCTTGGATATCGGGCATTTTTATTGTCTCCTATACATATGACACAATCAGGTAGCCAGTGGTTTCTGTGACTGCCTTATGTTGTTTTATAAATTGAATACTGTTATCTTCCTCCAGGGGTGGTTTTGAAGACACCCCCCGTTTTTGACCTCGTTCCGTCTTAATCGTATATATATATTTTGTGTTATGACTCGGTTGGATCTATTGGGTTTTTATGGGCATAAATGGTATCTTCATTTTGGCTATTTTTGCCCTTGTCTACTAGATAAGTGCGGCGGACGTTTTGATCTTCCTATAAGTCTCACCGCCGGGAGCACAGTATTGCGTGTGCATCTTGTGCGAGCACGCTGAAGCTCCATATATCTAAGTTCTAAATTTGAGAGTGTGCGCATGCGCGGATTTTCTGCGCATGCGCGGTGTGCTAGGAACCTCCGGACAAACGGAACCATTCCCTGCAGTCTTAGAATTGGTGGGGTATTTGCTCTGCGCCGCAAAACCCGGAAGTGACGTTACGGGAGCGGCTGATCAGCTGTTGTTTTGGCGCGCAGTATGAGGTTTAAAAGCCGATGAAGGCTGTCATGCTCTAGCACACCCGTACTGGACACACATCGCTGCCCAGGTGACACTGCTCCTCCAGGTAATTGCCTTGTCGTAAACAAATTTCTTTGTATTGTCATCCATGATATGTATTATTGGTGGTATTTGTAGAATGGGATTAAGTCCTGAGGTTTGTGTGGCACCTATTAAGGTTCCCATAGCCCGGTTGGGGCGTATTTTTTGTCTATTTTGTTTATGTGTGCATATATGTTTTTAAAGGGAATACGGGCTTTCCTGAGTACCATCATATAGGAGAGTGAACCCTGATTGCGGGATGAATTTCTAAGAGTGCTGACATCTTTTTCTAACCACACCAGGTACTGTCTGGGTTTTGTTTTTGTAAAAAATACGTACATTATTTATGTTATGTTTTGTGAACTAGGCAGATATAGCTGGATTGATTATCTATGAAATGCCCTTATTGGGCGTATGGACTTATGTATGGAGTTTTTGGGGTACTTACTCCGGTGAAACAGACAGAGGGGATGTGACTGGTATGCCCTGGGTTGATCTTTCATTATTGGGATTGAACTGGCTATACCCCTTTCTTTATTTAGGCACTAGTAGAGGTGCCGCCTAGACCGGGAACTGGATCGTTGTGAGGGAAGATTGTCCCTCTGGAGGACATTTGTACCATCATTTGGGAGATTGAGCCTTTACTATAGGAGGACTTTCTAATATTGCTGACCTATCTCCCTAACCGGATCAGGTATTATTTGGGTATTATTTCCATAGACATATACGTACATTTCTTATGTCCTGTGAAATAGACAGGGATAGCTGAAGGAGGCGGTCCTTCCTTTCTTGAAACGTCCTCATTAAGTGTATGGACTTAATTATAGATTTATGTGGATGATTCACAGTTTCGAAATAGAGAGAGGGGATTTGATCTGTTTGCCCTAATTTGATCTCTCACAGATTTGCACATTCTTATATGGGTGTGAATGAATCCCGGGATATCCCATATTTGGTTGAGGGACAAGTCCATAACCCGGGACTACTTCTACAGGTATATATATTTGTCCATAAGTTTCTTACCCTGTTGTGTGCAGGATGGATGTAGTTACTAGACACCCTTCATGTGCGTATATTTGTATATTTATATTTGTACCTACACTCATATATTAAGTATGTTTTGTACTGTTAGATGCGTTTTCCTGGTCTGCAAATTTGGAGGACAAGTTATTAACAGGATGAAGGGAATTTTGTTACTTACCGTAAATTCCTTTTCTTCTAGCTCCAATTGGGAGACCCAGACGATTGGGTGTATAGCTACTGCCTCCGGAGGCCACACAAAGTATTACACTAAAAAGTGTAAGGCCCCTCCCCTTCTGCATATACACCCCCCGTGGATCACGGGCTGCTTCAGTTTTAGTGCAAAAGCAAGAAGGAGGAAAGCCAATAACTGGTTAAACAATTCAATCCGAAGGAACATCGGAGAACTGAAACCATTCAACATGAACAACATGTGTACCCGAACAACCAAAAAATCCCGAAGGAACAGGGGCGGGTGCTGGGTCTCCCAATTGGAGCTAGAAGAAAACGAATTTACGGTAAGTAACAAAATTCCCTTCTTCTTCGGCGCTCCATTGGGAGACCCAGACGATTGGGACGTCCAAAAGCAGTCCCTGGGTGGGTAAATTAATACCTCAAGTTTGGACTGTAAAAACAGCCCTTCCCTACATGGAGGCAACCGCCGCCTGCAGGACTCTTCTACTTAGGCTGGCATCCGCCTAAGCGTAGGCATGCACCTGATAACGCTTGGTGAAGGTGTGCAGACTCGCCCAGGTAGCCGCCTGGCACACCTGCTGAGCCGTAGCCTGGTGCCGTAATGTCCAGGACGCACCCACGGCTCTGGTAGAATGGGCCTTCAGCCCTGATGGAACCGGAAGCCCAGCAGAACGGTAGGCTTCAAGAATTGGTTCCTTGATCCATCGAGCCAGGGTGGATTTGGAAGCCTGCGACCCTTTGCGCTGACCAGCGACAAGTACAAAGGGTGCATCCGAGCGGCGCAGGGGCGCCGTGCGGGAAATGTAGATTCTGAGCGCTCTCATCAGATCCAACAAATACAAATCCAATTCATATCGATGAACTGGATGAGGACAAAAGGAAGGTAAGGAAATATCCTGACTGAGATGAAAAGGGGGATACCACCTTAGGGAGAAACCCCGGAATCAGGCGCAGGACTACCTTGTCTTGGTGAAACACCAAGAAGGGAGCTTTGGATGACCGCGCTGCGAGCTCGGACACTCTCTGAAGAGACGTGACCGCTACCAAAAAAAGGCCACTTTCTGTGAAAGTCGAGAAAGTGAAACATCCCTCAGAGGCTCAAAGGACGGCTCCTGGAGAGCAATTAGTACCCTGTTCAGATCCCATGGGTCTAACGGCCTCTTGTACGGAGGGACAATGTGACAAACCCCCTGCAGGAACGTGCGTACCTGAGGAAGTCGCCCTATGCGCTTCTGAAAGAATACAGACAGCGCTGGGACTCGTCCGTTAAGGGAGCCGAGCGACAAACCTTTTCCCAAACCAGATTGCAGGAAGGAAGGAAAGAAAAAGTAGGCAATGCAAATGTCCAGGGAGACACTCCCTGAGCAGAGCACTAAGATAAGAATATCTTCCACGTCTTGTGGTGGATCTCGGCAGACGTCTGCTTCCTAGCCCGTCTCATGGTGACAATGACGTCTTGAGATAATCCTGAAGACGCCAGGATCCAGGACTCAATGGCCACCAGTCAGGTTCAGGGCTGTAGAATTCAGATGGAAAAAACGGCCCTTGAAACAGTAAGTCTGGCCGGTCTGGTAGTGCCCACGGTTGTCGACCGTGAGATGCCACAGATGCAGGTACCACTACCTCCTCGGCCAGTCTGGGGCGACGAGGATGGCGCGGCGGCAATCGGAGCTGATCTTGCGTAGCCCTCTGGGCAACAAAGTCAGAGGGGGAAACACATAGGGTAGCTGGAACTGCGACCAATCCTGAACTAAGGCGCCTGCCGCCAGAGCTCTTTGATCGTGAGACCGCGCCATGAAAATCGGGCCCTTGTTGTTGTGCCGAGACGCCATTAGGTCGACGTCCGGCCTCCCCCAGCGGCTACAGATTTCTTGAGACCCGTCCGGGTGCAGAGACCATTCCCCTGCGTCCATGCCCTGGCGACTGAGGAAGTCTGCTTCCCAGTTTTCTACGCCCGGGATGTGAACTGCGGATATGGTGTATGCTCTGTCTTCCACCCACATCAGAATCCGCCGGACTTCCTGGGAGGCTTGCCGACTGCATGTTCCGCCTTGGTGGTTGATATATGCCACCGCTGTGAAGTTGTCCGACTGAATTCGGATCTGTTTGCCTTCCAGCCTCTGCTGGAAGGCTTGCAGGGCAAGATACCCTGCCCAGATTTGCAGAACATTGATCTGAAGGGTGGACTCCTCTGAAGAGAGTCCTTGCCCGTCTGAGAAGGGGTACGTTCCTGTCTAGGGACGTTGACTTCCCATCCCATTGGCGAAGAATGTCCTATAGAAGTGGACGCAGATGAAACTGCGCGAAAAGGACTGCCTCTGCATGAGGCGTCTTAAGGGGTGTGACTGGCCTTGAAGGAGAGACTGCACCCCCGTCTGTAGTGAACGCTGTATGTCCAGCGGGAGCTGCACTATCGCTGAGAGAGTGTGAAGCTCCATGCCAAGATATGTCAGCGATTGGGTCGGTGTCAGATTTAACTTTAAAAAGTTTATGATCCACCCGAAACTCTGGAGAGTCTCCAGCGCCCCGTTTAGGCTGTGTTGGCATGCCTCTTGAGAGGGTGCCTTGACAAGTAGATCGTCCAAGTAAGGGATCACAGAGTGACCCTGAGAGTGCAGGACTACTCCCACTGCTGCCATGAACTTGTGAAAAGCTGTGGGGCTGTCGCCAGACCGAAGGGCAGGGCTACGAACTGAAGATGCTCGTCTTCAATAACGAATCGTAGCGAACGCCGGTGCTCTGGAGCAATCGGCACGTGGAGATAAGCATCCTGATGTCTATTGACGCTAGGAAATCTCCTTGAGATATGGAGGCAAAGACGGAGCGGAGGGATTCCATCCGGAACCGCCTGGTTTTCACGTGCTTGTTGAGCAGGTTTAGGTCCAAAACGGAACGGAAGAGCCGTCGTTTTTTGGTACCACAACCAGATTGTAGTAAAAACCGTATCTTGTTCCTGAGGAGGAACAGGGATTACCACTCCTTCTGCTTGCAGAAGAGCATCGGCTCGGTCGGGAGGTGAGGAAGTTCTGAAAATCTAGTCGAAGGACGAGAATAGAACTCTATCCTGTACACGTGAGACAAAATGTCTCTCACCCACCGGTCTTTGACCTGTGGCAGCTAAATGTCGCCAAAGCGGGAGAGTCTGCCACCGACCGCGGATGCGGAGAGAGAGAGCTGAACGTCATGAGGAAACCGCCTTGGTAGCGGTTCCTCCGGCTGCCTTCCTTGGGCGTGATTGAGCCTGCCAGGAATCTGCGCCTCTCTGAGCTTTTTGAGTCCTTTTGGACGAGGACAATTGGGACCTGCCCGAGCCTGGGAAGGACCGAAACCTCGACTGTCCCTTCCTCTGTTGGGTTGTTTGATCTGGGCTGGTGTAAGGAAGAGTCCTTACCCTTGGACTGTTTAATGATTTCATCCAATCGCTCACCAAACAGTCTGTCACCAGATAACGGCAAACTGGTTAAGCACTTTTTTGGAAGCAGAATCTGCTTTCCATTCCCTCAACCACAAGGCTCTGCGTAAAACCACGGAGTTGGCGGACGCCACTGACGTACGGCTCGTAGAGTGCAGGACAGCATTAAAAGCGTAAGTCGCAATGCAGACATTGCGAGGTTAAGGACGCCATCTGCGGTACAGATGTACATGTGACAGTGTCCACGTGCGCAAGACCAGCTGAAATAGCTTGGAATGCCCATACGGCTGCGAATGCCGGAGCAACCGACACGCCGATAGCTTCATAGACAGAATTCAACCAGAGGACTATCTGTCTGTCAATGGCATCTTTAAGTGAAGTCCCATCTTCCACTGCAACTATGGATCTAGCCGCAAGCTGGAGATAGGGGAATCCACCTTTGGACACTGGGTCCAGCGCTTGACCACGTCAGGCTTATCTGGATAAGTGTGGTGTTTCCGGATTGCTTCTCTGAAGTCAGAGTGGCCGGAAAAGTACTCAATATACGCTTGAGATACTGAAAAGGGATTTCTCCTGCTGTGAAGCTGACTCCTCCACCGGAGGAGCTGAGGGAGAAATATCCAACATTCCCTTGATGGACGCTAGAAGATCATTCACTATGGCGTCACCATCCGGAGTATCCGGATTGAGAGCGGTCTCAGGATCAGAGTCCTGATCAGGTACGTCTGCCTCATCATACAGAGAGTCCCGCTGGGACCCTAACCAGTGATGAAGCCGAGTGCCGCTCCCAGCGAGCTCGCTTAGGCTGTCTGGGACTGTCGTCCGTGTCAGAGTCTGCGCCCTGGGATGCATGGGACCCCCCCGGAGCACTGATTTGTTCCAAATGAGGGCGTATCAACATTGCCCATGGTCCGTCTGGACTGCATAGTCTCTAAGATGTTAGTCACAGTCACAGACCTATCAGCCGAAACTGCAACTCCGTCCCTGTCCCTGGACAGGGTTCACAGGTGGTTCCTTTAGCCACCGCTAGCATAGACCCCGGCTGACCAAGTGATACAGGGAAGCATTGCACACAATGGGGACAGTGGAACCTGCCGTGTGGAACAGTATCACGTGCAGTACAAGCAGCATAGAAAGCCTGTGCCTTGGCACCCTTTCTTTTTTGCTGCTGTTGTCTAGCCATCTAGAAGCATATAGCCAAGAATAGCGACCGTACAGTGCAATGTATAGCATACAAGCAGAAAGTACAAATGAACACTTCAGCACATGCAGTACAAGCAGCATAGAAAGCCTGTGTCTCAGCACCCTTGCTTTTTTGCTGCTGTTGTCCAGCCATCTAGGAGTATATAGCCAAGAATAGCGACCGTACAGTGCAGTGTATAGCATACCAGCATAAAGTACAAATGAACACTTCAGCACATGCAATACAAGCAGCCTAGAAAGCCTGTGCCTTAGCACCCTTGCTTTTTGCTGCTGTAGTCTAGCCATCTAGGCATAAAGTATAAATGGCATTAGTGGGGTCAGCACTTCAGGTGCTGCTTACCGCCCGCCCAAAGGCGGGTGTGTGGTCGCCCGAATCCTGTGACTGGTTGCCCAGAGCTTGTCTCCCTTCTCCAGCCCAGACTGCGTGCAGGAATGGCTGCCGGCGTCTTGTGAAGAGGGGCGGGCCGTGGGCGTGCCCCAGACAAGAGCGGGAAACTGGCGTCCCACTGAGTCCAGTGAAGGGGGCTGGAGAATGCAAAGCAGACTCCAGCTCTCGGCGCTGACTGTCTGTACAGCGTCCCGCCCCTCCCCTGACTGGCAGGGCTGGGGGCGGGAACGAAGCGAAAACTAGGCCGCAAAGCCGGGGACTCGAGTAATAAGCGCGGCCGTCCTTGTGCACGGCCAGCGCGGAAGTCCCCGGCGCACCACAAGTCCCAGCCGCGCCACAGTGTAAAACACCCAGCAGCGGCCGGCGCGGCAGTTTCTAACACATAAATTCACTCAGCTAAGCTGCAGTGAATAATAGCACAAGCGCTCCGCGCTGTTGTCCCCGGCGCACAAGCACTCCCAGCAATGCTGGTGTGTGTGTGTGCGCCATGTGTACGGGGACACAGAGTACCTTAATGTAGCAGGGCCCTGTCCCTGACGATACCCAGCTCCATATCCAGCAGGATCTCCGGGTCTGTGGATGGAGCCCGGTCTCAGTGCCTGGAGACCGGTAAGATCCCACTTCACCCAGAGCCCTGAGGGGGGATGGGGAAGGAAAACAGCATGTGGGCTCCAGCCTCCGTACCCGCAATGGGTACCTCAACCTTAACAAACACCCGACAAAAGTGGGGTGAGAAGGGAGCATGCTGGGGGCCCTAGTATGGGCCCTCTTTTCTTCCATCCGACATAGTCAGCAGCTGCTGCTGACTAAAAACAGTGGAGCTATGCGTGGATGTCTGACCTCCTTCGCACAAAGCAGAAAACTGGAGCAGCCCGTGATCCACGGGGGGTGTATATGCAGAAGGGGAGGGGCCTTACACTTTTTAGTGTAATACTTTGTGTGGCCTCCGGAGGCAGTAGCTATACACCCAATCGTCTGGGTCTCCCAATGGAGCGCCGAAGAAATAAGATTGTTCTGGTTCAACTTATTACCGGTCAGTACTATCCTTGTCTTTTCCCTATATTTTTTACCTATATTGCATTATGGACACAATCATTTACTCTGAAGGTGATAACAGTGTTTTTTGATTATTATATTTATGTTTTGTTCTAGGTTGATGCTGTGATTCAATTGTCAAGGATCTTTTGTTCTATACCCCTGATGAGCCCTATTGTTTTGATAAGAGGGCGAAACGCGTAGGGTGCATCCTGGACATATGCAACAGCAGTTTCATGACTTGATACTTTAGACTGACAGTCGACTGAGTAAATAACTCCCCCATAGTATATTTATGACATTGTTTGACAGTAAATTAGTATCTGGACTTAATTAATGTCACACACTGTCTATATGGGCCTTACCTTGGGTGTCTCACTTTACCCACTTTGAATTAGGGCACACGGTTCTTAGTGTGAGTGGAGGGCTATTATAGGACCTCAGCCGACGAGGAACAGGGGCGTCATTAAAGCTTAGGACGCCGACCCCTGTATGATGGGAAGGGTGAGGAGCAAGGGTTTGTGTTTCCCACCTTTCCTTCTCACCATATTTTAATTTATTTTAACATGTGTACCTTGTTTGTGGCATATTTGTGAATAAAAATGATTTTTTAGGTAAAATATTTCTTGGTTAATGAATTAATTCTTTACCTGATATTGCATTTGGTTTATGACCATAACATCTGACCAGTAAAGAAGGGAATTTTGTTTACTTACCGTAAATTCCTTTTCTTCTAGCTCTAATTGGGAGACCCAGACAATTGGGTGTATAGGCTATGCCTCCGGAGGCCGCACAAAGTATTACACTCAAAAGTGTTAAGCCCCTCCCCTTCTGCCTATACACCCCCCGTGCTCCCACGGGCTCCTCAGTTTTGGTGCAAAAGCAAGAAGGAGGAAAAAGAATTAAAAACTGGTTTAAAGTAACTTCAATCCGAAGGAATATCGGAGAACTGAAACCATTCAACATGAACAACATGTGTACACAAAAAAACAGGGGCGGGTGCTGGGTCTCCCAATTAGAGCTAGAAGAAAAGGAATTTACGGTAAGTAAACAAAATTCCCTTCTTCTTTGTCGCTCTATTGGGAGACCCAGACAATTGGGACGTCCAAAAGCAGTCCCTGGGTGGGTAAAATAATACCTCGTAAGAGAGCCGTAAAACGGCCCTTTCCTACAGGTGGGCAACCGCCGCCTGATGGACTCGTCTACCTAGGCTGGCATCCGCCGAAGCATAGGTATGCACCTGATAGTGCTTCGTGAAAGTGTGCAGGCTCGACCAGGTAGCCGCCTGACACACCTGCTGAGCCGTAGCCTGGTGCCTCAAAGCCCAGGACGCGCCCACGGCTCTGGTAGAATGGGCCTTCAGCCCTGAGGGAACCGGAAGCCCAGCCGAACGGTAAGCTTCGATAATTGGCTCCTTGATCCACCGAGCCAGGGTTGATTTGGAAGCCTGTGACCCTTTACGCTGGCCAGCGACAAGGACAAAGAGTGCATCCGAGCGGCGCAGGGGCGCCGTACGAGAAATGTAGAGTCTGAGTGCTCTCACCAAATCTAACAAGTGCAAATCCTTTTCACATTGGTGAACTGGATGAGGATAAAAAGAAGGTAAGGAAATATCCTGATTGAGATGAAAGGGAGATACCACCTTAGGGAGAAATTCCGGAACCGGACGTAGAACCACCTTGTCCTGGTGAAACACCAGGAAAGGGGCTTGGCACGACAACGCTGCTAGCTCAGACACTCTCCGAAGGGAAGTGACTGCTACTAGAAAAACCACTTTCTGCGAAAGTCGTGAGAGGGAAATATCTCTCATTGGCTCGAATGGTGGTTTCTGAAGAACCATCAGCACCCTGTTTAGATCCCAGGGTTCTAACGGCCGCTTGTAAGGTGGAACTATGTGACAAACCCCCTGCAGGAACGTGCGTACCTGTGGAAGTCTGGCTAGGCGCTTCTGGAAAAACACAGAGAGCGCTGAGACTTGTCCCTTAAGGGAGCCGAGCGACAAACCCTTTTCCAGTCCAGATTGAAGGAAGGACAGAAAAGTAGGTAATGCAAATGGCCAGGGAGAAAAACCCTGAGCAGAGCACCACGACAGAAAAATTTTCCACGTCCTGCGATAGATCTTGGCGGACGTTGGTTTCCTAGCCTGTCTCATAGTGGCAATGACGTCTTGAGATAACCCTGGAGACGCTAGGATCCAGGACTCAATGGCCACACAGTCAGGTTGAGGGCCGCAGAATTCAGATGGAAAAACGGCCCTTGAGATAGCAAGTCTGTTCGGTCTGGTAGTGCCCACGGTTGGCCGACCGTGAGATGCCACAGATCCGGGTACCACAACCTCCTCGGCCAGTCTGGAGCGACGAGGATGGCGCGGCGGCAGTCGGCCCTGATCTTGCGTAACACTCTGGGCAACAGTGCCAGCAGAGGAAACACATAAGGGAGCTGAAACTGCGACCAATCCTGAACTAAGGCGTCTGCCGCCATAGCTCTGGGATCTTGAGACCGTGCCATGAACATTGGTACCTTGTTGTTGTGCCGGGACGCCATGAGGTCGACGTCCGGCACCCCCCAGTGGCAACAGATCTCCTGAAACACGTCCGGGTGAAGGGACCATTCCCCTGCGTCCATGCCCTGGCGACTGAGATAATCTGCTTCCCAGTTTTCCACGCCTGGGATGTGAACTGCGGATATGGTGGAGGCCGTGGCTTCCACCCACATCAAAATCCGCCGGACTTCCTGGAAGGCTTGCCGGCTGCGTGTGCCGCCTTGGTGGTTGTCTGGGTCTCCCAGGGTTTGTCCCTCTCTGCAGCGTCGGAGGAGCTGACAGGAATGGCTGCGGCGTCCTGACGAGAGGAGGGAGCCGTGGGCGTGGCCGAGAAAGTGCGGGAACTGGTGCTCACACTGTGCACAGTGAGGGAGGTGGAGAATGAAAATCATACTCCAGCCCTCAGTGCTGCTCGTTCCGTGCAGCGTCCCGCCCTTCCCCTGCCTGTCAGGGCTGGGGGCGGGAGAAAAGGAAACTAGGCCGCAAGAAATCCGGGGACTCGAGTATAAGCGTGGCCGCCGTAAAAGCGCGGCTAGCGCTGAAGTCCCCGGCGAACTACAAGTCCCAGCTGCGCCGCAGTTTCCCATGGCAGCGGCGGTTAGCGCGGTAGCCCCTACATATAAACACACTCAGCGACGCTGAGTGTGTAATGGCACAGTTTTATCCGGTCAGCGCCGTGGTCCCCGGTGCACTAGCACACCCAGCAAAGCTGAGGTGTTGCCGTGCGCGGTCCCCACAGGGATACAGAGTACCTTCAAGTAGCAGGGCCATGTCCCTGAACGGTACCCGGCTCCTATCCAGCAGGCTCCACAGGAGTTGTGGATGAAGCACGGTCTCAGTGCCTGGAGACCGATAGGATCCCACTTCACCCAGAGCCCTGAGGGGGATGGGGAAGGAAAACAGCATGTGGGCTCCAGCCTCCGTACCCGCAATGGGTACCTCAACCTTAACAACACCGCCGACAAGAGTGGGGTGAGAAGTGAGCATGCTGGGGGCCCTATATGGGCCCACTTTTCTTCCATCCGACCTGGTCAGCAGCTGCTGCTGACCAATCTGTGGAGCTATGTGTGCAGGTCTGCCTCCTTCGCACAAAGCAATAAAACTGAGGAGCCCGTGGGAGCACGGGGGGTGTATAGGCAGAAGGGGAGGGGCTTAACACTTTTGAGTGTAATACTTTGTGCGGCCTCCGGAGGCATAGCCTATACACCCAATTGTCTGGGTCTCCCAATAGAGCGACAAAGAAAGGTAAAGGAAACTACGGGCCTGTGTTGTCCATTTACTATCGTCGTCCTCAGCTCCGCATCCCAGTGTATAATACCATAGACTACCACCTCATCATCCTCCCTGGGGACCACTCCACCTGTGGGGAGCTGAACCAACCCAGCTGTGACACCATCCGCCCCAGAGGGCAGCACCCGTAGCGGCGGCTAATACCTAGCCGCACACCACAGGTGGCGTCACGAGACAACTACTACTCCCACCATTCTTCACCCCTTTTGGTGTACACCTTGGGGTCACGAAGCTAGGCAGGGCCACCCGTGACATCCCAGACCCGACATTTCCGGCTCGGCGATGAGTATTTAACCCCTGCCCTGTGGGTGCTACATATATAGGAGGCTATGTGAGGGATCATGCTGTTTATAAGAGACTATGTGGGGCTAGTACTATATATAGGAGGCTCTATGGTGGCACATAGTATATACAGAAAGCTTCCTATACACCTACACAAAGCCTATGTGGTGGGCTCACACTGTATATAGGGAGTTATATGGAGGCTTATACGGTATATGGGGGGGGGATGGAAGCATACTTAATGCTGCTCAATATTAAACAATACAATGACTATGAATATAAATTATAATCAATGTGCGGTTATTATTATTAATTATTATTATTGAGCAGAATTAATTTTAGCCTATTTGTTTGGCCTCCACACCAGTTACGATCTCTCATGTGGCCCCCTGGGAAAATGAATTACCCACTCCTGTCAGATAATGACTAGAGTGGTGGTACCAATGCTTGACCATCATTGCATGCAAACAGGGGACTCCAGAGCGCCGTTCTCAAATTATCATCCAGCACACATTTAAATGATGAACATATTATGTGGATAAAACTCTAAGCATTGTAACTATAGATAAAAAAAAAAAAATGAACGGATTACCAATAACACCCTATGGGGACAATCATATAGAAGCATCAGGTACCTCTACCCAAATCTAGGGGGAGGGCTGGACCCCAACCTGCTGTGAGATCGGTTCTAGCAGCCATATTTGATGTAGAACAGCTTTCCCAGAAACATTCTGTATATAACAAAAAGAGTCGATAGTTTTTTCTATCATACATTGATAATTGTGGGATATGTTCCCTTTCCTCATCCCTATATATCACTATCTGTGAATCCGCACATCAGGGTGTTGGGCCCTCTCGTTTAAATGTGGTCACCTAAGCAGATTGGCTCAGTACAAAGAGAGACGAGTAAACTTCACTGGACTACAGCTTGACACTACAAAGAGACTCTGAGCTACATGTGAATTAGGAGCCTCTTTTGTTTGACTCCCCACTAGACATGAAGCGATTTGAAGCCTGGTCCAGATATGTATATTCTATGATGGCCAGACAGGAGAGCTGTCGCCTCTTCTGATTAGTAGGCCTGGGGTGACATCATGCACGTCACAACGCAAAGTGATCATGTTGGACTTAGACATCAAAAAGAGGCATCAGGATGACGGCAGGTAGGCGGTGGCTCATTGGGCATTCGTTAGCCAGACATAGATTACTGCTGCTTGACGAGGGTCTTAAAACTTGATTTTCTAATCTCAACTCCCCCCAGCCCCACAAATGACATATGTTTAGACCGCCCCATAGTTCTCAAACACTGATCCCTGTAGTTTACTTAGGAGACTAGGAGATATTGGCTGCTAACATGTAAATAGAGAAGAAAGCTGCATGTCCAGGGAAGAAATATGGTAATCTTTGTGCACCATGAATGGCACACTTGCCCAATGTAACATACTTTTCTACACTTATAGCCAAGTCTTCCACATAAAGAGCACTTTCATGTACCTGACATATTTCGGTCTCTGTTGTTTTTCTCGTGTTGAAGCATTTCCACTTCTTTAGCAATTTTTTGCTTTTCCATCTCCAGAGCTTGCAGGATTTTGGCATGCCGTATAGTGTGATCTTCTAAAGCCTAAAGGCAGAAAAATCACTGTGACAAACTGATGGCTTTACCCCCCAAGATTTTTACTATGTTTTAAATAAGTTACAATATTTTCAAAAGTATATTTAAAATGGAAAATCACATGAACAGACATCCACAAAGCCAAGTGTCTGACTTCATATGGCTCTTGGTTTCAGCACAGGCTGGCGAAACACAAGACACAAATGCTAGTCCGACCCACTGATTTATAAGAAGTGCTGCACATGCCCAATCCTTTATTCCCATCACCCTAATAAAAACAAACATGCTAGATACAGGTGTTGAGGAGTCAGGAAAAATTGCTTTGGCCTAATGAGTGTATTTATGTGTGGCTAGCTTGAAGGAGCTTAATGCTGCCGCTTTAACCATTTTGTAAGCCAGAAGCAGTGCACTTACATGTGTGAACGGCGCCCTATACAAGCCATTTGTGTGCAATTTTAATACTAAGCAATCACCCGCTCCATGGAGTGGCAGTGTGTGAGTGGTTGCTCCATCAGTGTTTGCACCTGTTGACTCCATCTTTATTAAGGGGTTGTGCTTTATCCGGTGAGGACATTTGTTTCTGCGGATGTTTAACCATGGGCAGCATAAAATGCAGACAAGCATCCAGGTTTGAAAAAAAAAGCCGGACACAAGGAGAGGAGTCTGCGGAAATTCTCCCTCTGGCTTCTCTCCACCAAACTCAACTTGATTGACATGTTTCTCCCTTTATGCTTGTAAGTAGAGCCACCCGCTCCTTCCCGATTACCAGTCTTTACATACAGGGTAAGTAACCTTGCCTTTAGAAGAGCGCATACTGTCTGCAAACACTGGCTGAGACCGCAAGGATCTGCTCCAAGACCTCTGCTCACGGTCAGTGAAAGAACAGAGGGGAGAAATAAGAAGTAACTGCTCAGAGGACCCTTCTCCCTCTGCCTGGCAAACGCAGCAGCAATTCAGATTAACAGAAGTTTGTGATAGAATACCGTCAGTATTTCATGGTGACTGTGGTTCCCTTCAATAGCAGGAAATTACATGGACAGGTAATAATAGATAAAATATCTATTGTCTGTCACACAACCATCTACCTGTTTAGTTGCGATCGTCTCCATCTCAAGTCTCCTCTTGTTAAGCTGCACTTCTTGCTGAAGTTGCATCTTTGTTTCTTCGAGCTCCTGGATTTTGCTCACAGCTTTCTTGCTGCTTATCTCCTGCTGTTGTTTCTTCAGAGTCTCCTCTTTCTAATCATATAGTTGGGTATAAAGCAGAGGAACAATTCATGGAGTGATGTAGAGGACTCAGAATACTTAATACACATGAACTCAAGCAGCAGATGATGCTCACCAGCACGGTCTCCAAAGCTCGGATTCGGTCCTCGTACGCCGACCTCTGGGAGCTCAGCTCCTGTTGTGCCATTTGCTTTGCAATCTGGATTCCATGAATCATTTCCTCTTTTGCCCTCAGTCGAGCTTCCTCGATCTCTTCTTCTAACCTACAATGCAAAAGTCAGATATATGTATACCGTATTTTTCGGACCACAAGACGCGCTTTTTTTCCCCCCAAATGTTGGGGGAAAGTGGGGGGTGCGTCTTATGGTCTGAATGTGGCTGCGGGGAATGTGGGTGCTGCGGTGGAGCGGGTCATCGGGGGCACGAGCAGGCTGTAGCAGCCTGCCGTGACCACGTGGAGCCGCTCATTTAATATGCACGCCCATCCCCCGCCCATCATCCCTCAGCGCTGACGCCGGCGCTGACAGGTGGGCGGGATGATGGGCGGGGGATAAACAGCCGGCTCGCATGATCACCCCTGGCAACTACGGCCTGGAGTGATCATGTGCGGCTGTATTCACTGCACCCCGTGGATCATCATCAGCGCGGGGAGCAGTGAATCAGTGTACAGTACTCACCGTTCCCCTGCAGCATCGCTCGTCCTCCTGTCTGTGTCAGCGGCAGCGCCGCTGATTGGAGCCGTCCCCCTTACCCTGCTGGATCGCGATCATCTCCTGTGTTTGTGCCGGCGGCTGAGTGGAGACTAGCGGTGCACACAGCGATGACGTCATCGCTGTGCGCACGTGTCCACACGCAGCCACAGGCACAGACACAGAAGATGATCGCGATCCAGCAGGGTAATGAGGACGGCTCCAATCAGCGGCGCTGCCGCTGACACAGACGGGGGGGGACGAGTGATGCTGCAGGGAGTGAGGTAAAGTGAGGTGAGTATGAACGTTTATTTTTTTATGTGCCACAGGATGCGGCCATACACCAGGATGGGGGCATATTATGAGCCGGATGGGGGCATATTATGAGCCGGATGGGGGCATATTATGAGCCGGATGGGGGCATATTATGAGCCGGATGGGGGCATATTATGAGCCGGATGGGGGCATATTATGAGCCGGATGGGGGCATATTATGAGCCGGATGGGGGCATATTATGAGCCGGATGGGGGCATATTATGAGCCGGATGGGGGCATATTATGAGCCGGATGGGGGCATATTATGAGCCGGATGGGGGCATATTATGAACCAGATGGGGGCATATTATGAACCAGATGGGGCCATATGCCATGATGGGTTATATAGCAGGATGCGGCCACATGCCAGTATATAGCAGGATGCAGCCATATGGCAGGATTACGGTATATAGCAGGATGAGGGACATATACTGTATATACCAGGCAGCGGCACCTTAGTAGAGAATTTGGGGACATTACCCCCATAACAGTGTCAGCAGCAGATCCTCGCCCCATGACAGTGCGTCATGACCACATTTTTTGCTTAAAATTTTATTTTCCTATTTTCCTCCTCTAAAACCAGGGTGCGTCTTATAGTCCGAAAAATACGGTATTTATGACAACAGATCGGATTCTAATGTCACCTTTAGCTAAAACTAATAAGAATGTTTCCTCTTACTTGGATCTTTGTGCATGAAGGAGTTCATTCTTTGCAAATTCAAAGTCCTTGGGCCGTTCTGATGGTAGAGTTGAGATTCTTGAGGGGCCTCTCAATTGCTGGACCTCAACGGGGTGATTAAATCTGAAGTAATGATCACCTCCCATAATAACACGATCACCCTAAAAATTACAAAATGTTATTGTTTAAAGTACATAATGATGGAACTTCGTATTCACTACTTTATCTTCCATATTTCTAGTAATTGCTAACGTAAAGAGTGCATAATGCCATAAAGCCAATCACTTTCATTTTATCACCATTTTATTCTACGGTTTTAGGATCCTTCAATATGGTGCAAAATAATAAGAAAAGGAACATACATGGTGCAAAACTGCTGAAGATGAAATCTGATTTCCATTGACGTAAGTCTTTGCATCTCCCATAGGGGTAATGGTCACTGTGCTGTGGATATTTGTGATGGTGCTAAAAGGAAAACAAAAATAATGCAATATTAAAGTTACCATAATAAGTCTTACATACAGTGGCTACACAATATCTATAGTCCAGTGTTAAAATGCCAGGTTTTGTCATATTAAAAAAAATCATACAAATCAAAATCATTTCAGAACTTTTACTGCCTTTAAAAGCAACCTTTTAGAAGCCAATCGTTTCGGCTATTTGTGAACCTTTATCGAGGCATTATCATGTGTGGTTAACTGTGGCAGGGGTATGGGGGGTTTTGCATAGGTATTGCATGTGCGCCTGAGTAGTTGAGCCTAGTGAATGAGGATTAGGTCCAGGGTGCTAGCAGGCCACCTACTAGCCGCTGCTCCGGACCTAATCCTCAAAGGCTGGCGGCACGGTGGCTCAGTGGTAAGCACTGCAGTCTTGCAGCGCTAGGGTCCTGGGTCAACTCCCACCAAGGACAACATCTGCAAGGAGTTTGTATGTTCTCCCTGTGTTTGCTTGGGGGATTCTCCGGGTTCCCTGGTTTCCTCCCATACTCCAAAGACATACAAATAGGGACTTTAATTGTGAGCCCCAATGGGGACAGTGTTGCATGTATGTAAAAGTTCTGCATAATATGTGAGTGCTATATAAAAATAAATATTATTGTTGTTTACCTGCAATGTTTGTTTTAGCACCAGGAGATTATTATTGTTGGACTAGGTCAATTTGTCTGGCATGCCCCCTGCTGTGATTAGCATCTCACTGTCTATAGAACATTTTATACAGAGAGCCTGGTTTGGGCAGGACAGCTATCTCAGCTCTGCTGCAGGGCTAAATCTAAAATATCTGATTGTGTCAGAACCGTGGCACCCAGTAAAATAAGTGCTACATCGTTGGATTCAGGGTCTTTTTGACTACATTATACTGCTCTCCGATGAGATAGCAAAAACCTGCTGACAGATTCCCATTAATGTACCATGTAATCTGTATAAATTCATTGGAAATATATTATTGGAGGGAAAATAAAAATAACAAAACTAAAATAATGTGGCTACATAAGTGTATACCCCCTCTAATAGTTGGGGACGACAACAGCCATGGTCTGTAAACAGCTTAAAACACAGCAAAGGGATCTCATTGTTGATAACTAATAGAAACTGGGTAAACAAAATTTCCATATACCATGGAACAATGTAGAGATGACACTGTCCTACATAGTGTTAACCTGGTAAACGTCACTGTCAAACCCTGAGAGCGGCATTAGCAGAGCACTGGCATGAGTGCACATCATCCTGCACACCCGTTGGCTCTCCTGCATTGTGAATGTTGAGCGCCAATGGGTTGCTATGACAACCGAGGGTCTGTTGAGGACCTCTATGCCTGTGATTATGGAAAATACTGGAAAAGGCGACAAAAATGTCATATCTATAACAAAATTGTATTACGGTAATTTTTGTATGTGTGTTTGTATGTTCTCCCCGTGTTTGCGTGGGTTGCCTCCGGGTACTGCGGTTTCCTCCCACACTCCAAAGACATACAGATAGGGAATTAAGATTGTGAGCCCCAATGGGGACAGTGTTCCTGATGTATGTAAAGAGCTGCGGAATATGTTAGCGCTATATAAAAATAAAGATTTATTTATTTTAATTTATTAATAAAAAGGTTGTCTCGCCCCACAAAAAATAAGCCAACACACAACCCCATCAACTGAAAAAGTTACGGGATCTAAAGAAATGGTGGCACAACTCAAACATTATTTTATTTATTTATTTTTTTTTAACATTTCTGAGGTTTTTTCTACCACTAAACTAAAAAAAACAAATTTGGTATCTCTGCAGTTGTGGTGATGAGAAGACTCATATTGGCAGGTCATTTTTACCACACAATGTATGTTGTAAAAACAATTCCCCCAACAAAATGTCAGAATTGTATTTTATTTATTTATTTGTAGCTATTTCATCGCTCATGGGAAAAAAAAGAGAATTTTGTTTACTTACCGTAAATTATTTTTCTTATAGTTCCGTATTGGGAGACACAGACATTGGGTGTATAGCTTCTGCCTCCGGAGGACACACAAAGTACTACACTCAAAAGTGTAGCTCCTCCCTCTGAGCTTATACACCCCCTGGAGAACCAGATCTAGCCAGTTTAGTGCAAAAGCTGAAGGAGAATATCCACCCACAAGTAAAAACAGAGCAAGAACCGGAACAACCGGAGACTCTGTCCACGACAACAGCCGGTGATAACACGCGGAACAAGAAACTGCCAACAGGCAACAGGGAGGGTGCTGGGTCTCCCAATACGGAACTATAAGAAAAAGAATTTACGGTAAGTAAACAAAATTCTCTTTTTCTTTATCGTTCCTAAGGGAGACCCAGACATTGGGACGTCTCAAAGCAGTCCATGGGTGGGAATAAACAGAAAAACTAAGAAGTAGGCGGAGCCTAACTTCACAAATGGGCGACAGCCGCCTGAAGGATGCGTCTGCCCAAGCTCGCATCTGCCGAAGCATGAGCATGCACTTGGTAGTGCTTTGAAAAGGTATGCAGGCTAGTCCAAGTGGCAGCCTGACAGACTTGCTGAGCCGTAGCCTGGTGCCTGAAAGCCCAAGAGGCACCGACAGCTCTGGTCGACTGTGCCTTGATCCCCGGCGGGGGAGGCACCTGAGAACACTGGTAGGCATCCGAAATGGTCGACCTAATCCAACGGGCTAAGGTCGGCTTAGAAGCAGAGAGGCCCTTACGCCGACCTGTGGTTAGCACAAAAAGAGAGGTGCACCGCCTAAGAGCAGCGGTGCGAGACACATAGATCCGGAGAGCACGCACCAGATCCAGAGTATGCAAGCTTTTTCAAAGCGATGAACAGGAGCCGGACAAAAGGAAGGTAAGGTAATGTCCTGGTTAAGGTGGAAAGGAGAAACCACCTTAGGAAGAAAGTCCGGAGTCGGACGGAGAACCACCTTGTCTTGATGAAAAACCAAAAAAGGTGACTCCGAAGAGAGCGCAGCCAAATCAGAGACCCTCCTGAGGGAAGTTATGGCCACTAGAAAGACCACTTTCTGTGAAAGACGAGACAAAGAAACCTCCCTAAGAGGCTCAAAGGGGGGTTTCTGCAAAACCGTGAGAACCAAATTGAGGTCCCAGGGATCCAAGGGCCGCCGGTAAGGCGGAATGATGTGAGGCGCGCCCTGCAAGAAGGTGCGGACCTGAGCCAGCCGGGCGATACGCCGCTGGAACAGCACTGACAGAGCCGAGACTTGTCCCTTGAGAGAGTTGAGGGACAGTCCAAGCTGCAGACCGGACTGTAGAAAGGACAGAAGGGTCGGCAAGGAAAAAGGCCAAGGAGGATGGCCGGAAGAGCGACACCAGGACAGGAAAATTTTCCAAGTCCTGTGATAGATCTTGGCAGAGGAAGACTTACGGGCCCGAGTCATAGTGGAGATGACTTCAGGGAGGATACCGGAAGCAGTCAAGATCCAGGACTCAAGAGCCACGCCGTCAATCTGAGAGCCGCAGAATTCTGGCGGAAAAACGGACCTTGTGAGAGAAGATCTGGACGATCCGGAAGATGCCACGGCACCTCTACGGACAGATGGAGCAGGTCTGGTTACCAAGCTCGCCTGGGCCAGTCCGGAGCAATGAGGATGACTCGACGGCCCTCCATTCTGATCTTGCGCAGAACTCTGGGCAAGAGAGCTAGAGGGGGAAACATGTAGGACAGACGAAACTGGGACCAGTCTTGAACCAGAGCGTCCGCGGCGAATGCCTGAGGATCGTGGGAGCGAGCCACGTAAACCGGAACCTTGTTGTTGTGACGGGATGCCATTAGGTCCACGTCCGGAGTGCCCCACTTGCGGCAGACTGACTGAAACACTGCCGGATGCAGGGACCACTCGCCACTGTCCACGGTTTGACGGCTGAGATAATCTGCCTCCTAGTTTTCCACGCCTGGGATGTGGACTGCGGATATGGTGGACTTGGAGTCCTCCGTCCATTGAAGGATGCGTTGTACCTCCAACATTGCCAAGCGGCTGCGTGTCCCGCCTTGGTGATTGATGTAGGCAACCGCTGTCGCGTTGTCCGACTGGACTCGGATGTGCTTGCCCGCCAATAGGTGGTGAAAAGCTAGGAGAGCCAGAAGCACGGCTCTGGTTTCCAGCACATTGATCGAGAGGGCTGACTCGGACGGAGTCCAAGTGCCCTGTGCTCGGTGGTGGAGACATACCGCTCCCCAGCCGGATAGACTGGCATCCGTGGTGAGGATCACCCAGGACGGGGCCAGGAAGGAGCGTCCCTGAGACAGAGAGAGGGGCTGAAGCCACCACTGAAGAGAGCTCCTGGTCTGTGGCGACAGAGCCACTAACCTGTGCAAGGAGGAAGGCCGCTTGTCCCAACAGCGGAGAATGTCCAGCTGCAGAAGACGCAGATGGAACTGGGCAAAGGGAACAGCCTCCATTGACGCCACCATCTGACCCAGCACCTGCATCAGGTGCCTGATGGAATAACGGCGGGGCCTCAGCAGAGAGCGCACCGCCAGTTGGAGGGACTGCTGTTTGATTAAGGGCAACTTCACAAGTGCCGGCAGAGTCTCAAACTGCATCCCTAGGTACGTGAGCCTCTGGGTCGGAGTCAGAGTGGATTTGGGCAGATTGACAAGCCACCCGAATTGGGCTAGAGTGGCGAGAGTGAGCAAGACACTCCACTGACAGTCTGCGCTGGATGAAGCCTTGACTAGAAGGTCGTCCAGGTAAGGAATCACTGCCAACCCCTGGAGGTGCAGAACCGCAACCACTGCTGCCATGACCTTGGTGAATACCAGAGGGGCCGTGGCTAACCCGAAGGGAAGAGCCACGAATTGGAAATGTTCCTCTCCGATTGTAAAACGTAGCCAACGCTGGTGTGAAACTGCAATTGGCACATGGAGATAGGCATCTCTGATGTCGATGGATGCCAGGAAATCCCCTTGGGTCATTGAGGCAATGACTGACCGCAGAGACTCCATGGGAAAATGCCGCACCTGAACATGCGTTGCTGGCGCGGACAGATAGTCAAGAGGAGGCTGCCTTAGTGGCAGCAGCTCCTGCGGTCTTCTGTGGACGCGCCTTTGTGCGCCAGTTGGATTTTTGGTCCTTGGCTGAGTTGGTGGACGAGGCCGAGGGCTTAGAGGACGACCAGTTGGAGGAACGAAAGGAACGAAACCTCGACTGATTCCTACCCTGGACAGGTTTCCTGGTTTTGGTTTGTGGCATGGAAGTACTCTTCCCGCCAGTAGCTTCTTTAATAATTTCATCCAGCTGTTCACCGAACAGCCTGGACCCAGCAAAAGGGAGTCCAGCAAGGTACTTCTTTGAAGAAGCATCTGCCTTCCACTCTCGAAGCCACAAGATCCTGCGGATAGCGAGGGAATTAGCCGAAGCCACCGCAGTGCGGTGAGAAGCCTCCAGCATGGCAGACATGGCATAGGATGAAAAAGCTGAAGCCTGGGAAGTTAAGGTAACCATTTCGGGCATAGATTCCCTGGCGAGGGAATGCATCTCCTCTAGAGAAGCAGAGATGGCTTTGAGAGCCCACACTGCTGCAAAAGTTGGGGAGAACGAGGCCCCTGCCGCCTCATATACAGATTTGGCCAGAAGGTCAACCTGGCGGTCAGTGGAATCCTTAAGAGAGGTGCCATCAGCCACTGATACAACGGTCCGGGCTAAGAGTATAGACACCGGGGGGTCTACCTTTGGTGAATGAGCCCACTCCTTGACCACCTCAGGTGGAAAGGGAAAACGGTCATCAGAACCACGCTTTGGGAAGCGTTTGTCAGGGCAGGCCCTAGGCTTGATCACAGCGGCCTGAAAACGAGTGGTTAAAGAACACACTCCTTGTCCTCTTAGGCGAGGTAAACTGGTGCTTTTCTGCCAGAGAGGGTTGCTCCTCTGATACTGGCGGATTGAGGTCCAGTACCGAATTAATGAACGCAATCAAATCACTAACATCTGAGTCACTTTCGGACAGATCAATGGGGCACATGGAGTTAGCCTCCGAGCCCCCTGTAAAGGCATCCTCCTCGTCCCGCGAGTCAGCTTCTGAAACAGAGCCGCGGGACGAGGAAGGAGAGGGATCCCTGCGTCTCCTCTTAGGAGGACGGGGTCTGGGACCAGATGATGAATCCTCTGTGAGCTCCGCTGAGAGAGCCCTAGCAGCAGAGGCACCCTGTGAGGGGGGCTGATGCATGTTCAGCAAAGTCCTGGACAGCTGTCCCATGGAGTCGGCAAAAGACTGGGAGATAGACCTAGATAAGGATTCTACCCAAGCCGGGGGTTCAGCCACAGGAGTCGGAGCAACCGGAGAGACCACTGGGGGTGCGATTCCAGGCTGAGGCATCGTCAGGTTAGAGCAGGCAACACAATGTGGATAGGTGCTCGGTTCAGGCAGTAGCAGCTTACAAGCAGTGCATACTGAATACAGCTTTGGAGCCTTGCTCCTCGTGTGAGACATGCTGCTGGAGTGGGGGCTTGCTAGAATGACCCCCAGAGAGTATATACAGAGGTCCACAACCAGAGGTTGTGGCTTACCAGACCGCTGGAGCGGTGTTGTGTGCCCTCCAGATCCCGAAGCCCGGACCCCCAAGCACCTCCTCAGCAGGGATGCTGCAGACCAGTGCTAATCGCAGAGAAAACGCTGAGAAAATGGCGCCGGAGCGAAGAGAGGGGGCAGGACCTACTCTGAGAGCGGGATCTGGAGGGCCAAAGAGACTTACAGGGGAGGAGACATGTACCCAGTGAGGAGTGTCCCTCCCCTGTGCAGAACGGCCGCTGGGCGGAGCCGCGCTGTCCCTCTGCATGAATGACATGCGAGGGCAGTGAAACCGAAAGTAGGCCTCCGACGAAGCCGGGGCCTAAATTTGAGTGGTGCGGCCGGCGCGCAGGCACCATCGGCGCGGTTCTCAGGCGACAGCCAGAGAACCCGCCGGAAATGTCAGAAAACTCACTCAGCACACTCTCCCACAACAACAAAGTACAGGGACCCCCAATATATAAACGTCTCAGCTACTTAGCTTGCTGAGACGCAGGGTTCCAAGTCCCTGGGGATGAGTGCTCTTGTCCAGCAGGATCCTGAAGGGCTGCGGATGGAGACCGGTCTCCTGCCAAGCATGGAGAATCGTGCTGGCTCCCACTTCAAGCCAGAGCCCAGGAGGGATGGTGAAGGAGCACGGCATGTAAGGCTCCAGCCTTGGAATCAACCTTAACAGCACCGCCGACACAGTGGGGTGAGAAGGGACATGCCGGGGGTCCAGACTTGGACCCGCTTTTCTTCAAACTCTTTCCAAAAATAAAAAAATCAGATGAGAATGCATGTGTGGATGTATGCCTCCTGAACACAAAGCGATAAACTGGCTAGATCTGGTTCTCCAGGGGGTGTATAGGCTCAGAGGGAGGAGCTACACTTTTTAGTGTAGTACTTTGTGTGTCCTCCGGAGGCAGAAGCTATACACCCAATGTCTGGGTCTCCCATAGGAACGATAAAGAAAAGAAATTTGTAATAAAATATAAAATTAATTGTGTCAGTCAAAAGTACTAATTCGTACTGGAAACAAGCCCTGACAAGTCTATGTAAACAGAAAAATCAAAGATTAGTGCTCTTGGAAGAAGGAGGGGACGAAATTAAAAAAAAAACAAAAACAAAAAAACGGACATTGGCTGCAGAGGGAAGGAGTTAAACGTGGAAAAAAAAGCTTGGTAATAACTCTTAAGATGATATTTCGACATGCCAATGGCATTTTAACCGGGGTGTGTAAACTTTTTAGACCCACTGTGTATATAAATATATATATATTTATTTACAGTTATAAAATGTGCCCTTCGTAATAACACACCAGGACGTACCAGTGGTCTTCTGCAATGAGTGCCCCTGACAGCTGAATGTCGTGTGATGAACCTGCCTGATACTTCCCCACCGTGGTCTTTCCTTCTTTTATCATGTAGAGCAACATCTCGGACAATTGAGGATCTTCGTTAAGATTCACAAGGTTTGGTAGACGATTATCCATCTTGAAAGTGATGCCCGCTTTCTGGAAGTAATGATAAATGAGCACAACGTTGGACGCAAACTAATATTTACAAACAAAATGTACAATCCTACATGATACAAAAAGATTATGTGCATTTTGAATAGGTTCAGATCATAAAAAAAAAATAAAAAAAATAATAGGCATTCTGAGAAAAGCAAGCGTCCATAAACTAATAAAGAGGAGGTCGTATCTGTACCGGATACATCCATCGCTGCCACGTAAGGGTCAGCAACAGCTAAAGCCCAGACCAAAACCCACCTGTAATTCTTTTGTTTCCTCTTTCTTCCTTTGTTCAGCCTGCTCCAGCTTTTCTTTCCAGGCCCTTAAAAAACAAGATGATATAATTTAAATATAATATAATATAATATAATATAATATATACACACACACACACACACACACACACACACACACACACACACAAAAATGCATAAAAAACAATTAAAATCAAAACCCCTACAAAATAGGATAGATTGAAAAACAAAAACTGAATTAAACGAACATCTTGTTCACAATGACTTTTTTACTAAATGAAGTGCAGTTACCATGAAACATTACAGCAGTGAAAGTCATTTCTGTGCATGGTACACAGTGTTGCAAATTATTAGGCAAATTATATTTAAGGGTTATAAATATTTAATTCTCTGTTTTTCAAATAAAGTAATGGATGATATTGTGACTCAGGTCTCTTTGGATCAGTTAAATCAATCACAAATACCTTTAGTTTGCCAGGTGAGGAGCTCAAATAAAGAACGTTCTACATTATTATTCAGGCCTCAAGTTTCAAGCAAAATAGGAAAGAAACAAATCTCTCTGCTGCCAAAAAGCGTGAAATAGTGTAACGCCTTGGACAAGGGATGAAAACATTAGATATTTAACAAAACCTAAGCGTGATCATCGTACTGTGAAGACATTTGTGGCATACACAGCACAGATTGGTTCATGCAGATAAAGGCATAAGGAAGGTTTCTGCCAGACAAATCCATCGGATTAACAAGCAGCTACTAAAATAAAATTATAAAGCAGCAAACAGGTATTTGAAGCTGCTAGTGCCTCCGCAATCCCGTGACTCTCAAGGTGCAGGATCCACCAGTTGTGATTAAACCTAGTATTCAGCCACTCCTAAACAGTGCTCACAAGAAGATAGCTGCAGTGGCAGACACAGATGAAGACTTAAGGCCGCTTTACACGCAACGACAATCACTAACGTGATGTCGTTGGGGTCACGGAATTCGTGACGCACATCCGGCATCGTAAGCGACGTTGTTGAGTGTGAAACGCACGAACGACCGTTAAGAAGCAAATTTTTCTTACCTTATCGTTGATACACTGTCCAGTTCCCAAATATCGTTGCTGTAGCAGGACGCAGGTTGTTCGTCGTTCCTGCGGCAGCACACATCGCTATGTGTGACACCGCAGGAACGAGGAACAACCTCTTATCTGCGGCCGCCCGCAATGAGGAAGGAGGTGGGCGGAATGTTTGTTCCGCTCATCTCCGCCCCTCCGCTTCTATTGGGCAGCCGCTTAGTGACGTCACTGTGTCTTCGAACGAACCGCCCCCTTAGAAAAGAGGCGGTTCACCGGCAGCAGCGATGTCGCTAAGCAGGTAAGTATGTGTGACGGGTCTGAGTGACGTTGTGGGCCACGGGCAGCGATTTGCCCGTGATGCACAACCGACGGGGGCGGGTACGCACGCTAGCGATGTCGATAGCGATATCGCTGCGTGTAAAGCGGCCTTAAGGCTATGTGCGCATGCTGCGGATTTACAGTGGATTTGCTACAGAAAATGTGTCTAACATTTCTGCAGTCATTCCCCAGCAAAACCAATGGGTATAAATAAATTGCTGTACGCACACTGCATTTCTTTATACCTGCGGATTTACCCGCGGATTTTAAGCTGCGGAATTAATGTGCATGTCACTTCTTTTCCGCAGGTACCTGCTGTTTTTGCCATAGATAATGGTAAAAATCCGCAGGGACCAACCTGCGAAAAAAACGCGGCTAATCTCCACCAAACCGTGGCAAAACCACATGCGGATTTCATTGCGGTTTTGGTGCATTTTGTTTACTGCAGGTGCGGGATTCTTTAAGAGGGTCTGGATTTTCCTTGAGAAAAAGTCAATTTCTAGTGTACACATGGCCTAAAATTTTTTTTTTTTTTTTTTTTTTTGTAACTGATATGTGTCGTGCAACCCTGGATAATCCAGGTGGATAGAGAAATAAATGGTGGTGGTTGGTGGCCATCCAAGATTGCGATGTCAGCAAGGTGGTAGCGTAGTAATTTGTGATGAGCAAGCACTTCTATGCTCGGGCAAGCTCGACTTGTATATCAAGTATAATGGAAGTCAATGATGAACTCTAGCATTCTGCTGGGAAACTTCCAGAAAAAAAAGCTAGGAGTTCCCCATTGACTTCCATTATAAATGGTTCACGAGTCGGGCCCACCCGAGCATTCGACTGCTAGTTATGAGTACTGAGCAGCCGAGCATGGTAGGGCTCGCTCATCACTAGAAACAATGTTTTGGGGACAGTGCTGGCAGTGTCTCTGAAGTTGTGAAAATAACCTTAGCAAAGTATATAGAGTTTCTGACTAATTTCTTCCATGGTACTAAATGAAGAAAACGTTCCATCCATAACAAAATCATCTTCATGCAGACAATGTAGCATCATAAGCTACAAGGAATAACAGTCATTGGCTGCTATGGGAATAAGAGACAAAAATCATGGTGTGTTCAACAGCTTCCCCTGACCTCAACCCTACTGAAAACCTTTGGAGTATCGTCAAGCAAAAACTATGAGGGTTGGAGGCAGGTCACATGAAAACAGCAGCTCTGGGAGGCTAGTCTGAGATCCTGCATTCAAGACATTCAAGCAGAAACTATCCAAAAAATAAGTTCAATGGATGGAAGAATTGTGGATGTGATACCAATGAAGGGTCCTAAGTTTACATGTAACTAAGGCCCGTTTCACACGTCAGTGAAAAACACAGACGTTTTTCACTGGCGTGTAAAACACCCACATGTCCCTGCGTGTGCCGTGAATCACGGCACATGTGGGTTGGCTAAGTGCAATCCGGGCTCCGTTCTCCGTGGCCCGTGATTGCACTTAGAAATTAACTCACCTGCGCCCGCTCCCGCTCTCCATGGTGCTGATCGCTCCTGCGGTACAGCATCCGGCCGGCGCTGACCCCTGCAGCAGCTGCTTCCGGGTCGGCTGTGTCGTGCATCATTAATATGCGCGACAGTAATCAGCCGGCTTAGAAGCAGCAGGCTGCACGGGCTGCAGAGAGCGCGGCTGAAGCCGGGTGAGTAAAAATGTTTATTATTTTAAATGCACGTTTAAAAAGAAAAAAAAAAAGAGAATTTTGTTACTTACCGTAAAAAGAGAATTTTGTTTACTTACCGTAAATTCTTTTTCTTATAGTTCCGTATTGGGAGACCCAGACCATGGGTGTTTAACTTCTGCCTCCGGAGGACACACAAAGTACTACACTCAAAAGTGTAGTTCCTCCCTCTGAGCTTATACACCCCCTGGAGAACCAAATCTAGCCAGTTTAGTGCAAAAGCTGAAGGAGAATAGCCACCCATAAGTAAAAACAGAGCAAGAACCGGAACAACCGGAGACTCTGTCCACGACAACAGCCGGTGATAACACGCGGAACAAGAAACTGCCAACAGGCAACAGGGAGGGTGCTGGGTCTCCCAATACGGAACTATAAGAAAAAGAATTTACGGTAAGTAAACAAAATTCTCTTTTTCTTTATCGTTCCTATGGGAGACCCAGACATTGGGACGTCTCAAAGCAGTCCATGGGTGGGAATAAACAGAAAAACTAAGAAGTAGGCGGAGCCTAACTTCACAAATGGGCGACAGCCGCCTGAAGGATGCGTCTGCCCAAGCTCGCATCTGCCGAAGCATGAGCATGCACTTGGTAGTGCTTTGAAAAGGTATGCAGGCTAGTCCAAGTGGCAGCCTGACAGACTTGCTGAGCCGTAGCCTGGTGCCTGAAAGCCCAAGAGGCACCGACAGCTCTGGTCGAGTGTGCCTTGATCCCCGGCGGGGTAGGCACCTGAGAACACTGGTAGGCATCCGAAATGGTCGACCTAATCCAATGGGCTAAGGTCGGCTTAGAAGCAGAGAGGCCCTTACGCCGACCTGTGGTTAGCACAAAAAGACAGGTGCACCGCCTAAGCGCAGCGGTGCGAGACACATAGATCCGGAGAGCACGCACCAGATCCAGAGTATGCAGCGCTTTCTCAAAGCGACGAACAGGGGCCGGACAGAAGGAAGGCAAGGAAATATCCTGGTTAAGGTGGAAGGGAGAGACCACCTTAGGAAGAAAGTCCGGGGTCGGACGGAGAACTACCCTGTCTTGGTGAAAAAACAAAAAAGGTGACTCAGACGAGAGCGCAGCCAAATCAGAGACTCTCCTGAGAGAAGTTATGGCAACTAGAAAGGCCACCTTTTGAGAAAGACGATACAAAGAAACCTCCCTAAGGGTCTCGAAAGGGGGTTTCTGCAATACCGTGAGGACCAAGTTAAGGTCCCAGGGATCCAAGGGCCGCCGATAAGGCGGAATGATGTGAGACGCACCTTGCATGAAGGTGCGGACCTGAGCCAGCCGGGCAAGACGCCGCTGGAACAGCACCGATAGAGCTGAGACTTGTCCCTTGAAAGAGTTGAGGGACAGTCCTAGCTGCAGACCGGACTGTAAAAAAGACAGAAGGGTCAACAACGAGAATGGCCAAGGAGAATGGCCGGAAGAGCGACACCAGGACAGGAAAATTTTCCAAGTCCTGTGATAGATCTTGACGGAGGAAGACTTACGGGCCCGAGTCATAGTGGAGATGGCTTCAGGAGGAATACCAGAAGCCGTCAAAATCCAGGACTCAAGAGCCACGCCGTCAATTTGAGTGCCGCAGAATTCGGGCGGAAAAACGGACCCGTCTTAAACCCGAGCGTCCGCGGCGAAGGCCTGAGGATCGTGGGAGCGAGCCACGTAAACCGGAACCTTGTTGTTGTGACGGGATGCCATTAGGTCCACGTCCGGAGTGCCCCACTTGCGGCAGATTGACTGAAACACTGCCGGGTGCAGGAACCACTCGCCACCGTCCACGGATTGACGGCTGAGATAATCTGCCTACCAGTTTTCTACGCCAGGGATGTGGACTGCGGATATGGTGGACTTGGAGTCCTTCGCCCATTGAAGAATGCGTTGGACCTCCAACATTGCCAGGCGGCTGCGTGTCCCGCCTTGGTGATTGATGTAGGCAACCGCTGTCGTGTTGTCTGACTGGACTCGAATGTGCCTGCCCGCCAACAGGTGGTGAAAGGCTAGGAGAGCTAGAAGCACAGCTCTGGTTTCCAGCACATTGACTGAAAGAGCTGACTCGGACGGAGTCCAAGTGCCCTGTGCTCTGTGGTGGAGATGTACCGCTCCCCAGCCGGATAGGCTGGCATCCGTGGTGAGAATCACCCAGGACGGAGTCAGGAAGGAGCGCCCTTGGGACAGGGAGAGGGGTCGAAGCCACCACTGAAGAGAGCTCCTGGTCCGTGGCGACAGAGCCACTAACCTCTGTAAGGAGGAAGGCCGCTTGTCCCAAAAGCGGAGAATGTCCAGCTGCAGAGGACGCAGATGGAACTGGGCAAAGGGAACCGCCTCCATGGAGGCCACCATTTGACCCAGCACCTGCATCAGACGCCTGAGGGTATAACGGCGGGGCCTCAGGAGAGAGCGCACCGCCAACCGGAGTGACAGCTGTTTGTCTAAGGGCAACTTTACAAGTGCCGGCAAAGTCTCGAACTGCATCCCTAGGTACGTGAGACTCTGGGTCGGAGTCAGAGTGGATTTGGGAAGATTGACAATCCACCCGAATTGGGCTAGGGTGGCGAGAGTGAGCGAAACACTCCGCTGACAGTCTGCGCTGGATGTACCCTTGACCAGAAGGTCGTCCAGATAAGGAAGCACTGCTAACCCCTGGAGGTGCAGGACCGCAATCACTGCCGCCATGACCTTGGTGAATACCCGAGGGGCCGTGGCTAACCCGAAGGGGAGAGCCACGAATTGGAAATTATCCTCTCCTATCGCAAAACGTAACCAACGCTGATGTGACACTGCGATTGGCACATGTAGATAGGCATCTCTGATGTCGATGGACGCCAGGAACTCCCCTTGGGTCATAGAGGCCATGACTGATCGCAGAGACCCCATGCGAAAATGCCGCACCCGGACATGCTTGTTGAGAAGCTTGAGATCCAGGATGGGCCGGAAGGTACCATCCTTTTTCGGAACTAGGAAGAGATTTGAGTAAAAACCTCTGAACCGTTCCTGAGCGGGAACTGGGACAATCACTCAGTTTGCCTGCAAGGACGCCACGGCCTGCGAGAAGGCGGCGGCCTTGGAGCAGGGGGGAGTTGAGAGAAAAAAAATCTGTTTGGAGGGATAGAAGAGAATTCTATCCTGTAGCCGTGAGATATGATGTCTCTCACCCACTGATCGGAGACTTGCTTTAACCAAGCGTCGCCAAAGTGGGAGAGCCTGCCACCGTCTAAGGACGTGGCTGGAGCGGGCCGAGAGTCATGAGGAAGCTGCCTTAGTGGCAGAACCTCCTGCGGTCTTCTGCGGATGCGCTTTTGGGCGCCAGTTGGATTTCTGATCCTTGGCTGAGTTAGCGGACGAGGCGGAAGGCTTAGAGGATGACCAGTTGGAGGAACGAAAGGAACGAAACCTCGATTGATTCCTACCCTGGGCGGGTTTCCTGGTCTTTGTTTGTGGCATGGAAGTACTCTTCCCGCCAGTAGCTTCTTTAATGTTTTCATCCAGCTGTTCACCAAACAGCCGTGAACCAGCAAAAGGGAGCCCAGCCAGAAACTTCTTGGAAGAAGCATCTGCCTTCCACTCTCGAAGCCACAAAATCCTGCGGATAGCGAGGGATTAGCTGAAGCCACCGCAGTGCGGTGAGCAGCCTCTAGCATGGCAGACATGGCATAGGATGAAAAAGCTGAAGCCTGAGCAGTTAAGGTAACCATCTCAGGCATAGATTCCTTGGTGAGGGAATGCATCTCCTCTAGAGAAGCAGAGATGGCTTTGAGAGCCCACACTGCTGCAAAAGTCGGGGAAAACGCGGCCCCCGCACCTTCATACACAGATTTGGCCAGAAGGTCAATCTGACGGTCAGTGGAATCCTTAAATGAGGTGCCGTCAGCCACCGACACAACGGTCCGGGCGGAGAGCCTAGACACCGGAGGGTCTACCTTTGGGGAGTGAGACCACTCCTTGACCACCTCAGGTGGAAATGGAAACCGGTAATCAGAACCACGCTTTGGAAAGCGTTTGTCAGGGCAGGCCCTGGGTTTTGTCACAGCGGTCTGAAAACTGGAGTGGTTAAAGAACACACTCTTCACTCTCTTAGGCGAGGTAAACTGATGTTTTTCTGCCAAAGAGAGTTGCTCCTCCGACACTGGCGGATTGAGATCCAGCACAGAATTAATAGAAGCAATCAAATCACTAAGATCTGAGTCACCCTCAGAGAAATCGATGGGATACATAGCCTCCGAGCCCCCAGTGAGGGCATCCTCCTCATCTTGAGAGTCAGCTCTTGAGACAGAGCCGTGGGATGGGGAGGGGGAGGAAACCCTGCGCCTTCTCTTAGAAGGACGGGGTCTGGGATCAGATGATGAATCCTCCGTGAGCTCCGATGGACGGAGGTCAGAGGATAGGAGACCTCTGTCAAGAGTAGTAGAGGCACCCTGTGAGGGGGGCTGATGCATATTCATCAAAGTCCTGGACAAAAGCCCCATGGACTCAGCAAATGACTGGGATATGGACCTAGAAAAGGACTCTACACAGGCCGGGGGTTCAATCACAGGTGCAGCAGCAGCCTGAGAGACCACTGGGGGTGAGACTCCAGGCTGTGGCACCGCCAAGTTAGAGCAGACATCACAATGTGGATAGGTGCTCGGCTCAGGCAGCAGGAGCTTACATGCAGTGCATGCAGAATAAAGCTTTGGAGCCTTGCTCCTTGTGTGAGACATGCTGCTGGAGTGGGGGCTTTGCAGAGAATGAACCCCAGGGAGAATATACAGAGGTCCACAACCGGAGACCGGCTGTGGCTTACCAGACCGCTGAGCGCGGTGTTGTGTGCCCTCCAGATCCCGAAGCCCGGTCCCCCAGTCGCAGCACCTCAGCAGAGATGCAGAATGCAGGATGTCCCAGAGCAGAGTGAACTCTGCCTGAGAAGAGGGCGTTCCTATAAAAGAGCAGGAACTGGAGGGCTATAGAGACCTGCAGGGAAGGAGGGACGCCCCAGCAGTGGGGAGTGTCCCTCTTCAGTGTAGAACGGCCGCCGGGAGGAGCCGAACCTGTCCCTCTGCATGAGTGACATGCGAGGGCAGGAAAATGAAACTAGGCCTCCGGCGAAGCCAGGGCCTAAATTTAAAGGGAACCTGTCATCAGAAATTTCGCCCAAAAGCTAAAAGATTCCCCCTCTGCAGCTCCTGGGCTGCATTCTAGGAAGATCCCTGTTATTATTGTGCCCCATGTGAGACCAAAATAAAGCCTTTATAAAGTTCTACCTTTTTGTATGCAGCTTCTGTAAATTCGTCCCGGGGGCGGGCTCTCTGCCGTCCGTTATTCTGCCTCCTGGTCCTGTATGCCGCCCCCATCGCTCCTTTCCATAGCTGATGCACCGCCCACTGCTCCAGCCATCCCCGCGCATGCCCAGTGCCAGTCTCACAGGACTGAGCAGTGTGACCGCTGGTGACGTGTGCGCAGGCAAGTGATTATGGACGGGACTGTGACTGTTATCAGCAAGTACCCGGCCATAATCTCTTGAGCGCGCAAACCTCTCCAGCGGTCAGACACACTGTGCTCAGGGTAGTGCTAGACTGTATGGGCTGCTTTCAGGGATGACGTCCCTTTGTCATGTGATAGTATTTTGAACACGCCCCTATCACATGACAAAGGGACGTCATCCCTGGAAGCAGCCCATACAGTCTAGCACTACCCTGAGCACAGTGTGTCTGACCGCTGGAGAGGTTTGCGCGCTCAAGAGATTATGGCCGGGTACTTGCTGATAACAGTCACAGTCCCGTCCATAATCACTTGCCTGCACACACGTCACCAGCGGTCAAACTGCTCAGTCCTGTGAGACTGGCACTGGGCATGCGCGGGGATGGCTGGAGCAGTGGGCGGTGCATCAGATATGGAAAGGAGCGATGGGGGCGGCATACAGGACCAGGGGGCAGAATAACGGACGGCAGAGAGCCCGCCCCCGGGACGGATTTACAGAAGCTGCATACAAAAAGGTAGAACTTTATAAAGGCTTTATTTTGGTCTCACATGGGGCACAATAATAACAGGGATCTTCCTAGAATGCAGCCCAAGAGCTGCAGAGGGGGAATCTTTTAGCTTTTGGGCGAAATTTCTGATGACAGGTTCCCTTTAAGCGGCGAGGCCGACAAGCAGGCACCATCGGCGTGGTTCTCAGGCAAAAGCTAGAGAACCCGCCGGAAAAGTTAAAACAATCACATACAGCATACTCTCCCCTTACAATAAAGAACCGGGACCCCCAACATAAACGTCTCAGGTACTTAGCTGCTGAGACGCAGGGCCATGTCCCTGGGGATGAGTGCTCCGGTCCAACAGAATCCTCAAGGGGCTGTGGATGGAGACCGGACTCCTGCCAGGCATGGAGACCGTGCTGGCTCCCACTTCAAGCCAGAGCCCAGAAGGGATGGTGAAGGAGCGCGGCATGTAAGGCTGCAGCCTTGTAAATCAACCTTAACAACACCGCCGACACAGTGGGGTGAGAAGGGACATGCTGGGAGTCCAGACATGGACCCGCTTTTCTTCAAACTCTTTCCAAAAGTCAAACAAATCAGATGAGAATGCATGTGTGGATGTATGCCTCCTGACACAAAGCAATAAAACTGGCTAGGACTGGCTACCAGGGGGTGTATAAGCTCAGAGGGAGGAGCTACACTTTTAAGTGTAGTACTTTGTGTGTCCTCCGGAGGCAGAAGCTAAACACCCATGGTCTGGGTCTCCCAAAGGAACGATAAAGAAAATGGACATGTCTCCGTGCGGCAATCACGCACACGCGGGTACGCCGCACGGAGACACGTGCAGTGAAAAATCACTGACGTGTGAGCAGACCCATTCATTATAATGGGTCTGCGTATGTCAGTGATTCTGGTACGTTTAAAAAAAAGCACAAACGTACCAGAATCACTGACGTGTGAAAGGGGCCTTAGTCTGTTAAAATATTTAATGTTCAGAAAAGCTTTTGCTTTCAATAAATGTGACCTCTTAATGCTGAATTACCATTTTCTGTTCATCATAACTTATAAAATGTTTGGAAAATGTTGTGTATGATAATAAAACTGCATTTTGAGGGTTTGTTTTAGTTTTGAAAAAGACTTATTACTGGGAGGTTTGTCCAATAAGGTTTGATTTATACGCTAATGGTTGATGATTTGAATATTATCCTGACTCATTTGCATCAACCATTTACGAAAATCACAGAACAATAGGATTTCCATAATTATTTGGAACGTGGTATTCCGTTTCAGTAGGAATGGGATTAGAGCTCTAAGGCAGGGGTGGGGAACCTCCGGCCCGCGGGCCGTATGCGGCCCGCCATGACCTTTTCTGCGGCCCCCGGGCACATTGCACAGTCCACAGAGCTCGGGAGGCAGCAGCGTCTTGCTTGCTGCTGGCCCTTTAAACCCTGTATGGCTTACGTCCTCATGCTAGCGTGAGGACGTACTTTGTGGGTGGAGTTAGCGCTCAACTCGCTCTTTTTCCACAGAAGAGAAGCTACTACCTCAGCGTCCGACAGGTGTGTTTGTGCTCCCATGCCTGTGTGTGCCCCTGCACATCCCCACTGCAGCCTGTGCTCCGTGCAGCGTCCCATCCTCCTCGTGCATTCCCACGGCAGCCTGTGCTCCTCACTCTCCCCCACGGCAGCCTGTGCTCCTCACTCTCCCCCACGGCAGCCTGTGCTCCTCACTCTCCCCCACGGCAGCCTGTGCTCCTCACTCTCCCCCACGGCAGCCTGTGCTCCTCACTCTCCCCCACGGCAGCCTGTGCTCCTCACTCTCCCCCACGGCAGCCTGTGCTCCTCACTCTCCCCCACGGCAGCCTGTGCTCCTCACTCTCCCCCACGGCAGCCTGTGCCCCTGTGGCCTCCCCACGGCAGCCTGTGCCCCTGTGGCCTCCCCACGGCAGCCTGTGCCCCTGTGGCCTCCCCACGGCAGCCTGTGCCCCTGTGGCCTCCACACTGCTGCCTATGCCCCTGCGGCCTTCACACTGCTGCCTGTGCCCCCCTGGTATGTCAGAACCCCTAGCAATGTCCTTAAATTTCTCCCAGCCCTCCCAAGTGATATATAATCCTCCCTAGTGATGTCTAGTCCTCCCAGCCCTCCCCAGTGATGTCTAGTCCTCCCAGCCCTCCCCAGTGATGTCTAGTCCTCCCAGCCCTCCCCAGTGATGTCTAGTCCTCCCAGCCCTCCCCAGTGATGTCTAGTCCTCCCACCCCTCCCCAGTGATGTCTAGTCCTCCCACCCCTCCCCAGTGATGTCTAGTCCTCCCAGCCCTCCCCAGTGATGTCTAGTCCTCCCAGCCCTCCCCAGTGATGTCTAGTCCTCCCAGCCCTGCCCAGTGATGTCTAGTCCTCCCAGCCCTCCCCAGTGATGTCTAGTCCTCCCAGCCCTCCCCAGTGATGTCTAGTCCTCCCAGCCCTCCCCAGTGATGTCTAGTCCTCCCAGCCCTCCCCAGTGATGTCTAGTCCTCCCACCCCTCCCCAGTGATGTCTAGTCCTCCCAGCCCTCCCCAGTGATGTCTAGTCCTCCCACCCCTCCCCAGTGATGTCTAGTCCTCCCACCCCTCCCCAGTGATGTCTAGTCCTCCCAGCCCTCCCCAGTGATGTCTAGTCCTCCCAGCCCTCCCCAGTGATGTCTAGTCCTCCCAGCCCTCCCCAGTGATGTCCAGTCCTCCCAGCCCTCCCCAGTGATGTCTAGTCCTCCCAGCCCTCCCCAGTGATGTCTAGTCCTCCCAGCCCTCCCCAGTGATGTCTAGTCCTCCCAGCCCTCCCCAGTGATGTCTAGTCCTCCCAGCCCTCCCCAGTGATGTCTAGTCCTCCCAGCCCTCCCCAGTGATGTCTAGTCCTCCCAGCCCTCCCCAGTGATGTCTAGTCCTCCCAGCCCTCCCCAGTGATGTCTAGTCCTCCCAGCCCTCCCCAGTGATGTCTAGTCCTCCCAGCCCTCCCCAGTGATGTCTAGTCCTCCCAGCCCTCCCCAGTGATGTCTAGTCCTCCCAGCCCTCCCCAGTGATGTCTAGTCCTCCCAGCCCTCCCCAGTGATGTCTAGTCCTCCCAGCCCTCCCCAGTGATGTCTAGTCCTCCCAGCCCTCCCCAGTGATGTCTAGTCCTCCCAGCCCTCCCCAGTGATGTCTAGTCCTCCCAGCCCTCCCCAGTGATGTCTAGTCCTCCCAGCCCTCCCCAGTGATGTCTAGTTCTCCCAGCAATGTATATTCCTTCCAGCCCTCCCCAGTGATGTATATGCCCTCAGCATCTCCTGTGATGTATATGCCCTCAGCATCTCCTGTGATGTATATGCCCTCAGCATCTCCTGTGATGTATATGCCCTCAGCATCTCCTGTGATGTATTTACAGCAGTCCCAGCTGACACAAACGTGGAAAAACAGTTGTGAGAAGCAGTAAGATCAATATTGAATAATATAGCCGCACCAAAAACAAGAAGCTTCAGCCGCCACGATGAGTTAATTGTTTGACTAAGTATAGCAGGGTAATTTTAAGTTGATAGTTTTGTGCGGCCCCCGAAGGTTGGTAGAAAATTCCAAATGGCCCTCGGCATTAAAAAGGTTCCCCACCCCTGCTCTAAGGGGTACTTCTCACATAGCGAGATCGTTGCTGAGTCACAGTTTTTGTGACGCACCAGTGACCTCATTAGCAATCTCGCTGTGTGTGACACTAAGCAGCGACCTGGCCCCTGCTGTGAAATTGCTGCTCGTTACACACAGTGCTGGTTCATTTTTTGGTCGTTGCTCTCCTGCTGTGAAGCACACATCGCTGTGTTTGACAGCGAGAGAGCAACGATCTGAATGTGCAGGGAGCCGGCTTCTGACAGCTGCGGACGCAGGTAACCAAGGTACACATCAGGTAACCAAGCGAAGCGCTTTGCTTGGTTACCCGATATTTTCCTTGGTTACTAGCGTACGCCGCTCTCAGGCTGCCAGTGCCGGCTCCCTGCACTTGTAGCCAGAGTACACATCGGGTAACTATGCTTTGCTTAGTAACCCGATGTGTACCCTGACTACGAGTGCAGGGAGCCAGCGCTAAGCAGTGTGTGCTGGTAACCAGGGTAAATATCGGGTAACCAAGCAAAGCATTTGGCTTAGTTACCCGATATTTACCTTGGTTACCAAGCGCAGCATCGTTTCCAGAAGTCGCTGCTGGCTGGTGGCCGGTCACTGGTCGCTGGTGAGATCTGCCTGATTGACAGCTCACCAGCGACCATGTAGCGATACACCAGCAATCCTCACCAGGTCATATCGTGGTCGGAATTGCTGGTACGTCGTTTAGTGAGACGGTACCCTTAGGTCTGGAATCTAAATAATTGCAGGTTAGGCTGGATTAATTTTGGTATCAAATCCCAAACTTATCTTGGAGTTTGGGCCTGGATTAAAAAGATTATACTGGCATTTTAAAAACAAAAATTTTAGCTGCAAGCGACATTAACAACTTGTTTTCACTAGACAACCCTTTTAGGTCTCTGGAAAAAAAACATAGGGAAGGGTTAGTCACTTAAAGGCAATATGTCAGCAGGGTTTTGGTATTTAACTTGATAGTAAAATAATGTAGGGGCAGAGACCCAGATTTCAGGGATGTGTCACTTGCTCAGCAGCTTGCTCCATTTTCAATACAAATCAGTGTTTCATCAGCAGGAGGTAATCACTCCCAAGTATTACCAATGCAGTAGTATCTGCAACCTGTTACTGATTGCCAGCTTCCTGTGTAAACTACAAGCTGCCAATGAGTTGTGTAGGCAGGGATATACACAGCCCAGTGTTCACACTACTGCTATGTCTTCTGAAGAGAAAACAAGGATTTTATAAAAAAAAAAAAAAATTGCACAAAATAACTGTGACATCACTGGAATCAGAGGCTCTGCCTCTACATCATGCTGTTCTCAGAGTACATAGCAAAAACCTGATGACTCTGTCACCAGATTTCACATTATCACTTGCAAACATTATTAAACAGAGGTCTTGGACCAATTGAGGCTGGTGTATTTAAAAATCCATGTCAGAATGGCTATACACTCCTGATAATAAGAGGAGTATTTCAGGAGTCCAGCAATAGAATGTAAAAGCTCATTAATCGAAGTATATTCCATCTCCGCCCGCACAACCTGATTGTCAGCTCCTTAGTGTCACTCCTCCCTGCTGCTGCTCAGATTTCACACTGCTCAATACAAGCTGCAGCTGTCAAGCAAACTAGATGGATGAATAAAACTTTCAGAAAGGATTATACAGCCATTTTGACTTGGATTTTCAAAGTAAACATACAGGTCTTATCAGGTCTAAGCTCTATTTAGTGATGTGTGCAGTTTGTATTGTGAAATCTGGTCACAGATTTGCTTTACTGGTAGACATATGGCTGACTCAATTGCTAGCCTGGAAAGAAGGCAATTTTGTTTACTTACCGTAAATTCCTTTTCTTCTAGCTCCAATTGGGAGACCCAGACAATTGGGTGTATAGCTATGCCTCCGGAGGCCACACAAAGTATTACACTAAAAGTGTAACGCCCCTCCCCTTCTGCCTATACACCCCCCGTGCTCACGGGCTCCTCAGTTTTGGTGCAAAAGCAAGAAGGAGGAAAAAATTATAAATTGGTTTAAAGGAAATTCAATCCGAAGGAATATCGGAGAACTGAAACCACTCAACATGAACAACATGTGCACACAAAAAACAGGGGCGGGTGCTGGGTCTCCCAATTGGAGCTAGAAGAAAAGGAATTTACGGTAAGTAAACAAAATTCCCTTCTTCTTTGTCGCTCCATTGGGAGACCCAGACAATTGGGACGTCCAAAAGCAGTCCCTGGGTGGGTAAATAATACCTCATAATAGAGCCGTAAACGGCTCCGTCCTACAGGTGGGCAACCGCCGCCTGAAGGACTCGCCTACCTAGGCTGGCATCTGCCGAAGCATAGGTATGCACCTGATAGTGTTTCGTGAAAGTGTGCAGGCTCGACCAGGTAGCTGCCTGACACACCTGCTGAGCCGTAGCCTGGTGCCGCAAGGCCCAGGACGCTCCCACGGCCCTGGTAGAATGGGCCTTCAGCCCTGAGGGAACCGGAAGCCCCGAGGAACGATAAGCTTCGAGAATTGGTTCCTTGATCCACCGAGCCAGGGTTGATTTGGAAGCTTGTGTCCCTTTACGCTGGCCAGCGACAAGGACAAAGAGTGCATCCGAGCGGCGCAGGGGCGCCGTACGAGAAATGTAGAATCTGAGTGCTCTCACCAGATCTAACAAGTGCAAATCCTTTTCACATTGGTGAACTGGATGAGGACAAAAAGAGGGTAAGGAGATATCCTGATTGAGATGAAAAGGGGATACCACCTTAGGGAGAAATTCCGGAACCGGACGCAGAACCACCTTGTCCTGGTGAAACACCAGGAAAGGGGCTTTGCACGACAACGCTGCTAGCTCAGACACTCTCCGAAGTGAAGTGACCGCTACTAGGAAAACCACTTTCTGCGAAAGGCGTGAGAGAGAGATATCCCTCATTGGCTCGAATGGTGGTTTCTGAAGAACCAGCAGCACCCTGTTCAGATCCCAGGGTTCTAACGGACGCTTGTAAGGAGGGACGATGTGACAAACCCCCTGCAGGAACGTGCGTACCTGTGGAAGTCTGGCTAGGCGCTTCTGAAAAAACACAGAGAGCGCAGAGACTTGTCCCTTAAGGGAGCCGAGCGACAAACCCTTTTCCAATCCGGATTGAAGGAAGGACAGAAAAGTGGGCAAGGTAAATGGCCAGGGAGAAAAACCCTGAGCAGAGCACCACGACAGGAATATTTTCCACGTCCTGTGGTAGATCTTGGCGGACGTTGGTTTCCTAGCCTGTCTCATAGTGGCAATGACCTCTTGAGATAATCCTGAAGACGCTAGGATCCAGGACTCAATGGCCACACAGTCAGGTTGAGGGCCGCAGAATTCAGATGGAAAAACGGCCCTTGAGACAGCAAGTCTGGTCGGTCTGGTAGTGCCCACGGTTGGCCGACCGTGAGATGCCACAGATCCGGGTACCACGACCTCCTCGGCCAGTCTGGAGCGACGAGGATGGCACGGCGGCAGTCGGACCCGATCTTGAGGAACACTCTGGGCAACAGATCTCCTGAAACACGTCCGGGTGAAGGGACCATTCCCCTGCGTCCATGCCCTGGCGACTGAGAAAGTCTGCTTCCCAGTTTTCTACGCCCGGGATGTGGACTGCGGATATGGTGGAGGCTGTGGCTTCCACCCACAGCAGAATCCGCCGGACTTCCTGGGAGGCTTGCCGACTGCGTGTCCCGCCTTGGTGGTTGATGTATGCCACCGCTGTGGAGTTGTCCGACTGAATTCGGATCTGTTTGCCTTCCAGCCACTGCTGGAACGCCTTTAGGGCAAGATACACTGCCCTTATCTCCAGAACATTGATCTGAAGGGAGGACTCTGGCTGAGTCCAAGTACCCTGAGCCCTGTGGTGGAGAAAGACCGCTCCCCACCCTGACAGGCTCGCGTCCGTCGTGACCACCGCCCAGGATGGGGGCAGGAAGGATTTCCCCTTCGACAGAGAAGTGGGGAAAAGCCACCACTGAAGGGAAGCTTTGGCTGCCCGAGAAAGGGAGACGTTCCTGTCGAGGGACGTCGACTTCCTGTCCCATTTGCGAAGAATGTCCCATTGAAGTGGGCGCAGATGAAACTGCGCAAAAGGAACTGCCTCCATTGCTGCCACCATCTTCCCTAGGAAGTGCATGAGGCGTCTCAGGGGGTGTGACTGACCTTGAAGGAGAGATTGCACCCCTGTCTGTAGTGAACGCTGTTTGTTCAGCGGAAGCTTCACTATCGCTGAGAGAGTATGAAACTCCATGCCAAGATATGTCAGTGATTGGGCCGGTGTCAGATTTGACTTTGGGAAATTGATGATCCACCCGAAACTCTGGAGAGTTTCCAGAGCAATGTTCAGGCTGTGTTGGCATGCCCCTTGAGAGGGCGCCTTGACAAGCAGATCGTCTAAGTAAGGGATCACCGAGTGTCCCTGAGAGTGTAGGATTGCCACCACTGTTGCCATGACCTTGGTGAAGACCCGTGGGGCTGTCGCCAGGCCAAAAGGCAGTGCCACGAACTGAAGGTGTTCGTCCCCTATGGCGAAACGCAGGAAGCGCTGATGCTCTGGTGCAATCGGTACGTGGAGATAAGCATCTTTGATGTCTATTGATGCCAGGAAATCTCCTTGGGACATTGAGGCGATGACGGAGCGGAGCGATTCCATCCGGAACCGCCTGGTTTTCACATGCTTGTTGAGCAGTTTTAGGTCCAGAACGGGACGGAAGGATCCGTCCTTTTTTGGCACCACGAACAAGTTGGAGTAAAAACCGTGACCCCGTTGCTGAAGAGGAACAGGGATCACCACTCCTTCCGCCTTCAGAGTGCCCACCGCCTGCAGAAGAGCCTCGGCTCTGTCGGGGGGCGGAGATGTTCTGAAGAATCGGGACGGAGGACGAGAGCTGAACTCTATCCTGTAACCTTGAGATAGAATGTCTCTCACCCATCGGTCTTTTACTTGTGGCAGCCAGGTGTCGCAAAAGCGGGAGAGCCTGCCACCGACCGAGGATGCGGTTTGAGGAGGCCGAAAGTCATGAGGAGGCCGCTTTGGGAGCGGTTCCTCCGGCGGTCTTTTTAGGACGTGACTTAGACCGCCATGCATCGGAGTTCCTCTGATCTTTCTGAGGCCTTTTGGACGAGGAGAATTGAGACCTGCCCGCGGTCCGAAACCTCGATTGTACCTTCCGTGGTTGAGGTCTGTTTGGTTTGGACTGGGGTAAGGATGAATCCTTTCCCTTGGATTGTTTAATGATTTCATCCAATCTCTCACCAAACAAGCGGTCGCCAGACAATGGCAAACCGGTTAAAAACTTCTTGGAAGCAGAGTCTTCCTTCCATTCACGTAGCCACATGGCCCTGCGGAGTACCACCGAATTGGCGGATGCCACCGCCGTACGGCTCACCGAGTCAAGGATAGCATTAATGGCGTAGGACGCAAACGCCGACGCCTGAGTGGTTAAGGACACCACTTGCGGGGCAGATGTACGTGTTAGTGCATGGATCTGCGCCTGACAAGCTGAGATAGCTTGGAGTGCCCATACGGCTGCGAATGCTGGAGCAAAAGACGCGCCGATAGCTTCATAGATGGATTTCAACCATAGTTCCATCTGTCTGTCAGTGGCATCTTTGAGTGAAGCCCCATCTTCCACTGCAACTATGGATCTAGCCGCCAGTCCGGAGATTGGAGGATCCACCTTAGGACACTGAGTCCAGCCCTTGACAACCTCGGGGGGGAAGGGATAACGTGTGTCCTTAAGGCGCTTGGAAAAACGCTTGTCTGGACAGTCTCGATTTTTCTAAATTGCCTCTCTGAAGTCAGAGTGATCCAGAAACATATTTAATGTACGCTTGGGAAACCTGAAACGGAATTTCTCCTGAGAAGCAGACTCCTCAATTGGAGGAGCTGGGGGAGAAATATCCAACACCTGATTGATGGTCGCTATAAGATCATTCACTACTGCGTCACCTTCAGGTGTATCTAGGTTGAGAGCGGCTTCAGGATCAGAATCCTGATCTGATACCTCCGCTTCATCCTCCAGAGAGTCCCCCTGCTGGGACCCTGAACAGTGTGATGAAGTGGAGGGAATTTCCCAGCGACCCCGCTTGGGCGGCCTGGGACTGCGGTCCGTGTCAGAGACCTCACCCTGGGACCTATGGGTTACCCCAGGGGCACATTGCTGTTCCAATTGAGGGGGACCAGGGGTCAAGGATTGGACAGTGCCCGGGGCCTGGATCACCGGTCTGAACTGCAATGCTTCCAGTATTTTAGCAGACCATTTGTCCATATTCTCAGACAGTTTGTCAGCAAAGGCTGCAAACTCCGTCCCTGTCACCTGGACAGTGGTAGCAGGTGGTTCCACCTGGGCCACCAGCTCCGGCTGAGCAAGTGCCACAGGGGCCGAGCATTGCACACAATGAGGGTCAGTGGAACCTGCCGGTCGTACAGCTTTACATGAGGTACAGGTTGCAAAATACTCCTGTGCTTTGGCACCCTTGCCTTTTGATGACATGTTGTCTCCTCTGAGAACAACAGGAGGGTATATAGCCAAAAAAAACAATAGAGCGACCGCACAGTGCAAATGTATACCTATATTATATATATATACACATATACATATACATATACATACATATATATATATATATATATATACTTCGGTACTCAGTGGGGCCAGCACCACAGGTGCTGCTTACCGACCGCTCAGAGCGGTTGTGTGATCACCAGATTCCCTGCCTGGGACTCCCTGTGTTGTCTCTCCTCTCCAGCGTCTGAATCGCTGGCAGGAATGGCTGCCGGCGTTCTGTGGGGAGGAGGGAACCGTGGGCGTGCCCAAGAAAAGTGCGGGAATCCAGTGCCCCAGTGTACTGAGTGAGGAGGGAGGAGGATACTAATGTATGCTCCAGCCCTCAGCTCTGACGATCTGAGCAGCGTCCCGCCCTTCCCCTGACTGGCAGGCCTGTGGGCGGGAATATACGACACTAGGCCGCAGAAGCCGGGGACTAAAGTGATAAGCGCGGCCGGCAATGAGCGCGGTCGCGCGGTAGTCCCCGGCGCACTAACACACCCAGCAGTGCTGCAATGTGTATGGCACAAGCGCTCCATGCGCGGTAGTCCCCGGCGCACTAACACACCCAGCAGTGCTGCAATGTGTATGGCACAAGCGCTCCATGCGCGGCAGTCCCCGGCGCACTAACACACCCAGCAGTGCTGTAATGTGTATGGCACCAGCGCTCCATGCGCGGTCCCCACGGGGACACAGAGTACCTCATAGTAGCAGGGCCTTGTCCCTGACGATACCCAGCTCCTATCCTGCAGATTCCCAGAGGCTGCGGAGGGAGCACGGTCCCAGTGCCTGGAGACCGATCTGGACCCCACTTCACCCAGAGCCCATTAAGGGATGGGGAAGGAAAACAGCATGTGGCTCCTGCCTGTGTACCCGCAATGGGTACCTCAACCTTAACAGCACCGCCGACAAAGTGGGGTGAGAAGGGAGCATGCTGGGGGCCCTGTTATGGGCCCTCTTTTCTTCCATCCGACCTAGACAGCAGCTGCTGCTGACTAAGTTGTGGAGCTTATGCGTGGATGTCTGCCTCCTTCGCACAAAGCATAAAAACTGAGGAGCCAGTGAGCACGGGGGGTGTATAGGCAGAAGGGGAGGGGCGTTACACTTTTAGTGTAATACTTTGTGTGGCCTCCGGAGGCATAGCTATACACCCAATTATCTGGGTCTCCCAATGGAGCGACAAAGAAATTCAGTCTTAGTTCTAGCAGCCACTTGTTGCGATTTGCCAGAAATGCTCATTTCAAGCCAATATATTGCAGGGCTAGTGACTACTTATTGTTCTATTTACATTTAGTCTACCTTAGCAATTCCATAGATGTGACTTCAATAACACTGTATTAATGGCATCAAGATGACCTTGATGGACCAATTAGAAAGTTCTAAGATCTGTAGGGCGTCACTGGGATCCATCACACAAGGCTGTACACAGACCCCAAAAGCATCACCAAGAGATCTTCCCCCAGTTCACAACCAACTACAACAGAGATAAGGACCCTACGACATGTCCAGACAATATAGATTAGACTTCAGGCCTCAGTTACCTGTGCAGTTCGGACATCTCCTTCTCCTGTTGGCTAAGCTTAAGCTTGAGAGATGCAATCTCATGGTGGCACCGACGATACTTCTCAGAGTCTTTATTCCTGGCGGAGAGCTGAGATGCTTTTAATTTCTCAATCTCAGATTTCAGTTCTACAGGATAAAATATGGATATTACTGTGTGTAATTGCAGCCTCGGATGTGCGGCATCTTATGTGACAGGACTCAGAGGTAACCTATAGCACTCACCTCGGATCAGCTTTGCGTTCACGTCTTCGTTCACCTTGGCCACGTTTATGATAAGCCGGGCTTGTCTTGCATATCTCAGCGTGCTGAGGGTCTCCTCCACATTACTGATGGCGGGGCTGATGGTAGCAATCATGGCCGTTTTTGAATTGCCCCCTAGACTTTCTTTTAACAACCTTTGTGGAAATAGAAGCGCAGAGAGAGAAAAGATAAATCTAAGCTGCGCCTCATACAGATGCCGGTCAGAGCTATCATCATTGCCTTTTCCTTTTAGTCTACTCCTTAATTTTTCTATCAGATCACATGTCTGACACCAGCTCTCGAGCCCTGTTCACACTGCGTTTCTGAAGATCGTTCAGAGGTTTCACCTGATTCCTCCTATTGATGGGACTCAGATGAACCCCTGACGGGGCGAAACGCTGCTAAGGCCGGAGTCACACTTGTGAGTGTCTCACGTGTAACTCGCGCGAGTCTCTCATTGCATCACAGGAGCATCTCAGCTGCATAGAGATACATGCAACTGACTCGCTCCTGTCCAGAGAGTGTGCGGCCGTGCCGGGTGATGAAATGAGAGACTCGCACGAGTTACACGCGAGACACTCACAAGTGTGACTCCAGCCAAAGAAATCGAGTTCAGATTAATTCTATTTGTATTTTCTTCTGAAAGTGTTCATCTTTTCGGAAAGGCCCAGAAAAATCATCTTATACATTTCAGTGCCATTTGAAAACATGAAAACTTTCAGAAAAACATACAAAAGGGAATGTATATACACTGGCCCCGTTGGGAGTTCATCCGGATCTCGTCTTAAAGGAGATTTAGGCAGAACCACTAAATGCAGTGCAGAAACGCAGTGTGAACAGGGCCATATAATAACAAAATCACTACAGACTACCACTACAACTTACAGTACTAATTATTTAAAACATCTCATGGTTTCAATTTGCTTGTATCACAGACAAAAAAAAAACAAAAAAAAAAAAAAAAAACACAGCTTCGTTTCATCAAGGGTGTTAAAGAAGTTATCCACTAACCTGACTCATTTCATTTTTTAAACATCAATTGTGCTATTATGTGCCACTAAATGCATCCATACTCTTATTATAGTAATCTAAACCTTTTATTATGCAGGTCGCATCACTTGGTGTCTGCCAGCTGCAGCTCTGATGTTTACATTGATCTCTTCCCCTCCCCAGGCTTATTCTGCTCTGTTACTACTACAAGTTCCATAACGCATTGCTGCAGCCTGTTTGCCAGCACTTGGCTCGCCTTCTCCCTTCTCCATCCTGTGCTGCTGAAGATATTGGGAGACAAGTGTCAGAGCAGCCCAGGGTAGGTACCAGCCTATCTGGCAATAGCCAGTACAGTCCTGTCACTGTGTTTGTTATGCAAATTTTAGCATTTTTCAGCTGTTCACATCGGTGATAGGATTACGGAAACCCTTTTCTCCTGAAATGCAGATGGCAGCACTTCACTAGGTGTCGGCCTCTGCTGTTACTGCTGAATGAAACCGTCAGCTCAGCTTGCATGAGGCACAATTGTGATTCCTTCAAAAACCATTCACACCCACCATCAGGAATCCAGACACAACATCCATTCATTTTGTCTGATTTCTGTGCCAGAAAAGGAAATATCGGTCGTCACAGAGTATAAGAAGACTCTGCATAACAATCCAGTAATATGTGATCCCTGCTGACTTGCGCTCATAGAAGCTATACATCCAATACAAGTATATTACAAAAGGTATTGTTTAGAAGAACTATGATATATGGCAAGGGGGTGAAAAGTAGTGGAAAGCCCCTTTAAAGTGTATATTTGCATATGCGATAAGACATTTTTCTAACGGATATCTTGACAAAGCCTCAGAGAGAAAATGTAAACCTAGTGTAAAGCATTCAAGGTCCCTTAGTGATCTGCAATTATATTATTGATCTAAAATGAAAAATTAACTAGTTTCCCTAAAAAACATCCTATTTTGTTATAGCTCTTATGAGACTTATGTGAATCCATGGTAACATGCTAAACATAATGAAGTTGTGTTACCCCACGCTATAGGCACAAAATAAGGGTCAAAGAGAAAAGGTCCTTTTAGAGGGACAGGTAAAAATCACTGATTGAGGAGGGCAATAGCCGCTCATTACACTCACAAGTCCAGTATTACTACAATTACAGTGCCTTGCGAAAGTATTCGGCCTCTTTGAATTTTTCAACCTTTTCCCACATTTCAGGCTTCAAACATAAAAGATAAAAAAAAACGGATTTTTGTGTACTCACCGTAAAATAGTTTTCTCTTAGCCATCATTGGGTGACACAGGACCATGGGTGTTATGCTGCCTATCCATAGGAGGGTTCCCTGAAAAATGCCCACAGGAAAATTGCCCACACGGAAAATTGCCCACACGGAAAATTGCCCACACGGAAAATTGCCCACACAGAAAATCGCCAATTGCAGCATCACAAAGTTTCAGATCTATGATATTTGAGGTGCAAGGTGAGGATGTTCACATAATAGGTCATCAACTTGTGATTTACAGTTGACCTAGTGCAAAACTGCAAAAATGCTGAAAATCTGTGGTTTGTTGCAGTCTGTCATTATCAGCAATAGATAGATAGTCTGCTCTAATCTCACTGATTCTGCCTTACTCCTTCCACCAGCCCAAAACAGCAGCACATGCAGAACCAGCAGCAGTGTGATCAAGAGGAGCAATCACTACTATCTGTACTCACAAAAGTATCACTGTATTATCTGTTGAGTTACATGTGACTGCAGGTCACATCTAATACATTATCATCTCAGGGGAGCCCACCAAAAGCAGGGTGCTGCTGGCAGAGATAGGGTACTTTCACACTTGCGTTCATCGCAATCCGCCACTATGGAAAATAGCGCAGTCCGTTAACGGACTGCGCTATTCTCCATAGACTTATATTGACAACGCACTGTGACGCAGTGTCTGTGTTTCATCCGCTGGCCGACACTGAGTCGTTATTTTGACTGAGCACCGGGAGGAGGGAACGCAGCATGTAGCGTTTTTGGTGTCGTTAAAACAACTTACCTTGGCGGATTCCGTTGGACTCTACCCGGCTCATCCCAAATTGCCCTGGTGCGGTGGAAATCGGGGTAATTAGGAGTTAATTGCAGCCCATAGCTGCCACTAAGTCCTAGGTTAATCATGGCAGGCGTCTATGAGAAACCCCCCATGATTAACCTGTAAGTGAAAGTAAATAAACATATACACCCAAAAAACTCCTTTATTTGAAATAAAAGACAAAAATACACCTTTTTTTCACCACTTTATTAAAATCCCCAAATACCCCTCCAGATCCGACGTGATCCACAGAGGTCCCATGACGCTATCAGCTCTGCTACATGAAGCTGACAGGAGCAGCCACAGACCATTACCGCTCTCTGTCAGCTCCACACAGCAACTGAAGTGAATCGCGCTGTCAGCGGGGATGTCACTGAGGTAGTGCTGGTGTGTGCATTAATGATGGGGGCGGTAGTACCTGCGTGTGTGAGGTGATGATGGGGGTGGTAGTGCCGGTGTGTGCGGTGATGATGGGTGCGGTAGTGCCGGGGTGTGCGGCGGTGATGATGGGGGTGGTAGTGCCGGGGTGTGCGGCGGTGATGATGGGGGTGGTAGTGCCGGGGTGTGTGCGGTGATGATGGGGGCGGTAGTGCCTGCGTGTGCGGTGATGATGGGGGCGGTAGTGCCTGCGTGTGTGTGATGATGATGGGGGCGGTAGTGCTGGGGTGTGCGCGGTGATGGGGGCGGTAGTGCCTGCGTGTGTGTGATGATGATGGGGGCGGTAGTGCTGGGGTGTGCGCGGTGATGGGGGCGGTAGTGCTTGCATGTGTGCGGTGATGATGGGGGCGGTAGTGCCTGTGTGTGTGCAGTGATGATGGGGGCGGTAGTGCCTGTGTGTGTGCGGTGATGATGGGGGCTCTCTCTCTTTCAGCTAAAGAAAACTAACGCAACGTGTTATTTCACAGGAATCTGTTGCCTTTATTATCAGACTATTTACAACGCATCCGTCATATGCGTCATTGTGACGGATGCCAAACAACGCAATTGTGAAAGTAGCCATAGCTGGTCCTGAAAGCCCCAAAGGCACAGCAGAGAGGTGAGACTCTGTCGCTTCTACCACCTTGTGTTCGTGCTGGGAATGTATGATATGTTTTTGCAGTGGCGCAACTAGAGTCCAATGAGCCCCAGTGTGAAATTTGGACAACCCCCCCCCCCCCACTCACACATGTTCTCACATGTACGGGCCCTTGTAGTGTTCTAACTTCTATCAAGACTTATGAACTGCCTCCTCTCCCCTTTCATTATGTAGTAATGTCCTCCGTCCTGGTATATATGCCCATAATCCTGGTGAATATGTCCTCATCCTGGTGTATATGACCCAATGCTGGTATATAAGGTCCTCATCCTGGTATGTATGGTCCACGTTGTCTCCATCCTGGTATATATGTTCCCATCCTGAGTTACATGGTCCCCAATCCTAGTGGGCATTCATGTCTGTTGGCAATTTTCTGTGGACATTTTTCACATATCATGTGAACATCCTCACCTTGCACCTCAAATATCATAGATCTGAAACTTTCTGATGCTGCAATTGGCAATTTTCCATGTGGGCAATTTTCCGTGTGGGCAATTTTCCGTGTGGGCAACTTTCCGTGTGGGCAACTTTCCTATGGGCAATATACATGTGGGCAATTTTCCTGTGGGCATTTTTCTGCTCACCCCATAGGAGGACACTAAGTAGATGCAAAAGCATAGCTCCTCCTCTGCAGTATACACCCCCTGGCCGGGCCAGGCAAGCTCAGTTTTAGTACACAAGCAGTAGGAGAAATAAAACAGTAAAAACTTACCTCAACAGAGGAACATGAGAAAAAAAAAAAAGAGTCATAACCAAATAAGATACTGAGAGAACCAAGGCCCAACAGGGCAACAGGGTGGGTGCTGTGTCCCCCAATGATGGCTAAGAGAAAACGATTTTACGGTGAGTACACAAAAATCTGTTTTTCTCTGACGCCTCATTGGGTGACTCAGGACCATGGGACGTCCTAAAGCAGTCCATGGGTGAGAAACATAAAAGAAGACAACACAACCCAAGGACTAGGAACCAGTCCCAGACAGCCTGGAGCGCCTACTGCGAGAGGTGCTCTACTGCAGTTTGCAGAATTTTCCTACCCAGATTTGCCTCAGTTGAAACCTGGGTATGGACTGCTTTGAAAACGTATGGAGGCTAGAACAGGTCGCAGCCTTACACACCTGTTCCACTGAAGCCTGATGCCGAATGGCCCACGAAGCTCCAACTGCTCGCGTGGAATGAGCCCGCAGCCCACTAGGAATGGGCTTGAGTTGCAAGCGGTAGACTTCCTGGATCGCAGAGCGAATCCAGCGAGCCAGTGTCGCCTTTGAAGCTGCCTGTCCCTTCTTAGGCCCCTCAGGAATGACGAACAAAGAGTCCATTTTCCTAAAGGGGGCTGTCCTGCAATATCTGAGAGCTCTGACGAGGTCCAACGAATGCAGAGACCTTTCCACCCTATGAAACGGGGTAAGAACCTTTGGAAGGAAATCCGGAAGGGGACGCAGAACCACCTTGTCCTGGTGAAAGATCAGAAAAGGCTTGCGGCAAGAGAGTGCTGCCAGCTCCAAAACCCGTCTGATGGACGTAATTGCCACTAAGAATGTTACCTTCCAGGACAGAAGAGCAAGGGAGGATTCCTTGAGGGGTTCAAAGGGAGACCTCTGGAGACCGTCCAGAACGAGGTTGAGGTCCCATGGTTCCAGCGGCCGTTTGTACGGGGGAACTAGATGGGAAACGCCCTGGAGGAAGGTCTTGACTTCCGGTTTTTGAGCCAGGCGGCATTGGTAGAAGATTGAGAGCGCTGAGACCTGCCCTTTAAGGGAACTGAGAGCCAACCCCGCTTACAAGCCAGACTGTAGAAAGTCGAGAATTCTGGGGATGGCCAGAGGCATAGGCTGGATGTTAGTTTCCCTGCACCATGAAAGGAAGATTTTCCACGTACGGTGGTAAATGCGGGATGAAGCAGGCTTTCGGGCGCTGATCATGGTGGCAATAACCGCAGGGGAGAATCTCGCTCTTGTTAATACCCATGTCTCAATGGCCATGCCGTCAGCTTCAGGGCTCTGGAGGGCGCCGATGGACTGCGGGTCGCGTGACCTGGCTATGAACGCGGGTACCTTTGCATTCAACCTTGAGGCAATTAGGTCCACGTCTGGTGTGCCCCAGCGAGTGCAGATGTGTAGAAACACATCTGGGTGGAGAGACCATTCTCCGGCAGCCAGGCCTTGGCGACTCAGAAAGTCTGCTGCCCAGTTCTCTACCCCCGGGATGTGTACCGCTGATATCACTGATCCCGTCAATTCGGCCCAGCTGAGGATCTTGTGGGCCTCGAGATAAGCCGCTTTGCTGCGGGTGCCCCCCTGCCGATTGATATAGGCTGCAGCTGTCGCATTGTCCGATTGGACTCGAATCTGACGACCCGCTAGCAGAGGGCAGAACGCTCTGAGCACGAGGAAGATCGCGAGTTCCAGGATGTTGATGGGAAGGAAAGATTCCTGGGGCGTCCAACGTCCTTGAGCAGTGTAGTGCCGGTACACTGCTCCCCAGCCTAGGAGGCTGGCGTCCGTGGTCAGGACCAGCCAGTTCACTGGGAGAAAAGATCTCCCCTTCGATAGGGATGATGACCGAAGCCACCAGCGGAGTGCGTACCTGACTGAAGGCGTCAGGTGAAGATGTCGGTCCAGGGAGAAGAGGCTCTTGTCCCAGGCCGCTAGAAGGACTAGCTGCAGTGGGCAGAGGTGCAGTTGAGCAAAGGGTACTGCTTCCATAGCCGCCACCATCCTGCCGAGCACTTTCATGCTGAATCGAATGGAGCGAGACGGAGGACGTAGAAGGCAGCGTACCGCTCGTTGAAGAGCGAACGCCTTGTCCTGAGGGAGAAGGACCAAGCCCCGACGAGGGTCCAGGGACATGCCCAGGAAGGTGATGGATCGTGATGGGATCGGGGATGATTTGTCCAGATTCACTAGCCATCCTAAGCGGGATAGGGTGTCCACAGTGATCTGTACGCTGATTGAGCAGTCGCGGAAGGAGGGAGCCTTGATGAGGAGGTCGTCCAAGTAAGGGAGAACGACTACTCCCCTGGCGTGAAGGACGCTCATGGCGGCCGCCATGACTTTGGTGAAGACCCTTGGTGCGGTGGCAAGGCCGAACGGTAGAGCTACGAATTGAAAGTGGGAGTCCTGAATTGCGAAGCGGAGGAACTTTTGGTGATCTGGGGCGATGGGTATGTGCAGGTACGCGTCCTTGATGTCTATGGAGGCGAGGAATTCCCCTTCGACCATGGATGCAATAATGAACCTTAGGGACTCCATTCTGAATCTCCGTACGTGCACATGTTTGTTTAGGTGTTTGAGGTCCAGGATGGGTCGAACGGACGCATCCTTTTTGGGGACCACAAAGAGGTTGGAATAAAAACCCCCGAACTTCTCGTCGTCTGGGACAGGTATTATCACTCCTGCTGTTTGGAGCGAGTGGATTGCTGAGAAAAAAGCTTTGCGTCGTTTTCGAGTCTTTGGGGGGTTTGAGAGAAAGAACCAACTCAGGGGTTGGGTCCGAAATTCTATGTGTAATCGGAAGACACAAGGTCTTGCACCCATTTGTCGTCTGAGGCGGCAGCCCAGATGTGTTGAAGGAGCTGCAGTCGACCTCCTACAATGAGTGTGTCTTCCGGGGCGCCGAAGGAGTCATGAGGGGGGAAAACGTCGTGGCCGAGTCTCCCTAGTCCTGGACTGTTTTGGTCTAGGCTGCCATGACAAAGTGGGTTTCGGGGAGAGCGGAGAAGGTCGGTCCCTGCGTAGTCCGCGGCTGGTGGCGGGGACAGCACGGGATGTCGACCAACCAAATGAGTTTCGAAAGGAGCGGAACGAGGACTGTGGACGTCTGGTGAAGGACGTCCTGGACTTCAGCTGGGGGAGGGAGGTACTTTTTCCTCCCGTGGCGTCAGAAATGAGCTTGTCCAGACGTTCGCCAAACAATTGGTCTGGAAAAAAAGGGAAGGCCCGTGAGAGACTTCTTGGTGGCAGAGTCCGCTCGCCATTGTCGGAGCCAGAGAGCTCTACGGATGGCTATGGTATTTGAGGCGGCAAACGCTGCGCAGGTAGCAGCGTCCCTGGAAGCCTGGATGAGGTACTCCGCCGCAGCGGCAATTTGAGCTGTTACCTCTGTGAAGGTATGAGTGAACTGGGATTCCTCAAGCGAAGTGTTAAGGGATTCTGCCCAGACCGAGATCGCCTTTGCGACCCACACAGAGGCAAAGGAGGGCGAGAGGGAGGAACCCGCAGCCTCAAAAGCAGAGCGGGCGAGGTGCTCCACCTGTCTGTCGGGTCCTTGATGGAAGAACCATCGGGTAAAGACAGGAACGTCTTTGTGGTAAGGCGGGAGACCGAGGGCGGATTGGCCCAGCCCTTAGGGGCAGGTGAGGCAAAAGGGTACCGGGACTCCATGAGTTTTCGGTTACCGAAGCGCCTGTCAGGCTTCTCCCTTTGCTTTGTGAGGATATCCTGAAACTCTGGGTGATCAGTGAAAACCTTTTGGGGTTTCCGTGACCTCTTAAAGGAGACCGCATGGTCAGTGGTAGTGGATGGGGGATCCTCCACATGCAGAGTTTGGTTGATTGCTGCTATAAGGGAGTCTATTGCAGTTTGATCATCTGGGGGTGATGAAACCAAGGAATCCTCCTGGTACAAACAGCATTCTCCCTCCTCCAGCTCATCAGAAGCCGTGGAGCGTGTGGGAGAGCCTGCCCTGTGTGCTCCCGAGGGAGAGCCCGTTGGAGACAACCGGCTGTGTGCTCTTTTCCTGATCCCTGCAACCGGTGAAGCATGTGCCCGGATTACCTCAGAAGGATCCATAGGGGTATCCTCAGGCTGCGTTCCGTCCAGGGACCCAGAAGGGTGTGGAGGACGACATTGCATAGCCAGAACCAGGTTCTGTGACAGTTTTTCCATGGATTGGGACAGAAACTGTGTCCATTCCGGTGGGCTGGGGGCCCTAGGCTCTGGGCTGCCGGTTGCGGCGGTGGTGGCAGGGGGAGTCTTGGGGGTCTATAGGGGCACAGGACTCACAGAGAGAAGAGGTGTGTTTACGTGGTAGCTCAGCGTGGCAGGCAGTGCAGGCTGAATAATAGACTATGTGGGCCTTAGTACTCTTAGGGCCCTTACATTTCTGCATGTTCCTAATAGGAGTATGCCAGGAGGGGGAGCAATGCTCAGCAGAGCTACAATTGAAGCAAGCACCTCACCAGAATCAGCCGATGGTCCTGTCCTCAGGAAGGATTAAGCTCTATGAAGATCTTCGCACGATTTCCTGGGGGGGCGGGGCTTATCGCAGCCACGGGGGGCAGGGCTTAACGTTAAAAGAGCGGGAAGATGAGTCCGTGTGCCACCCCCTGCTGTGGGTAGTAAGAAAAAAAAAAAAAAAAAACGGCGAGAAGAGAGCTTCTGAGTTTTCCTCCCTCTCCCTACAGTCAGCACACAGCTTGTCACCGGTGGTTATCAGCCGGCTTTTCTGCTAGAGCAAATAAACTGAGCAGATAATAAACAGCGTGAGTCCCTGAGCCCTGGGCCCTCCCCCTGCCACCGGGAAATTATCTGCAAGACTTTCTGCTAACAGCAGAACTCCCCCCTCCTCCAGCCAGCAAGCTAGAGAAAGTTAACACTGTGTGTGCAGGATCCTTGCCCCTTGCACATAATAAATACTGTAAATGTCCTGGGAGCCTTCCTTGCAGCGTCTTTTCTCCCTTTGTCTGGGAAACCAGTCAGGGGGGATCTCACCTTAAAACACTGCTTTCCAGGCAGTGAAAATAGCAGAGTCAGCTTGCTGTGTCGGTATCATATTCAACTCAGCGCCTGTAGAGAGGGGCTGAGCAATTGGGCTATAGGGGCACAGGCCTCTACCCTGGGCTTTGGAAAATCGGTGTCTGTGGAACCCGTCGTCCAGCGCAGGATCCAGCGTCGCAGGAGGGGGTACGTGTAGGCAACACTTCACGTTCCCGCCCGTTGATGGTAGTGGGAGATCGGTCCCAAAAGGAAACAGTCGCCCTCAAAAAATAACAAACCTTGAAAGGAAGTGCCTCCTACAGACACTAAGCTAAAACTGAGCTTGCCTGGCCGGCCAGGGGGTGTATACTGCAGAGGAGGAGCTATGCTTTTGCATCTACTTAGTGTCCTCCTATGGATAGGCAGCATAACACCCATGGTCCTGTGTTCCCCAATGAGGCGTCAGAGAAATTTAATGTTATGGTGAAGAATCAACAACAAGTGGGACACAATTGTGAAGGTGAGAGAAATTTATTGCTTATTTTAAATTTTTTAAAAAAAAAAAACATGTTTGGTGTGTCTCCCAGGTGGCTTGTGGCAAACTTTAAACAACACTTTTTATGGATATCTTTGAGAAATGGCTTTCTTCTTGCCACTTTTCCATAAAGGCCAGATTTGTGCAGTGTACGGCTGATTGTTGTTCTATAGTCTCCCACCTCAGCTGTAGATCTCTGCAGTTCATCCAGAGTGATCATGGGCCTCTTGGCTGCATCTCTGATCAGTCTTCTTGTTTGAAATGAAATTTTTGGAGGAACGGCCGGGTCTTGGTAGATTAGCAGTGGTATGATACTTCTTCCATTTCAATATGATCGCTTGCACAGTGCTTCTTGGGATGTTTAAAGTTGTGGAAATCTTTTTGTAACCAAATCCGGCTTTAAACTTCTCCACAACAGTATCACAGACCTGCCTGTTGTGTTACTTGGTCTTCATGATGCTCTATGTGCTTTAAACAGAACACTGAGACTATCACAGAGCAGGTGCATTTACCAGTATACGGAGACTTTATTACACACAGGTGGATTATATTGATCATCAGTCATTTAGGACAACATTGGATCATTCAGAGATCCTCAATGAACTTCTGGAGTGAGTTTGCTGCACTGAAAGTAAAGGGGATAAATAATATTGCACGCCCCACTTTTCAGTTTATTCTTTTTTAGAAAAGTTTAAAGTAAGAAATACATTTCGTTCAACTTCACAATTGTGTCCCACTTGTTGATTCTTCACCATAACATTAAAATTTTTATCTTTATGTTTGAAGCCTGAAATGTGGGAAAAGGTTGAAAAATTCAAGGGGGTTGAATACTTTCGTAAGACACTGTATATCATTTAAGTATTATAAATGCTTATAATGCAAACATTCTGCAGCACCATAAAGATATCTCTCACCAGGGGCAGCTCTGCCGTGACGTAATACCCGAAGAGAACGGTGATGACATCAGTAACCTTACCGGACCTCACCACTCTTGCATATCGTGGTCACAGAGGGCAGCGCGAGACCTGGAGTTTCCCACAAGCAGTGAGGTCATGTAAGGTTACTGACATCAGCGCCCACGGGGAAATACAGGGCTAGTGCTGACCGTCAGTAACCTTTGATCCCTCATTCTAAGGACTTTCTCAGAACGAGACTCCATAGGAATAAATGGACGCTGTGTTGAAATTACCTGATGGCTTATCGTTGGAACTTCCAAAATATATATTTAATAAAATTGGTGAACAAGGACGTCTTTCTTCAAATAAAAAAAAAAAAAAAATTAAAAACACAGGAAAAAATACTTCAGTTTAGTAATGGGGGTGTCTGATAGACCCCTATCCATTACTAACCTCTGGAGTTGACATCAATTGTCAGTTGTGATGACATCAACCCTATTAACTATTACCCCAATTGACAATGCACCAGGGTAAAATCGGGAAGAGTCGGGTGGGAAATCTTCACCCTTTGATGTGCACAGGTGCCGGGTAGTCACTGCTACTTCACAACGACACCCCGGGGCCTGTGCACATCAAAATTGAAAACTGCCCACGGAAATGCAAAAAAAGTATAGGGGGAGAGACAGCAGGCAAAATGAGCAGGCACAGGATTTCCGGCTGCGCTACAGACATTACAGGAACGTACTAAAGAGAGGAGGAGAAATTGGGGATAACGAAGACCGGAGGCAGGCTTATCTTCCAGGCAGCACACGCCCTATAGCCTGGAAGATAGAAAATATAAAAGATATCTGCAAAACGACCCATCATCCAGGAGGCATACAGGTATGGCCAATTTCACCTCTATGCCACCTGTATGTCCATATTAATAACTTAAAAAAAAAAAAAAAATTGTGACAGATTCCCTTTAATTCTCCTTGAAATCAGAAGATGTCCAGCAGTGCCATCTGCTCAGAACTGGCATTAACCTTTGTGTCCCAGCTACCCCATCTATCCAAAAAAGTTATCTTTATGGAAGAATTGTGGCCAATAACCATAACTTTCAAATGGAAACAAGACCAAGCAACAAAAACAAGGAAACTTAGGTGTAGAAAAAAGAGAATTTTGTTACTTACCGTAAATTCTTTTTCTTATAGTTCCGTATTGGGAGACCCAGACAATGGGTGTTTAGCTTCTGCCTCCGGAGGACACACAAAGTACTACACTCAAAAGTGTAGCTCCTCCCTCTGAGCTTATACACCCCCTGATGAGCAGACTCAGCCAGTTTAGTGCAAAAGCTGAAGGAGAATAGCCACCCACAAGTAAAACAGAGCAAAAACCGGAACAACCGGAAACTGTCTACGACAACAGCCGGTGATAACACGCGGAACAAGAAATTGCCAACAGGCAACAGGGAGGGAGCTGGGTCTCCCAATACGGAACTATAAGAAAAAGAATTTACTGTAAGTAACAAAATTCTCTTTTTCTTTATCGTTCCTATGGGAGACCCAGACAATGGGATGTCTCAAAGCTGTCCCTGGGTGGGAAATAAACAGAAAAACAAAGAAGTAGGCAGAACCTAACTTCACAACTGGGCGACAGCCGCCTGAAGGATGCGTCTGCCCAAGCTCGCATCTGCCGAAGCATGAGCATGCACTTGGTAGTGCTTTGAAAAGGAATGCAGGCTAGTCCACGTGGCAGCCTGACAGACTTGTTGAGCCGCAGCCTGGTGTCTGAAAGCCCAAGAGGCACCGAAAGCTCTGGTCGAGTGAGCCTTGATCCCCGGCGGGGGAGACACCCGAGAACACTGGTAGGCATCCGAAATGGTCGACCTAATCCAACGGGCTAAGGCCGGCTTAGAAGCAGAAAGGCCCTTGCGCCGACCTGTGGTTAGCACAAAAAGAGAAATGCACCGCCTAAGAGCAGCGATGCGAGACAGATAGATCAGGAGAGAACGCACCAGATCCAGAGTATGCAAGCTTTTTCAAAGCGATGAACAGGAGCCGGAAAAAAGGAAGGTAAGGTAATGTCCTGGTTAAGGTGGAAAGGAGAGACCACCTTAGGGAGAAAGTCCGGAGTCGGACGGAGAACCACTTTGTCTTGATGAAAGACCAAAAAAGGTGACTCCGAAGAGAGCGCAGCCAAATCGGAGACTCTCCTGAGGGAAGTTATGGCCACCAGAAAGGCCACTTTCTGTGAAAGACGAAACAAAGAAACCTCCCTAAGAGGCTCAAAGGGGGGTTTCTGCAAAACCGTGAGAACCAAATTAAGGTCCCAGGGATCCAAGGGCCGCCGGTAAGGCGGAATGATGTGAGACGCGCCCTGCATGAAGGTGCGGACCTGAGCCAGCCGGGCGAGACGCCGCTGGAACAGTACTGACAGAGCTGAGACTTGTCCCTTGAGAGAGTTGAGGGACAGTCCTAGCTGCAGACCGGACTGTAGAAAGGACAGAAGGGTCGGCAAGGAGAATGGCCAAGGAGGATGGCCGGAAGAGCGACACCAGGATAGGAAAATCTTCCAAGTCCTGTGATAGATCTTGGCGGAGGAAGACTTACGGGCCCGAGTCATAGTGGAGATGACTTCCGGAGGAATACCAAAAGCAGTCAAGATCCAGGACTCAAGAGCCACGCCGTCAATTTGAGAGCCGCAGAATTCAGGCGGAAAAACGGACCCTGTGAGAGAAGGTCTGGACGGTCAGGGAGATGCCACGGCACCTCTACGGACAGATGGAGCAGGTCTGGGTACCAAGCTCGCCTGGGCCAGTCCGGTGCAATGAGGATGACTCGACGGCCCTCCATTCTGATCTTGCGCAGGACTCTGGGCAAGAGAGCTAGAGGGGGAAACACGTAGGACAGACGAAACTGGGACCAGTCTTGAACCAGAGCGTCCGCGGCGAAGGCCTGAGGATCGTGGGAGCGAGCCACGTAAACCGGAACTTTGTTGTTGTGACGGGATGCCATTAGGTCCACGTCCGGAGTGCCCCATTTGCGGCAGATTGACTGAAACACTGCCGGGTGCAGGGACCACTCGCCACTGTCCACGGTTTGACGGCTGAGATAATCTGCCTCCCAGTTTTCCACGCCTGGGATGTGGACTGCGGATATGGTGGACTAGGAGTCCTTCGCCCATTGAAGGATGCATTGTACCTCCAACATTGCCAGGCGGCTGCGTGTCCCGCCTTGGTGATTGATGTAGGCAACTGCTGTCGCGTTGTCTGACTGGACTCGGATGTGCCTGCCCGCCAACAGGTGGTGAAAAGCTAGGAGAGCCAGAAGCACGGCTCTGGTTTCCAGCACATTGATTGAAAGGGCTGACTCGGACGGAGTCCAAGTGCCCTGCGCTCTGTGGTGGAGACATACCGCTCCCCAGCCGGATAGACTGGCATCCGTGGTGAGGATCACCCAGGACGGGGCCAGGAAGGAGCGCCCCTGGGACAGAGAGAGGGGCCGAAGCCACCACTGAAGAGAGCTCCTGGTCTGTGGCGACAGAGCCACTAACCTGTGCAAGGAGGAAGGCCGCTTGTCCCAACAGCGGAGAATATCCAGCTGCAGGGGACGCAGATGGAACTGGGCAAAGGGAACAGCCTCCATTGACGCCACCATTTGACCCAGCACCTGCATCAGGCGCCTGAGGGAATAACGGCGGGGCCTCAGTAGAGAGCGCACCGCCAGTTGGAGGGACTGCTGTTTGACTAAGGGCAACTTCACAAGTGCCGGCAAAGTCTCGAACTGCATCCCTAGGTACGAGAGACTCTGGGTCGGAGTCAGAGTAGATTTGGGGAGATTGACAAGCCACCCGAATTGGGCTAGAGTGGCGAGAGTGAGCGAGAAACTCTGCTGACAGTCTGCGCTGGATGAAGCCTTGACTAGAAGGTCGTCCAGGTAAGGAATCATTGCCAACCCCTGTAGGTGCAGGACCGCAATCACTGCTGCAATGACCTTGGTGAATACCCGAGGAGCTGTGGCCAACCCGAAGGGGAGAGCAACGATTGGAAATGATCTTCTCCGATTGCAAAACGTAGCAAACGCTGGTGTGAAACTGCAATTGGCAAATGCACATAGGCATCTCTGATGTTGATGGATGCCAGGAAATCCCCTTGGGTCATTGAAGCAATGACTGATCGCAGGGACTCCATGCGAAAGTGCCGCACCTGAACATGCTTGTTGAGAAGCTTGAGATCCAGGGTGGGCCGGAAGGAACCGTCCTTTTTGGGAACTAGGAAGAGATTTGAGTAGAAACCTCTGAACCGTTCCCGGGCGGGCACCGGTACAATTACTCTGTTTGCCTGCAAGGATGCCATGGCCTGCGAGAAGGCGGCGGCCTTGTAGCAGGGGGGAGTTGAGAGAAAAAATCTGTTTGGCGGGCTGGTAGAGAATTCTATCCTGTAGCCGTGGGAGATGATATCCCTCACCCACTGATCGGAGACGTGTTGAAACCACGCGTCGCCAAAGTGGGAGAGCCTGCCACCGACTAAGGACGTTGCTGGCGCTGACAGATAGTCACGAGGAGGCTGCCTTAGCGGCAGCACCTCCTGCGGTCTTCTGTGGACGCGCTTTTGGGCGCCAGTTGGATTTCTGGTCCTTGGCTGAGTTAGTGGGCGAGGCCGAGGGCTTAGAGGACGACCAGTTGGAGGAACGAAAGGAACGAAACCTCGACTGATTCCTACCCTGGACAGGTTTCCTGGTTTTGGTTTGTGGCATGGAAGTACTCTTCCCGCCAGTAGCTTCCTTAATGATTTCATCCAGCTGTTCACCGAACAAGCGGGACCCAGCAAAAGGGAGCCCAGCAAGGTACTTCTTTGAAGAAGCATCTGCCTTCCACTCTCGAAGCCACAAGATCCTGCGGATAGTGAGGGAATTAGCCGAAGCCACCGCAGTGCGGTGAGAAGCCTCCAGCATGGCAGATATGGCATAGGATGAAAAAGCTGAAGCTTGGGAAGTTAAGGTAACCATTTCGGGCATAGATTCCCTGGCGAGGGAATTCATCCCCTCTAGAGAAGCAGAGATGGCTTTGAGAGCCCACACTGCTGCAAAAGTCGGGGAGAACGAGGCCCCCGCCGCTTCATATACGGATTTGGCCAGAAGGTCAATCTGGCGGTCAGTGGAATCCTTAAGGGAGGTGCCATCAGCCACCGACACAACGGTCCGGGCTGAGAGCCTAGACACCGGGGGGTCTACCTTTGGGGACTGATCCCACTCCTTGACCACCTCAGGTGGAAAGGGAAAGCGGTCATCAGAACCACGCTTTGGGAAGCGTTGGTCAGGACAGGCCCTGGGCTTGGCCACAGCGGCCTGAAAACTGGAGTGGTTAAAGAACACACTCTTCACTCTCTTAGGCGAGGTAAACTGGTGCTTTTCTGCTAGAGAGGGTTGCTCCTCTGATACTGGCGGATTGAGATCCAGTACAGAATTAATGGAAGCAATCAAATCACTAACATCTGAGTCACTTTCTGACAGATCAATGGGGCACATGGAGTTAACCTCCGAGCCCCCCGTAAAGGCATCCTCCTCATCCTGCGAGTCAGCTCCTGAATCAGAGCCGCGGGACGAGGAAGGAGAGGGGACCCTGCGTCTCTTCTTAGGAGGACGGGGTCTGGGACCAAATGATGAATCCTCTGTGAGCTCCGGTCCTGAGAGACCCCTAGCAGCAGAGGCTCCCTGTGAAGGGGGCTGATGCATGTTCAGCAAAGTCCTGGACAGATGTCCCATGGAGTCAGCTAAAGACTGGGAGATAGACCTAGAAAAGGCTTCTACCCAAGCCGGAGGTTCAGGCACAGGAGCAGGAGCAGCCAGAGAGACCACTGGGGGTGAGACTCCAGGCTGAGGCACCGCCAGGTTAGAGCAGGCATCACAATGTGGGAAAATGCTCGGTTCAGGCAGCAGGAGCTTACATGCAGTGCATACTGAATAAAGCTTTGGAGCCTTGCTCCTCGTGTGAGACATGCTGCTGGAGTGGAGGCTCTGCCAGAGAATGAACCCCAGAGAGTATAAACAGAGGTCCACAACCGGAGACCGGTTGTGGCTTACCGGACCGCTGGAGCGGTGTTGTGTGCCCTCCAGATCCCGAAGCCCGGGCCCCCAAGCACAGCACCTCAGCAGAGATGCTGCAGACCAGCGCTGCAATGCAGAGAGAGCGCTGCAATGCAGAGAGAGCGCTGAAAAAATGGCCGCCGGAGCGAAGAGAGGGGGCGGGACTTGCTTAGGAGCGGGAACTCATAGAGACCTACAGGGGAGGGGAGACACACAGCAGTGGGGAGTGTCCCTCCCCTGTGCAAAACGGCCACCGGGCGGAGCCGAGCCTGTCCCTCTACATGAGAGACAGGCGAGGTCAGTGAAACCGAAACTAGGCCTCCGGCGAAGCCGGGGCCTAAATTTGAGCGGCGCGGCCGGCACGCAGGCACCATCGGCGCGGTTCTCAGGCGACAGCTAGAGAACCCGCCGGAAATGTTAGAAAACACAATCAGCACACTCTCCCACAACAATAAAGTACAGGGACCCGGAAAACTAAACGTCTCAGGTACTTAGCTTGCTGAGACGCAGGGCCATGTCCCTGGGGATGAGTGCTCCGGTCCAGCAGGGTCCTGAAGGGCTGCGGATGGAGACCGGTCTCCTGCCAAGCATGGAGACCGTGCTGGCTCCCACTTCAAGCCAGAGCCCAGGAGGGATGGTGAAGGAGCACGGCATGTAAAGGCTCCAGCCTAGGAATCAACCTTACAACACCGCCGACACAGTGGGGTGAGAAGGGACATGCCGGGGGTCCAGACGTGGACCCCACTCTTCAATCTTGTTCCAAAAGGAAAAAAATCATATGAGAATGCATGTGTGGATGTATGCCTCCTGAACACAAAGCGATAAACTGGCTGAGTCTGCTCATCAGGGGGTGTATAAGCTCAGAGGGAGGAGCTACACTTTTAAGTGTAGTACTTTGTGTGTCCTCCGGAGGCAGAAGCTAAACACCCATGGTCTGGGTCTCCCAAAGGAACGATAAAGAAAATGTCAGCAGGTGCTCTGAATTAAGGAGTCAAAACGTGAAATATTTAGCTGTAACAGAAGGCAGTTTATTTCACGAAGGGCTGGGAAACGGTTCAATAATGTGCATCTGCAAGCAACCATGAGGCATGATGGAGGTTACTTGCAATTTGAAGCTGCATTTCAGCAAATGAGTGACAATATTGTTGATTTTGTCTGGAATTACATGAAGGCCTCAATCACATTTCAATATTTGACAAAACCTGGAGCGTCTCCAAAACACTGAACAGGTGTCAACATCTTTTAATTATAGTTTTTCTGTACATTCCACTTCTGGATTTGGTAAACAGACACTGATGCCAAAATCCTGACGTGTTAAAGAGGCCGAAAGGAAAGAAGGATTTCCACAAGCTTACATCCGTAAAAGATCTGTGGTTAATTTTCCAAGATATTTGGAATAATCTCCTCGCCAAGTTCCTTTAAAAACTGTGTGCAAGTGACAAGTGTACCTAGAAGAACTGATGAGGTGTTCAAGGTAAAAGAAGGGTACACCAAATATCCATTTGAGTTAGGCTGCTTTCACACATCCGTTTTTTTCCGTGCGGCACAATTCAGAAAAAAACGGAAAGAACGGATCCGGCGTGTGTTTCCGCCGGATCCGTTCTTTCCCCCATAGACTTGTATTATCGCCGGATTGTCCTGCATGGCCTTGCGTTGCATCCGGCTTTTGCCGGATCCGGCGTAAATAGCTGATCCGGCGGCCAGATGGAACGCTGCTTGCAGCAATTTTGGTCTCCGGCGAAAAACCGTATGGAGCCGGATCCGGCGCCGTGCAGCGTGAGTTACAATGAAAGCCCATGGACGCCGGATCCGTCGTCATCCTGCATATGACGAAATCCAACGACGGATACGGGGTTTTTTTCTGGGCATGCCCAGAGTCTCTCTCTGTCGGTCTGTCGGTCTCTCCCTCCTTCATACTCACCGATCATGGGCGCGGCGCTGCACGGCTGTCGCACTGCTCTGGCGGCTTCTCCTGCCGGCTGCTCATTATTCCATCTCGTAATCCCCGCTTCCCCCGCCCACCAACGCCTATGATTGGTTGCAGTGAGACACCTGTCACTCAGTGTGGGGGGCATGTCTGACTGCAACCAATCACAGCTGCCAGTGGACGGGTCTATACTTTCCAGTAAAATAAATAATTAAAAAAAAACGACGTGCGGTCCCCTCTAATTTTGATACCAGCCTAGATAAAGCCACACGGCTGATGGCTGGTATTCTCAGGATGGGGAGCCCCACGTTATGGGGAGCCCCCCAGCCTAACAATATCAGCCAGCAGCTGCCCGAAATTGCCGCATCCATTAGATGCGTGAGTCCTGGGACTCTACCCGGCTCATCCCAAATTGCCCTAGTGTGGTGGCAATCGGGGTAATAAGGAGTTAATGGCAGCCCATAGCTGCCACTAAGTCCTAGATTAATCATGGCAGGCGTCTATGAGATATCCTCCATGATTAACCTGTAAGTTAAAGCAAATAAACACAATCACAGAAAAATCCTTTATTTGAAATAAGACAAAAAAACACCCTCTTTCACCACTTTATTAACCCCCAAATACCCCTCCAGGTCGAACTTAATCCACACGAGGTCCCACGATGCTTTCAGCTCTGCTACATGAAGCTGACAGGAGCGGCCATAGAACACGGCCGCTCCTATGAACTCCATGCAGCAACTAAAGTGAGTTGCGCGATCAGCAGTGACGTCACTCAGGTAGTGCCGCTGTGTGTGCGGTGATGATGGGTGCGGTAGTGCCAGGGTCTGTGCGGTGATGATGGGATCTCTCTCTCATGGAAAAAAAAACAAAACACGGATCCGATCTTTGCTGGATCCGTCACATCAGTTTTTACACAATCTGCGACGGATCCGTTGCATCAGGCACAAGCCGGATTGTGCCTGAGGGCAAAAACGGATCTGTGAAAGCAGCTTTAGAGTTCTCTTTTGCTCACTTTGCATTTTAACTGATAAAAATAACTACTAACACTCTCTATTTGAAACCAATCTTACTTTACAGCATTCCTCCCATCTAAAAACTTGTATAGAACTGCACACACACACAAACTGTGTGAAAGAAAATTGGTGACGTGTTCAATACTTATAAGTAAATAGATTTCTAAAGGTGGTATTGACTTGAATTTCTCACCAGACGTCATTAACAACCCATCCAATCCACACAGACAAATAACCCAGACCATAGATGTCCATAAATTATGTGTAACAATGAGAAGTGACACAGGAAAATTATTGAACACTGTAAGGGATTCATTCACTAACAGCAGTCAAGGCAGGCACAGGCAACGCGATTTATATAAAAAAACAAAAACAGGAAGATTTATTTAAAATCCATCAACTTCCAGGGAATGAAAACAAACAGCCTTTACTAACACCTTCACTCCCAGACAGCGAATGACAAAGGTGAACTCCCTTTTATCACACATTCCAAATCCCTCTTAGCACTATAGGTGCTGTGTCCTGCTCCTCCAATTGTCCTCATGTCCTTCTCCTACATCACAGAGTCTTGCCACCTCGGTGACACTAACCTCCAGTTCCGGACCTGTCCTGTTGCTACCTTACAGCACTTACTGAAATGTAATTATTACTTTGTACAAAACCCTTTGTTAGTGAGGACAGCTTCTAGATGCCTCCTGTATGGAGAAGCTAGTTGCATGCATTGCTCAAGTGTGATTTTGACCCATTTTTCCACACAAATACTCTTCAAGTCTTGAAGGTTCTGATGAGCCTGCTTCTCCGGGTCCTACATTACCAAGGCTTAACACATTGGTAACACATACATTCAGTCCCGGACCTGTGTTGATACCACTTTTCATAACCTCCCCCTCTGCCCAAATCCAGGGAGCTGGGCACTTTTAACCACCCAACCATGACCCCTATTTTGCCAAGGCTTAACCAAGCCTATATGACATAACTGGTGGGGCTCCTTTTCCACTGGTTCGTAAACTTAATATTCTCCCTCACTAACCCTTTCCAACACCTTTTGTAGGGGCCCTGCCACTTAATGGGGAACTGTTCACCACTGTGGGTACCAATACCCACACCTGATCCCCAGGGTTAAAATTAAATTATTTTACCGAAACAACCAACTATCCCACCTAAATCGTGATTCTTGTGCCAAGAGAAGGCGCTCTTACCTGGCCCCACTCTTTGGTCCTTCAACACAACCAACCTTTATGCCCAGCTAAATGAGAAACACGATTATAGGGAACAGTCAGCACCCTTACTCCACCCACCCCCATTTGGAGAGCATTTTTTAGTTAAGTCCCTGATTAGGGAGAGGTTCCAAACAATCCCCTAGACAGCTCCAGCTCAGGATATTGGTTTCAAGGAATGCTGTCACCTCCTTTTTGCCCATCCGTACAAACCATGGCAACTCGTTGGCCTCGGCTTACAACAAGGTTTTTTGAAAAGTGACTTGGCTGTTAGCAAAGCTACCCGGTGATATCACTTGCCCCCACGAAAAGTCACATCCAATAATCATAGGCTGTAACAAGTTTTTCACCACACCGCTCTGTGGAGCATGGATCCGCACTATGAGCCTATGTTGACCTGTACCACAGGTAAGTTCTTGGCGTCTCCATGGATGCATTTGACGTCCATCACCTTCCCCGGGATAAGCCGATGTGGAAGTATGGCCTTTATCAGGGTTACCAAACTTTCAGAATATAGGAGATCAGTCACTTGCACCCAGTTCCCGGATACCTGGCATGCCTGAGGCGCCTCACCAGTCACCAGGATGAGATATGAAACTGTATGTAGGATATGCGGTGTAGAAGAAGCACCGGCGGGGACTCAGCCAACATAGCTGATTCCAGGAAGCAACATTATTTTTCAGTTGGCTGAGGCCCTGCCCCTTCTGGTCACATGGGCATGACATCAGCACTTAGGGGGAGGAACAGGTAGGGGATGGAAATCACTATGAAAACCCACCCAAGCTATCAGCAGATCGGCAGCTGCTGTCAATCAAAAAGCTGCTCACTTTACAAACTATACTAGCTTGTGCTTCAAAACCTATACATCCAATCTCATAACTACAGGTATGTATAGAATCAGCATGATAGTGCCAGTATAGCACTGGCTTTAGGTTATATAGGAAAATCCTGGTGACTGGTTCGCTTTATATCTCACTGTCATCACTTTTCTTTTGCTTATTTGTTTATAGTCAGAGGTTATGCAGAAATAGGAAAGGTTTCAAGAGAACTCCCAGCATGAGATGGTGCACTCTACCTGGTGGACTGTGTCCTATATTTCCACTTAAACATGGATCCATATAGTAAGGATTAGTCAGGAGCAGACTAAGCAGCTACTGGGCTCTAACCACCGATTTAGTTTCATCAGCTGTTTGATACACTCAGACCTAAAGGAACCACATCTTTCTTGAATAACCTAAACTTACCATAAATGTGATGTCCCACATTCTCCATCTATGGCACCTGCAAAGGCTGTAGGTTACTGAGTCTTGTGAAATATCATCAAAATGTCTGGCTGATCGGTGATGGATTTTACTCACCAGGTGAGGACGGATTCCCTGTATGGAGTGAACACTTTCTTCTTCATCTGAGAGTTTTCCGATAGGGCAGAGATCACTTTTCCTAGGGTCAACAAGGATTTGTTGATACTGACGCCTTCCTGTGGGCATTGGAGAGACATTAGGGATGTAATATAGGACTTTATATATTTGTATAGCGATGTGCTTCTTCTGGTTCACACCTTCAGGCGCTCTCCGCTGGTCTTTGCAGAGGTACATCTTTCACTGCCCGCCAGATCCACGAGGTTGATCCTGCTGGTGACCCGGTGATCATGTTCTTCACCGTCCACAATCTCTGTCTGCAAGGAAATAAAAAAAAAAAAAAAAAAAAAAAAAAAAGAAGGGAATTTTGTTACTTACCGTAAATTCCTTTTCTTCTAGCTCCAATTGGGAGACCCAGACGATTGGGTGTATAGCTACTGCCTCCGGAGGCCACACAAAGTATTACACTAAAAAGTGTAAGGCCCCTCCCCTTCTGCATATACACCCCCCGTGGGATCACGGGCTGCTTCAGTTTTAGTGCAAAAGCAAGAAGGAGGAAAGCCAATAACTGGTTAAACAATTCAATCCGAAGGAACATCGGAGAACTGAAACCATTCAACATGAACAACATGTGTACCCGAACAACCAAAAATCCCGAAGGAACAGGGGCGGGTGCTGGGTCTCCCAATTGGAGCTAGAAGAAAAGGAATTTACGGTAAGTAACAAAATTCCCTTCTTCTTCGGCGCTCCATTGGGAGACCCAGACGATTGGGACGTCCAAAAGCAGTCCCGGGGTGGGTAAATTAATACCTCAAGTTTGGACTGTAAAAACAGCCCTTCCCTACATGGAGGCAACCGCCGCCTGCAGGACTCTTCTACTTAGGCTGGCATCCGCCTAAGCGTAGGCATGCACCTGATAACGCTTGGTGAAGGTGTGCAGACTCGCCCAGGTAGCCGCCTGGCACACCTGCTGAGCCGTAGCCTGGTGCCGTAATGTCCAGGACGCACCCACGGCTCTGGTAGAATGGGCCTTCAGCCCTGATGGAACCGGAAGCCCAGCAGAACGGTAGGCTTCAAGAATTGGTTCCTTGATCCATCGAGCCAGGGTGGATTTGGAAGCCTGCGACCCTTTGCGCTGACCAGCGACAAGTACAAAGAGTGCATCCGAGCGGCGCAGGGGCGCCGTGCGGGAAATGTAGATTCTGAGCGCTCTCATCAGATCCAACAAATGCAAATCCAATTCATATCGATGAACTGGATGAGGACAAAAGGAAGGTAAGGAGATATCCTGACTGAGATGAAAAGGGGGATACCACCTTAGGGAGAAACCCCGGAATCAGGCGCAGCACTACCTTGTCTTGGTGAAACACCAGGAAGGGAGCTTTGGATGACCGCGCTGCTAGCTCGGACACTCTCTGAAGAGACGTGACCGCTACCAAAAAGGCCACTTTCTGTGAAAGTCGAGAAAGTGAAACATCCCTCAGAGGCTCAAAGGGCGGCTCCTGGAGAGCAATTAGTACCCTGTTCAGATCCCATGGGTCTAACGGCCTCTTGTACGGAGGGACAATGTGACAAACCCCCTGCAGGAACGTGCTTACCTGAGGAAGTCGTACTATGCGCTTCTGAAAAAATACAGACAGCGCTGGGACTCGTCCGTTAAGGGAGCCGAGCGACAAACCTTTTCCCAAACCAGATTGCAGGAAGGAAGGAAAAGTAGGCAATGCAAATGTCCAGGGAGACACTCCCTGAGCAGAGCACTAAGATAAGAATATCTTCAACGTCTTGTGGTAGATCTTGGCAGACGTCGGCTTCCTAGCCCGTCTCATGGTGACAATGACGTCTTGAGATAATCCTGAAGACGCTAGGATCCAGGACTCAATGGCCACACAGTCAGGTTCAGGGCTGGAGAATTCAGATGGAAAAAACGGCCCTTGGGACAGTAAGTCTGGCCGGTCTGGTAGTGCCCACGGTTGGTCGACCGTGAGATGCCACAGATGCAGGTACCACGACCTCCTCGGCCAGTCTGGGGCGACGAGGATGGCGCGGCGGCAATCGGAGATGATCTTGCGTAGCCCTCTGGGCAACAGTGCCAGAGGGGGAAACACATAGGGTAGCTGGAACTGCGACCAATCCTGAACTAAGGCGCCTGCCGCCAGAGCTCTTTGATCGTGAGACCGCGCCATGAAAATCGGGCCCTTGTTGTTGTGCCGAGACGCCATTAGGTCGACGTCCGGCCTCCCCCAGCGGCTACAGATTTCTTGAAACCCGTCCGGGTGCAGAGACCATTCCCCTGCGTCCATGCCCTGGCGACTGAGGAAGTCTGCTTCCCAGTTTTCTACGCCCGGGATGTGAACTGCGGATATGGTGTATGCTCTGTCTTCCACCCACATCAGAATCCGCCGGACTTCCTGGGAGGCTTGCCGACTGCGTGTTCCGCCTTGGTGGTTGATGTATGCCACCGCTGCGAAGTTGTCCGACTGAATTCGGATCTGTTTGCCTTCCAGCCTCTGCTGGAAGGCTTGCAGGGCAAGATACCCTGCCCAGATTTCCAGAACATTGATCTGAAGGGTGGACTCCTCTGAAGAGAGTCCTTGCCCGTCTGAGAAAGGGGTACGTTCCTGTCTAGGGACGTCGACTTCCCATACCATTGGCGAAGAATGTCCTATAGAAGTGGACGCAGATGAAACTGCGCGAAAGGGACTGCCTCTGCATGAGGCGTCTTAAGGGGTGTGACTGGCCTTGAAGGAGAGACTGCACCCCCGTCTGTAGTGAACGCTGTATGTCCAGCGGGAGCTGCACTATCGCAGAGAGAGTGTGAAGCTCCATGCCAAGATATGTCAGCGATTGGGTCGGTGTCAGATTTAACTTTGAAAAGTTTATGATCCACCCGAAACTCTGGAGAGTCTCCAGCGCCACGTTCAGGCTGTGTTGGCATGCCTCTTGAGAGGGTGCCTTGACAAGTAGATCGTCCAAGTAAGGGATCACAGAGTGACCCTGAGAGTGCAGGACTACTCCCACTGCTGCCATGAACTTGTGAAAAGCCGTGGGGCTGTCGCCAGACCGAAGTGCAGGGCTACGAACTGAAGATGCTCGTCTTCAATAACGAATCGTAGCCAACACCGGTGCTCTGGAGCAATCGGCACGTGGAGATAAGCATCCTGATGTCTATTGACGCTAGGAAATTTCCTTGAAACATTGAGGCAATGACGGAGCGGAGGGATTCCAACCGGAACCGCCTGGTTTTCACGTGCTTGTTGAGCAGGTTTAGGTCCAAAACGGAACGGAAAGAGCCGTCGTTCTTTGGTACCACAACCAGATTGGAGTAAAAACCGTATCTTGTTCCTGAGGAGGAACAGGGATTACCACTCCTTCTGCCTGCAGAAGAGCATCGGCTCGGTCGGGAGGTGAGGAAGTTCTGAAGATCTAGTCGGAGGACGAGAACAGAACTCTATCCTGTACACGTGAGACAAAATGTCTCTCACCCACCGGTCTTTGACCTGTGGCAGCTAAATGTCGCCAAAGCGGGAGAGTCTGCCACCGACCGCGGATGCGGAGAGAGAGGGCTGAACGTCATGAGGAAACCGCCTTGGTAGCGGTTCCTCCGGCTGCCTTCCTTGGGCGTGATTGAGCCTGCCAGGAATCTGCGCCTCTCTGAGCCTTTTGAGTCCTTTTGGACGAGGACAATTGGGACCTGCCCGAGCCTGGGAAGGACCGAAACCTCGACTGTCCCTTCCTCTGTTGGGTGTTGTTTGATCTGGGCTGGTGTAAGGAAGAGTCCTTACCCTTGGACTGTTTAATGATTTCATCCAATCGCTCACCAAACAGTCTGTCACCAGATAATGGCAAACTGGTTAAGCACTTTTTTGGAAGCAGAATCTGCTGTCCATTCCCTCAACCACAATGCTCTGCGTAAAACCACGGAGTTGGCGGACGCCACTGACGTACGGCTCGTAGAGTGCAGGACAGCATTAATAGCGTAAGTCGCAATGCAGACATTGCGAGGTTAAGGACGCCATCTGTGGCACAGATGTACATGTGACAGTGTCCACGTGCGCAAGACCAGCTGAAATAGCTTGGAATGCCCATACGGCTGCGAATGCTGGAGCAACCGACACGCCGATAGCTTCATAGACAGAATTCAACCAGAGGACCATCTGTCTGTCAATGGCATCTTTAAGTGAAGTCCCATCTTCCACTGCAACTAGGATCTAGCCGCAAGCCTGGAGATTGGGGGATCCACCTTTGGACACTGGGTCCAGCGCTTGACCACGTCAGGGAGAAAAAAGGATAACGTGTATCCTTAATACGATTGGAGAACGCTTATCTGAATAAGTGTGGTGTTTCCGGATTGCTTCTCTGAAGTCAGAGTGGCCAGAAAAGTACTCAATATACGCTTGAGATACTGAAAAGGGATTTCTCCTGCTGTGAAGCTGACTCCTCCACCGGAGGAGCTGAGGGAGAAATATCCAACATTCCCTTGATGGACGCTAGAAGATCATTCACTATGGCGTCACCATCCGGAGTATCCGGATTGAGAGCGGTCTCAGGATCAGAGTCCTGATCAGCTACGTCTGCCTCATCATACAGAGAGTCCTGCTGGGACCCTAACCAGTGATGAAGCCGAGTGCCGCTCCCAGCGAGCTCGCCTAGACTGTCTGGGACTGTCGTCCGTGTCAGAGCCTGCGCCCTGGGATGCATGGGACCCCCCCGGAGCACTGATTTGTTCCCAATGAGGGCGGCCAGGGAGCATTGTATCAACATTGCCCATGGTCCGTCTGGACTGCAAAGTCTCTAAGATGTTAGTCACAGTCACAGACAATCTATCAGCCGAAACTGCAACTCCGTCCCTGTCCCTGGACAGGGTTCACAGGTGGTTCCTTTGGCCACCTCTAGCAGAGACCCCGGCTGACCAAGTGCTACAGGGGAGCATTGCACACAATGGGGACAGTGGAACCTGCCGTGTGGAACAGTATCACGTGCAGTACAAGCAGCATAGAAAGCCTGTGCCTTGGCACCCTTTCTTTTTTGCGGCTGTTGTCTAGCCATCTAGAAGCATATAGCCAAGAATAGAGACCGTACAGTGCAATGTATAGCATACAAGCAGAAAGTACAAATGAACACTTCAGCACATGCAATACAAGCAGCCTTGCTTTTTTGCTGCTGTAGTCTAGCCATCTAGGCATAAAGTACAAATGGCATTAGTGGGGTCAGCACTTCAGGTGCTGCTTACCGCCCGCACAAAGGCGGGTGAGTGGTCGCCCGAATCCTGTGACTGGTTGCCCAGAGCTTGTCTCCCTTCTCCAGCCCAGACTGCGTGCAGGAATGGCTGCCGGCGTCTTGTGAAGAGGGGCGGGCCCTGGGCGTGCCCCAGACAAGAGCGGGAAACTGGCGTCCCACTGTGTCCAGTGAAGGGGGCTGGAGAATGCAAAGCAGACTCCAGCTCTCGGCGCTGACTTTCTGCACAGCGTCCCGCCCCTCCCCTGACTGGCAGGGCTGGGGGCGGAAACGAAGTGAAAACTAGGCCGCAAAGCCGGGGACTCGAGTAATAAGCGCAGCCGTCCTATGTGCACGGCCAGCGCGGAAGTCCCCGGCGCCCACAAGTCCCAGCCGCGCCACAGTGTAAAACACCCCGCAGCGGCCGGCGCGGCAGTTTCTAACACATAAATTCACTCAGCTAAGCTGCAGTGAATAATAGCACAAGCGCTCCGCGCTGTTGTCCCCGGCGCACTAGCACTCCCAGCAATGCTGGTGTGTGTGTGCGCGATGTGTACGGGGACACAGAGTACCTTAATGTAGCAGGGCCCTGTCCCTGACGATACCCAGCTCCATATCCAGCAGGTTCTCCGGGTCTGTGGATGGAGCCCGGTCTCAGTGCCTGGAGACCGGTAAGATCCCACTTCACCCAGAGCCCCGAGGGGGGATGGGGAAGGAAAACAGCATGTGGGCTCCAGCCTCCGTACCCGCAATGGGTACCTCAACCTTAACAAACACCCGACAAAAGTGGGGTGAGAAGGGAGCATGCTGGGGGCCCTAGTATGGGCCCTCTTTTCTTCCATCCGACATAGTCAGCAGCTGCTGCTGACTAAAAACAGTGGAGCTATGCGTGGATGTCTGACCTCCTTCGCACAAAGCATGAAAACTGAAGCAGCCCGTGATCCCACGGGGGGTGTATATGCAGAAGGGGAGGGGCCTTACACTTTTTAGTGTAATACTTTGTGTGGCCTCCGGAGGCAGTAGCTATACACCCAATCGTCTGGGTCTCCCAATGGAGCGCCGAAGAAATAGAAATTTGATTATTGCTCTGATAGTTTGTTGTTCCATTTTACACAATCTGAAGCAGCTAATTATACATATAGAGAACACAGGGAAGATTTCATATATGTGGTAGGCAAATAACGGATATAGTTTCTTCATCACACTTTGGAAAGCTGCATTATCACCACTCTGGAAAAACCGCAGTTGTCAGACATGTAATAAAGCTTTGAGGGCTTCTACAGAGGGGGATGAACTGAAAGGGAATCTGTCACCAGGTTTTTACCACCTAATCTGAGGGCAGCATAATATAGGTGCAGAGATCCTGATTCCAGTGATGTGTCACTTTCTGGGCTGCTTAATGTAGTTTTGATAAAAGCACTGTTTAATCAGTAGAAGATTATCATTACAGGACTACTTGTCCTGCTGCCAGGTAGTCAAGCATATTCATGAGCTCTGTATAACTACTAGATCTGCAGCAGAGAAAAACAGTGATTTTATCAAAATGATAGCAAACAGCTCAATAAGTGACACATCGCTGGTATCATGGTCTCTGTCTTTACATTATGTTGCTCTCAGATGAGGGAACCAAAACCTGGTGAAAGATTCCCATTAAAGAGTAACCATCATTTTAATTTCTTGTTTATAAGTCACTTATACATGTGAATAAGAAACTTTGTAACATATCATATTAGAGAAATCCATTTCTTCACCCTCCAGGACTAAATCTTTCATTTTCAAAATTCTCCTCAGTTCAGGAATAAAATCTGTATCTTCAGGGAATATAGACTTTCCCATTACTGAGATAGGAGATGGCAGTTGGTGCTCATGACGTTCTATGGAGAATTTGCAGCAGGATGTCTGTCTCTGCCCCTAGCTGCTCCCCCTCCCCTCTCCATGGAATGTTAGGAGCACCAACTGCCATCTCCTCTCTCAGTAATGGGAAAAATTGATCTTCACCGAATACAGATTTTATCCATGAATTGATAATGAATGATCAGTCCAGGAGGAGAAAGAAGCAGATTTGTCTGATAAGATATCTGACAAAAATGCCCATTTCCATGTGCACTATTAATTTATTAAATGAAAATTGAAATGAGTCCCAGTGCCGATTCCATCCAAACACGACCAAAATCCTAGTTCACCACTCCATACTGGGCAAAGAGGGTTAACCATGTAAGGGGATGGTTGCCATGGGAACGAGTCCCTGGGTATAGCCAGCCTGGTGGGAGGGGTCAGTCAGTCAGTAGTGAGGAGAGTGTAGAGTAGCACACAGGAGAGGTGTGTGGATGTGCCTGAGCTGTAACGGTGACCCCCGGGGGCACAGGAGAGAGGTCGCCAGGACGGGTACCAGAGATACAGCTGGGACCAGAGCACGCACGGGGCACAGGGCCCTAGGTCAAGCGTAAGTTTTAGACTGTTTGGCAAATGCCTGTCCGGAGAGGACACCTTCACGGACTTCACTGAACCAAATAATCCGGGGGCATCAGCAGTAAACTAGGATCGGGGTTCGGACACTTACCTCCCCACAGGGTCCGCACTGCATGCCGTACGGAGAAGGAGACTGTACCCCAAAAGGACAGTCTGGGCCCCCAAACGCTCCACGCTACGGGGACCCAATCAACAGAGACTGCCGGGGACAGAGCAACCTGGGTCACTACATTGGCACGGGTCCTCCAAGGGAGCTGAACCAGCAAGCCGACGGTCCATGTGAGCAGAGATTGTTAAAGACAACCTTGTGTGGTCTCCAATATTGCCCCATTACATCTCCTGGGCACAGCCCTACCTGCGGAGGGCCTACCATCACAGCTGCCACTACCACCAGCCCTGGGAGTACCCACGTTCAGCAGCGGCGGTTCTCCATCCCTAACCGCAACCCGCAGGTGGCGTCACATGACAAAAACTCTTATCTCCCCTGTAAATAGCCCCCATTAACAAAAGGGTCCCAGAGCACAGGACTGTACAACAGCCACGAGAGTGACATTCCCATTTGTTACTGCCCGGGACTGAGTACCCCCTTCTCTGGGCGCTACACAGCAAAACTGTTCTTAGATAAATTTTCGATCATTAAGGTGACAGCTTGAATATAAACACATATGGGACAAAGGGTGAAGCTTTTCTTTACTTTTTGAGGCCAGGTTATTGCTCTCTGCTTTCAATAGCGACATCAAACATGCATATCAGCCCTTATTCAAGTTTTAAGAATCCCCCTGCAAGTATTCAGAGACAGCGGGTGTACCGCCCCCGCGACAGCCGACGGGCTGCTCGGTTCCGGAACCGCAGTGGCTCGAGGGGACTCCGGACCCAAGGCGGAGTCGAGCGGCCGCTCGAAATGAAAAAGGGGAATAAAAGGGTGGATTGAATAATGTTCGTGACGCCACCCACGGGTCGTGGTAAAAATGGGATACCACCGCTGCCGTGTTTAGGAGAGAGGGAGAGCGCCCGGGAGCGATGGGATGGCAGCTATTGATGTTAACCCAACCCCTCCATGGGCAGGGGAAGGTGTCCCGGGGCTCGGTGATGGGAGGCAGGGGACCCGTTGTAGGCAAAGGGGCACAACATACTCACACAGTCCAGAGATGCTGACACCGGGTAAACCAAAGTCTTGAACGCCCTGCAGCCAAACACGCTGGGTCCGTGCCCTTTTGGTGTTGCTGGTTGATCTGAAGCCTTGTCCCTTGGCACTGTGTTTAGTCTTGGTGGATCCCTTTCGCCTAAAACTACTCGGGTCCCGCTCACCTGCGTGGCTAGCAGAGTGAGCTTGCTCTCAGGGTTCACACTTGGGATTTTCTGGACAATTTTGGGAAGTCCTATCCCCCTTGTTGCGCTAGTACCCCGATTTTAGAGCGGGTGGAGAGCGGTTCATGAAGATTCCGTCCTCATCGGGTGAATTACTGGGCTGCATAAAGCTACTTCCCAGCCTAGGGTCCGCGTACCCAGTCGTGCCCTGGCCCCAGCCCAGTTGTAGCACAAGGCGGCTGAACTGCCCTCCGTGGCAGTACCGTGCCCCCTGCCACTACCCCCTGCGACCAGGGTTCCAGCTCCTTCCAGGCCAGGCCAATGTCTGCCACCTGGGACGGGTACAGGAGCCCAGCTCCGCAGCGTGACCTTTCCTGTCACTGCTCACTGACACTCTCTGACTACAACTGACACTTCTGGCCCTCCTTCTACCATCCCTCCATCTGGGCGGCCCTAGCAACACCAAAGGTACAGGACCCGTAACCAAGGAGGAGCGGGTACCATGCAGAAGGGCAGATTACACGGCACCCTTGTGACGATCTGATAGGCCAGGGCATCACACAAACATATTTCTGGTCCAAAGTGAATATACTTGTATACTACGTACTGTCTGAGCAAATACCCTGGCAATACAGCGGTGAGACTGGAGCAGCTGCTGGCTCGTAGATGATTGCCTACACTGGATACAATTACATCCTAAGTGTGTATGTGTTTGCTACCTCACAATCTAAGCAAAGTCGCCTTCATTCACTGACTGCAAAGATCTTACAATGCAATATACGTAAAATACTAAATATATTAGAGAGATGCATAAAATTAAAGCATATCTGTCATCAGATACAATAAAGCTGCACATATTACTGAACAGATCTTAGACCTGATAATGCTGCTGTGTTTACTTTGAAAATACATGTCAGAATGTCGGTATTAAACTCTGTTTAAACTACCTCAATCTCCGCCTACCTAGCCCGTTCCTCAGTGTCCCTCCTCCCTACTGAGGTCTCATACTGCTCAGTACAAGCTGCAGCTGTAAGTCAGGGAGGGTGGATGGAGATTGATACACTTCAACTCATAAAACGCTTATCTGATCAGTATTATTCACCTGTTCTGATATGGAGTTTCAAAGCAAATATACCTGGCTAATCATGTAGGGGAGAACAATCTAATCTAATTTTCTGGTTACATTAGCTGCCTTTACCTTGGTCTGGGTCATAATGAGAGTAAACACAGAGTGGGACCGGGAACTCTTATCATTCATCCCAGTTGCAGCAGTTGCCCGTTGCTTATTTCCCAGCTCTAGCCAACTCTGAAACAAAGTAGATATTACTCACTTAAATCATAAAATTTATTAGAAATGAAAACAAATTCTGTTAATATACATAAGCAAGGACGAAATAGGGAAAAAAGGGATCTGGCAATTATAGATTTATATCAGGATTAATTGATCCCAGAGAACAATCAAATCAAAATATCTTCTGTACAAAGTAATGTGGGCATCGCTGGTAGTCAGTGGCAAATCCAGCTGTAAGGGCCTGTTCACACATTGCATTTTAGCTACTTTTTTATACAAAATTAAAAGCTCTTTTTAGGCCCTGTGGAAAAGAATGCGCATGTCACTTTTCCGCAGCCCCCAAGCCTAAAAATATCAGCTAGCAGCCACCCGGAATTGCCGCATCGATTAGATGCGACAGTCCCGGGACTCTACCCGGCTCATCCCGATTGCCGTGATGCGGTGGCAATCGGGGTAATAAGGAGTTAACGGCAGCCCATAGCTGCCACTAAGTCCTATGTTAATCATGGCAGGCATCTATGAGACATCTTCCATGATTAACCTGTAAGTGAAAGTAAATAAACACATACACCCGAAAAAATCCTTTATTTGGAAAAAAAAAAAAAAAAACTCACCCTCTTTCAAGCATCATCTTTCTATCCATGCATTATCTATCTATCCATGCATTATCTAACTATCTATCTATCCATCATCTAACTACGAAGAAGAAGGAAATGGCAACACACTTTTTTTTTCAACGTCCTTTATTGCATTGAAGGCATAAAAGCACAGGTACCAACCCGTGGAAAAAACGCGGCAATACCTTGGCAAAACTGCGACAAAACCGCATATGGTTTTCGGGTGCGATTTGCTGCGGGTGCAGTAATTTTTCAGAGGGTCCGGAATTTTCTTAAGAAAATTTTATTTTCTAGTGAGCACAGGGCCTTAGAGTATCAGTAAAAGCTGAGAGATTTCAGAAATCTTATACAACATTGTTTTATTTTTTTCCCCTGACGGAGTTGGAAAAATGCAACATTTTACAAAACTGCAGCAGGTGAATTCTTTAATGTGTAACTGCCATTTTAATTTTTTTTATTTCATAAATCAATATTACACATGAAAATAACCAGCTTTGTAATATCTCTTATCAGCCATCTGCTTCTTTCTCTGCCAGAACTGATCGGTCATTATCAAAATTCTCAATTCTGAGGTAAAATCTGTATTCAGTGAAGACTTTCCCATTACTGAGATAGAAGATGGCAAATAGTGCTGATGAGAGGCAAAGCTGCCTCTAGCTCCTCCCTCTGCCTCTAGCTCCTCCCTCTCCTGTTAGCTCCTGCCTAGAGCTCCTCCCTCTGCCTCTAGCTCCTCCCTCTCCTGCTGGCTCCTGCCTACGGCTCCTCCCTCTGCCTCTAGCTCCTCCCTCTTCTGTTAGCTCCTGCCTACAGCTCCTCCCTCTGCCTCTAGCTCCTCCCTCTCCTGCTAGCTCCTGCCTACAGCTCCTCCCTCTGCCTCTAGCTCCTCACTCTTCTACCTACATAGAATCTCATCAATAACAATTCCGATCTCAGTAATGGAAAACTATTATACCCCACACATCTGCAGATCTGAGCAATAGACATGTTAGGCTAACAGGTGTGGGTGGATTGGAGCTCCACCTGCGCCTATTAACCCCTTAGGTTACACTTTCAAACTCTCACAGTGCAATCTAACCTACTTCAGTGAGCATCGTGCTGCTCCCTACCGCCATCAGCAGCCCCATGACGCAATCCCAGGACGCCAATGGGTTGTCATTGCAGCGTGGAGTCAGATGATGACCAGTCACTGCCATGACGTGTTTCCTGCAAATGCCAGCAAAGTGCCAACACTCACAGGTGTGCAGCATTTCTCCAGACATATCCTTTCTCTGCAGACTTCACCCTCTTGGAACTCTTGTATTATAAATTATTCTTGGTGGTATTCCTTCCATCCTGCTCCATTATTTTCTTCAAATCTTTTGAAACAGCCCTCTTGTGGAGGTATGAGAGAAAATATTACCCTTATGTTCTGACTGTAACCACGATATACTGTTAGCCATGCAGACTTTATGATACGCTCCGACATAGTATCTATAATATATGGTTGTATATTATGTAATATATGTAAATATTGATTTCTTTATTTTTCACTTCACAGCGACTGTACATAAGGCCGTTGGGCCGAAACGTCCATCATTTGTCGCTATCAAATAAAAAAAAAAAAAAAAAAAATAATCACCTTTTTTGCAAAGAAAAAAAAACTTTTTGTCTTTATTTTAACAAGAGAGTGCAGTGTCACTATATATAGACATATCTGTACACTGCCACCATCTAGTGGAGGAATAATCTTAAATTACTTACCGTTAATGATTTTTTTCCAGAAGCCACGACAGCGCCACCAGAGAGATAGGTCCGCCCACCCTAGGACAGGAAACCCACTGAAATAAAAGGGCGGCTCCTCTCTCTCACATCAGTTTGGTTACAGAGCACAGAGAGGAATACCAGAAACAGGATAAAACAAGAACAAAATCATCATCCACACCCCCAAAAGGTAAACGATACTCGTCGGACCGTGGACATGAAGAGCCCCGAAGGGTGAAAAAAAGAAAGTGCTGGGAAGCAGTGGCGCTGTCGTGGCTTCTGGAAAAAAAAAAAGAGAATTTTGTTTACTTACCGTAAATTCTTTTTCTTATAGTTCCGACATGGGAGACCCAGACCATGGGTGTATAGCTTCTGCCTCCGGAGGACACACAAAGTACTACACTAAAAGTGTAGCTCCTCCCTCCGAGCATATACACCCCCTGGATGACAAATCTAACCAGTTTAGTGCAAAAGCTGAAGGAGGACATCCACCCATAAGTAGAGAGAGTAAAACCCGGAATAACCGGAACCTCTGTCTACAACAACAGCCGGTGAAAACTCACGGAACAAGAACTGCCAACAGGCAACAGGGAGGGTGCTGGGTCTCCCATGTCGGAACTATAAGAAAAAGAATTTACGGTAAGTAAAAAAAATTCTCTTTTTCTTCATCGTTCCTTATGGGAGACCCAGACCATGGGACGTCTCAAAGCAGTCCATGGGTGGGAAATAAACAGAAACTGAGAAGTAGGCAAAACCTAACTTCACAAATGGGCGACAGCCGCCTGAAGGATGCGTCTGCCCAAGCTCGCATCTGCCGAAGCATGAGCATGCACTTGGTAGTGCTTCGAAAAGGTGTGCAGACTACACCAAGTGGCAGCCTGACAAACCTGCTGAGCCGTAGCCTGGTGCCTGAAAGCCCAGGAGGCACCGACAGCTCTGGTCGAGTGCGCCTTAATCCCTGGCGGAGGGGGCACCTGAGAACATTGGTAGGCATCGGATATGGCCGACCTAATCCAACGAGCTAGGGTCGGTTTAGAAGCCGAGAGACCCTTGCGCTGACCCGTGGTTAGCACAAAAAGAGAGGTGCACCGCCTAAGAGCGGCGGTGCGTGACACATAGATCCGGAGCGCCCGCACCAAATCCAAAGTATGCAACGCTTTCTCAAAGCGATGCACAGGGGCCGGACAAAGGGAAGGCAATGAAATGTCCTGGTTGAGGTGGAAAGGAGACACCACCTTAGGGAGAAAGTCCGGAGTCGGACGGAGAACCACCTTGTCTTGGTGAAAAACCAAAAAGGGTGACTCCGAAGAGAGCGCAGCCAAATCAGAGACTCTCCTGAGAGAAGTTATGGCCACCAGAAAGACCACTTTCTGTGAAAGTCGAAACAAAGAAACCTCCCTAAGAGGCTCAAAGGGGGGTTTCTGTAAGGCCGTGAGGACCAGATTAAAGGTCCCAGGGATCCAAAGGCCGCCGGTAAGGAGGAATGATGCCAGATGCGCCCTGCATGAAGGTGCGCACCTGGGCCAGTCGGGCGATACGCCGCTGGAACAACACTGACAGAGCCGAGACCTGTCCCTTGAGGGAATTGAGGGATAGTCCTAGCTGCAGACCGGACTGTAGAAAGGACAGGATGGTCGGCAAAGAAAACGGCCAAGGAGCATGGCCGGAAGAGCGACACCAGGACAGGAAAATCCTCCAAGTCCTGTGGTAAATCCTGGCCGAGGAAGACTTCCGAGCCTGAGTCATAGTGGAGATGACCTCGGAAGGAATGCCTGAAGCCGTCAGGATCCAGGACTCAAGAGCCACGCCGGCAATCTGAGAGCCGCAGAATTCTGGCGGAAAAACGGACCTTGTGAGAGAAGGTCTGAGCGGTCCGGGAGATGCCACGGCATTTCTACGGACAGACGGAGCAGGTCTGGGTACCAAGCTCGCCTGGGCCAGTCTGGAGCAATGATTATAACCCGACGGCCCTCCATTCTGATCTTGCGCAGGACTCTCGGCAAGAGAGCTAGAGGGGGAAACACGTAGGCCAGACGGAACTGGGACCAATCCTGAACCAGCGTGTCCGCCGCCAAGGCCTGAGGATCGTGGGAGCGAGCCACGTAAACCGGGACTTTGTTGTTGTGCCGGGATGCCATTAGATCCACTTCCGGAGTGCCCCACTTGCGGCAGATTGAGCGGAACACTGCCGGATGCAGGGCCCACTCGCCGCTGTCCACGGTTTGGCGGCTGAGATAATCTGCCTCCCAGTTTTCTACGCCTGGAATGTGGACTGCGGATATGGTGGACTTGGAGTCCTCCGTCCACTGAAGGATGCGATGAACCTCCAACAATCGCCAGGCGGCTGCGAGTCCCGCCCTGGTGATTGATGTAGGCAACTGCTGTCGCGTTGTCCGACTGGACTCGAACGTGCTTGCCCGCCAACAGATGGTGAAAAGCTACGAGAGCTAGAAGTACAGCCCTGATTTCCAGCACATTGATTGAGAGGGCTGATTCGGACGGAGTCCAAGTGCCCTGTGCTCGGTGGTGGAGAAATACTGCTCCCCAGCCGGTTAGGATGGCGTCCGTGGTGAGGATCACCCAGGACGGAGTCAGGAAGGAGCGTCCCTGAGACAGAGAGAGGGGCCGAAGCCACCACTGAAGAGAGCTCCTGGTCTGTGGCGACAGAGCCACTAGCCTGTGCAAGGAAGAGGTCCGCTTGTCCCAAAAGCGGAGAATGTCCAGCTGCAGAGGACGCAGATGGAACTGGGCAAAGGGAAACGCTTCCATTGACGCCACCATCTTACCCAGCACCTGCATGAGGTGCCTGATGGAATGACGGCGGGGCTTCAACAGAGAACGCACCGCCAGATGAAGGGACTGCTGTTTGACTAAGGGCAGCTTCACAAGTGCCGGCAGAGTCTCGAATTGCATCCCTAGGTACGTAAGTTTCTGGGTCGGGGTCAGAGTGGACTTGGGCAGATTGACAAGCCACCCGAATTGGACTAGAGTGGCGAGAGTGAGCGAGACACTCCGCTGACAGTCTGCACTGGATGAAGCCTTGACTAGAAGGTCGTCCAGGTAAGGGATTACTGCCAACCCCTGGAGGTGCAGAACCGCAACCACTGCTGCCATGACCTTGGTGAAAACACGAGGGGCCGTGGCTAACCCGAAGGGGAGAGCCACGAATTGGAAATGTTCCTCTCCGATTGCAAAACGTAGCCAACGCTGGTGTGAAACTGCAATTGGCACATGCAGATAGGCATCTCAGATGTCGATGGATGCTAGAAAATCTCCTTGGGTCATTGAGGCAATGACCGATCGCAGAGATTCCATGCGAAAGTGCCGCACCCGAACATGCTTGTTGAGAAGCTTGAGATCCAGGATGGGCCGGAAGGAACCGTCCTTCTTGGGGACTAGGAAGAGGTTTGAGTAGAAACCTCTGAACCGTTCCCGGGCGGGAACCGGAACAATTACTCAGTTGGCCTGCAAGGATGCCACGGCCTGTGAGAAGGCGGCGGCTTTGGAGCAGGGGGGAGTGGACATAAAAAATCTGTTTGGCGGGCTGGAAGAAAATTCTATCCTGTAGCCGTGGGAGATGATATCCCGCACCTACTGATCGGAGACGTGTTGAAACCACACGTCGCCAAAGTGGGAGAGCCTGCCACCGACCAAGGACGTTGCTGGCACAGCCAGATAGTCAAGAGGAGGCTGCCTTAGTGGCAGCGGCTCCTCCGTTCTTCTGAGGACGCTGCTTCGCGCGCCAGCTGGGTTTTCGATCCTTGGCTGAGTTAGTGGACGAAGCTGAGGGCTTAGAGGATGACCAGTTAGAGGAACGAAAGGAACGAAACCTCACCTGGTTCCTGCCCTGGACAGGTTTCCTGGTTTTAGTTTGTGGCAAGGAAGTACTCTTCCCGCCAGTAGCTTCCTTAATAATTTCATCCAGTTGTTCACCGAACAGCCGGGACCCAGCAAAGGGGAGCCCAGCAAGATACTTCTTGGAAGAAGCGTCTGCTTTCCACTCTCGAAGCCACAAGATCCTGCGGATAGCGAGGGAATTAGCGGAAGCCACCGCCGTGCGGTGAGAAGCCTCCAGAATGGCAGACATGGCATAGGATGAAAAAGCCGAAGCCTGGGAAGTTAAGGCAACCATTTCGGGTATAGAGTCCCTGGCGAGGGAATGTATCTCCGCCAGAGAAGCAGAGACTGCCTTAAGAGCCCACACTGCTGCAAAGGACGGGGAGAACGAGGCTCCTGCCGCCTCATACAGATTTGGCCAGAAGGTCAACCTGGCGGTCAGTGGGATCCTTGAGAGAGGTGCCATCAGCCACAGATACGACTGTCCGGGCCGAGATTCTAGACACCGGAGGATCTACCTTTGGTGAGTGAGCCCACTCCTTGACCACTTCTGGTGGAAAGGGAAAACGGTCATCAGAACTACGCTTTGGGAAGCGTTTGTCAGGACAGGCCCTGGGCTTGGTAACAGTGGCCTGAAAACTGGAGTGGTTAAAAAACATACTCCTTGCTCTCTTAGGTGAGGTAAACTGGTGTTTTTCTACCAGAGAGGCTTGTTCCTCTGACACTGGTGGATTGAGGTTCAGTACGGAGTTAATGGATGCAATCAAGTCACTAACATCCGCATCACCCTCAGATAAATCAATGGGGTACATAGAGGTAGCGTCCGAGCCCACAGTAAAAGTATCCTCCTCGCCCTGCAATTCAGCTCGTGAATCAGAGCCGTGGGACGAGGAAGGAGAAGAGTCCCTGCGTCTCCGTTTAGGAGGACGGGGTCCGGGAACAGATAAAACATGCTCTGTTAGCTCTGCAGAGCGAGTCGGAGCAGCAGAGGCGCCCTGAGAAGGGGGCTGATGCATGGTCAGCAGAGTCCAGGACAGCTGTCCCATGGAGTCGGCAAAAGACTGGGAGATAGCTCTAGAAAACGATGCTACCCAAGCCGGGGGTTCAGCCACCGGGGCCGGAGCAGCCGGAGGTACCCCTGAGGAGGCTCCAGGCTGAGGCACCACCATGTTAGAGCAGGCATCACAATGTGGATATGTGCTCGGTTCAGGCAGAATGAGCTGACATGCAGTGCATATAGAGTAAAGCCTTGCTCCTAGTGAGAGACATGCTGCTGAGGTGGAGGCTCTGCAGTAAGAATACACTCTTTTAGAATAACCCCCTGAGAGTGTATAATAAAGCCCACAACCAGAGGTTGTGGCTTACCAGACCGCTTCTTGTGTGCCCTCCGGATTCCACAGCTCGGACCCCCCAGTAGATGCAGAAGTTGCAGCAGCCAGCGCCGATCAGTGAGTGAACGCTGATAAAATGGCGCCGGAGTGAGGAGGGGGGGCGGGGTTTAGCCCAAGAGTGGGAACCGGAGGGCCAAGGAGAGATACAGGGGAGGGAAACATCTCCTCAGAGAGGAGTGTCCTCCCCTCTGCTGAACGGCCGGTGGGCGGCGCCGCACTGTTCCCCTGCATGACTGACATGCAGGGGCACTGAAAACGAAACTAGGCCGCATCTGAAGCCGGGGCCTAGATTTTTCCATGCGGCCGACGAGCAGGCACCCTCGGCGCGGTTCTCAGGAAAAAAACAGAAAACCGTCCGAAAATTACAGCAAAGTGGCAAAACACACTCTCCCCACAATAGATGTACCCGGGACCCCTGAATAACGTCTCAATACTTAGCTTTTGAGACGCAGGGCCAGGTCCCTGGGGGGGGGGTAAACGCTCCGTCCGGCAGGATCCTGACAGGGCTGCGCATGGAGACCGGTCTCCTGCAAAGCAGAGAGAACCGTGATGGCTCCCACTTCAAGCCAGAGCCTCAGGGGATGGTGAAGGAGCGTGGCACGTGAAGGCTCCAGCCTTGTAAAGTCAACCTTAACAGCACCGCCGACACAGTGGGGTGAGAAGGGCCATGCCGGGAGTCCAGACTGGACCCGCTTTTCTTCCAAATCTTTGAAATCAAAAATCAAAAATCAAAAAATCAGAGAATGCATGTGTGTGTGTGTGACCTCCTGAACACAAAGCATTGAACTGGTTAGATTTGTCATCCAGGGGGTGTATATGCTCGGAGGGAGGAGCTACACTTTTAGTGTAGTACTTTGTGTGTCCTCCGGAGGCAGAAGCTATACACCCATGGTCTGGGTCTCCCATAAGGAACGATGAAGAAATCATTTCCGATAGTGACTAACAGGCCGTAGGAGAGGACTATCGATCTCGTAGAAGCCGAACACCCTTTCCCAGGACCCCGGAGCAAAAAACAGAGCCCGGCTCCGTCTCCAAGAACGGCGACTGCTAGGGAATGCAGTCAAGACCGTCCAACAACCAAGGAGTGCAGCTCTTCTGCCTTGTAAAGGAAAGATTACACAGCCATCCCCATTGATTACAAAGGGGAACGTACAGACAGGGCCCGAAGAGCACAAACCCCCTGGGTCGACAGAAAGACGATCAGTCCGGCAATCTTCAGGGAGCTAAGAGGAGACTGAAAAGGGAAATCAAGGGGGACCCTGACAAGAAGCCAGAAACCCAAGTATAGCTGAGGGAAAACCAAACAGGGAACCAACCGAGCTCCCTGAGTAGAGAAGAAGAACCTCCTCACCGAACAAGTACCCGGCAAAAAATCTGAACCGAATAGCGCAGATAAGGCCACCACTTGACCTCTCAAGGGGTAGACAGAGAGAATCCACTCAAGAGTCTCCCAAAAAAAATGCCAGAGCGGCCACAACCGGGGCTCCTCCCCTGCACCCTATTACAGAAGAGAGTGGATCAATGTCGGGGAAAACCTCAACCCCCGAACAGGCGCTTCCCCGTGACCAGGCTGGCAGAAGAAAGCCCAAACCTGAGAGTGTAGAACGGGGACCCTAGAAGAGGAGATACGTCCTCCCCAGGAGGAGCAAAGGATGTGATATTGACATCCTTCGGGCCAAAAACCAAGCTTCCTGGGCGAAAGGGGCTATGAGAGAAGACCAAGAAAACTCCCCGTGGCCTCGTATGCACCTGTCGACATTCCTTATTATAACCACTGAAGCAAGGTGAAGGACGGGAAGGAGCAAGGGACCTGTTCCCCATAACGGGAAGCAGCCACCACTCAGGGCGTGTCGGGAGAGGAGAGAGAACAACCGGTCTACTGCAGAGGTGGACCGGGAGTCAGGGGGCCAATAATTGGGAACGCCAAAAGCCAAAGCGGCTGAAGACCGCCAACTGAATACAACAGTCTTCCCGACGCCCCAGACTCCGACCCAGGAGACCAGTTGCGACAATGTCCATCCCCTGGATCCGAAGCCCCCGAAAGGGAAAAAAAATAAATAAACGAACACCTGTCAGGAAATAACTTGGGTAACCGACCCCTAAGGGAAGGGAGATCATGTGCCCCCGTGGCGAACGATGGACGCCAGACATCCTGTGGCCCAAGGACACCATCACGCGCCAACCCATTAGTTGGAGAAAAAAATGAACCAATGCCATGGCGCACAGCTCCCGGACGCCAAGGCCCGTCGATGGTCCTGAGGACTCCAGGCAACCTGAACCACCAGAGTGCTCAAAGGGGACCCCCCAAACCCAATGTGCCGGTGTCTGTGGCTGAGGAGGCCCGAACTGGGAGTGACCAAGGGACCCCGGCCCTTCAACCAGACACCCTCGAAAAAGCCTTTGAGCTCTAAAACACCTCCCGAGGCAGGGAATGGGAAGGGATGACGTCCAGGGCAATGCCCGAATGCATGCCCCACGGAGTCCACAAGGATATTGCGTCACAGAGAGAGGATTGGGCCCGAGTAGACCAAGGAGGCCCAAGCCCCAATCGAAAACACCGTCTCCCAAAGTGGGAGGCAGAACTGGGAACAAGAGATCCAGAGCAGACCTGAACAGGGACGTCCTATGAAGGGCTGCAGTCCCGATTATACGAGGTACCCAGAGAGGGAATAAGAAAGAACTCCCTTTTACCGATGCTTCAACACTCCCAACAGGGAGGGATACACTAAGGAACCTTGGAAGGGTAACGGGAATTGGAACGTGCTGATACCTGGCCGTAAGAACCAGAAACTGCCACGCAACATCCAGCCGGAAATTAATTTAAAACCGGGTAGTTGTTGAGAGGGTCAAACCGAGAAAAGTCCGGAATGGGCTGGCTCGTATTCTTACGAGAAACAGCGGAGAAAAATACTGAATCCAGCTACACCCATGGGAACGGCCATCGGAACGGACGTCCTGAGAAGGCCCCCCCACAGCATGCCGCAGGGCAGGCCGATTTTCCTCCAGTCCGTGACCTGGACTGCTAATCGTAGTAGCCAGTTCCATAGAGACCTGGCTATACAGAGCCCAGTGGCTGCCAGGCTAAGGGCTCCCCTGGAGGAACAGTCAAAGAACCCAATTGGCAGAGAGGACTTGCAAGCTGATTCAGTTGAAAGTTTAAAGTGAGAGGACAGAAACTGTCTGTGTCTGGGTAGGGGCCGAAACACAAACAGCAAAGTCGGCAGACGGTGGCGGCCGTCTGCAGGAGTTAGTGGATCTCTGCGGAACCGTAAGACCGGGATCGGGCGGTGGCCCGCCGGTACAGAGCCGGGGAGCGGAGTGAAGCTAAGCACAAAAGGCAGGGCCATCGGACCCAGACTAGGCATGGAGCCGCCGACAACGGTCAAATTCGAAAGTGACCGGAACCCCAGGGGTTTCCTAACACCCAAGACCCGACTGAAAGCAACAGTCCACACCGTGAGGATACACAGCCACCGCCACAGGCTAGAGATCCAAGGGCCAGCGCCTGCGAGCAAAACGGGCTCCTTCGGTACCTATACGCCGGGGAGCGGACTACCGTTGGGAAACCATCGGAGTCAACAACACACTCTACACAGGTGCAGGGAAAGACAGCCACCATCACCCTGTCCGGGGAGAGCAAAGACACTGCAGCCGGCTACGGGACCCGTCCATCCAGCCATTTGGTTTACCAGAGACTCTGTGGATTTGTGCCTGAGTGAGTACAACAGTGCCATCCGGCACCGCGCCGCGCTGCCCCTGCAACCCTGTGCCCCAGCCATCCAGCCTCCCCATTACCACCACCGGGCCCCGGGATCACCAACCCCTACCCACGGAGGGGACAACATCCTAGCTGCTCCCTACCATCGCTCCTGGGATCCCCGTCACCAGCAGCGGTGGTGCCCATCATCACCACGACCCGTGGGTGGCGTCACGAACTATCTCCCAAATAAACCACCCCCTTTTCACTCGTGGACGAGGAGCGCTGCTCGAGTCCCCGGGTCAGGCCCACCGCTCGAGCCACCGAGCAGCAGCAGAAGCCCCGGACCCAAGCGTAGCGAGCGCGTCCCCTCCACCCGCAACAACTTGGCGTCACGAACAGGATTAGAACCAATCTACCTACCGGTAGAAGTGCGCCATGTAGTCCCCGCCGTCGGCGTCCGGCCGAAAAATTTGAAGCTCTGCCATCTTTGGCGCGAAGATTTCCCACTCGAGCGTCTTCCCCGAGCAGGGAAGGCACGAAAGTGAAGCCCCGCCCCCTGAAGAGGGGAGTGCTAGAAAGAACCAAGGGGGGCGGATGCAGGTGTACCTGATGTAACCGAAGGTATAAAGAGCAGGGACGCCAGGACTCTGCTACATATCCGGTTCCTGGAAGCACAAGCGCCACCATGTCCGTCCCGTCCGGCAACGCTGAGATTCCGGAGCCCACGCCAGGAACAGCGGCGTGGGTGGAAGCCCGGACCGCGCAAATGTGCTGCCGCCTGCAGGCCCAAGTCCGATTCCTAATGGAGAGTTGGATGGCCGAAATGGAGGAAGTGGCGGCGGCCGTGCAGAGACGCGAGGTGGAGACAGTGCTGGAGGAGTGGGAAAGCGACCCACGCCCCTGTGTCCTTAAAGGACCGGTCACTGCGGCTGAGGGGCCCGGTCTGCGTCCGCTCACCATGCTGTCTCCCCCGCCATCTGCATCGGTTGCTGCTGCACCGCCACTAGGCCCGCTGCCCCAAACACCAGTAGCAGAGTTCAGCCCATCCGCCCTGTAGGACCAGCCTGTAGGCGTTGCCAGTGAACGGCCTGCACCGCTCCCGCTGCCATGGAAGATCCCGCGAGAGGTGCCCGTCAGCGAAAAGAAGCCGTTGGCCCCGGAAGCGGCCGCACCCAAGACAGTCCCGGCTCCGGCAGTCCGTCCGGCTACGGAGGAAGTGGAAGCCGCGGGCCGGAAGGTGAGGCCTGCTGTCCCTGAAACCAACACCTCGGCTGAGGATGCGCCGGGTCACCGCTGCAAAGCAGCAGCCCAGGCCGCGTCACCGCAGGACCCCCCAAAGAGAGTACCGGTTGTGGCCGGTGTGAGGGAGGTCCAGCGGGGCCCGACCCGCGCGCAAGGGCACGTAAACGCCCCCTACTGGGACAGGGAGCCGAACCCGCTGGACCGCGAGATTGCCGCCCGAGAGCAGCAGAGGTCCGAAGTGCTGGCTCGCACTATAAGAGAGAAGGAAAATCTGCGCAATGCCACTTTCCGGGTGCGGGGCCCGATCCACGAGGGCCAGGTCAGGCAGTTTGCAAATAAGAAAGCCACGGAGACACCATCACGTGTTTCTCAACGCTGGCAGATAACTAGCCAGGTCTTTCACCGGGAAGGAACAACCACGGGAAGGGCAGTCTCCAGTCAAGGAGACCACCTATACCAAACATGGTATCCATCCACTACTTAAGCAAGCAGTCTTTTACTAGGCATTGCCCCCACTAGCCAGATTCCTACTCCACACTGATGAGGGGCAAATACCCCGAAACGGCTGTCTGTGGATGGATACCATGTTTGGTATAGGTGGTCTCCTTGACTGGAGACTGCCCTTCCCGTGGTTGTTCCTTCCCGGTGAAAGACCTGGCTAGTTATCTGCCAGCGTTGAGAAACACGTGATGGTGTCTCCGTGGCTTTCTTATTTGCATACTTCCCAGGGGGCAATGCTCTAGAATCACTGCGTTGAGAAACACGTGATGGTGTCTCCGCAGTGGATATGTTGATCTCCCCCAGGTCAGGCGGTTTGACCCTCAGCGGGGATATGGCTTAGTTTATGAACCGGGCCTGGAGGCCGAGATATTTGTGGTTCGCCGGGATGTAAACCCCCATCTGCCAACGGGCCACCCGGGTCATGACCTGCAACCGGGCGACCTGGTGACCTACACCCGACATTGCAGGGAGAGGGGCTGGTTTGCCCTAGATGTAAAGCAGAGGAAGGCCGTGGTGTCCAGATGCGGTCCCAGTCCCCTCCCCCACCGTGCCGTCCGGATGTCGAGTTGGAGGAGGCGTATGAGGAAGGCGACCTCAAATAATGGCAGTGGTCCACCGTTGCAACCCAGTTGTCCCCGTTGGGACCCTCAGCACCGTGTTTCAGTTAAATATTGAATGAATGAATATTTCACCAAGGGGGAATGTAACGCCCTGGACTAGCCAGGTAGTCACAGACATAACACCACATACACACCCCCTCCCCTGGACAGTAACACCAGTCAAACAAAACCCTTGTTGCCTCCCTCCAGGGTCTGATGTCCACACCAGGTGGAGCGGAGCCAGGCGGTTGGCCCCACCCACCGAGGAGTTCACAGGTTTGGAGGCGGGAAAAGTGACAGATTAGTTTGAGAGTTGAAAGTGAGAGGACAGAAACGGTCGGTGTCTGGGTAGGGGCCCAGACACAAACAGCAAGGTCGGCAGACGGTGGTGGCTGTCTGCAGGAGTTAGTGGATCTCCGCGGAACCGTAGGACCGGGGTCGGGCGGTGGCCCGCCGGTACCGAGCCGGGGAGCAGAGTGAAGCTAAGCACAAAAGGCAGGGCCATCGGACCCCGACTAGGCATAGAGCCGCCGACAACGGTCAAATTCGAAAGTGACCGGAAGCCCAGGGGTTTCCCAACACCCAAGACCCGACTGAAGGCAACAGTCCACACAGTGAGGATACACAGCCACCGCCACAGGCTAGAGATCCAAGGGCCAGCGCCTGCGGGCAAAACGGGCTCCTTCGGTACCTATACGCTGGGAAGCGGACTACCGTTGGGAAACCATCGGAGTCAACAACACACTCTACACAGGTGCAGGGAAAGACAGCCACCATCACCCTGTCCGGGCAGAGCAAAGACACTGCAGCCGGCTGCGGGACCCGTCCATCCAGCCATTTGGTTTACCAGAGACTCTGTGGATTTGTGCCTGAGTGAGTACAACAGTGCCATCCGGCACCGCGCAGAGCAGCCAATGCAACCCTGTGGCCCAGCCATCCAGCCTCCCCGTTACCACCACCGGGCCCCGGGATCACCAACCCCTACCCACGGAGGGGACAACATCCTAGCTGCTCCCTACCATCGCTTCTGGGATCCCAGTCACCAGCAGCGGTGGTGCCCATCATCACCACAACCCGTGGGTGGCGTCAAGAACGATCTCCCCAAATAAACCACCCCCTTTTCACTCGTGGACGAAGAGCGCTGCTCGAGTCCCCGGGTCCGGCCCACCGCTCGAGCCACCGAGCAGCAGCAGAAGCCCCGGACCCAAGCGTAGCGAACGCGTCCCTTCCGCCCGCGATAACATCAGCGGCGGCAGCGGTGGCGTGGTACCACAAGTACCAGCCAGTGCACGCTGCAGACATGTTGGGAGAGGGCTTCCCAGACCAGCACAGGCCTGGGGAGGGCGGACACCTGCAGATCAGACCGCCCACTGCACACTGATTGCGCATCATAGCACGATCGCTGCAATCAGTGCTGCAGGGGCTGGGGGCGACATGTTTGAGGGCCACCTATGATCTGCTGTAGCTGCTACAGCATCTCATAGCTGGATCTCACAGTATCGCACCAATTCAGGCATTATTTTTGCCGAAATTAGTGCGAACGATGTGGTTGGCGGTTCAGATTTGAACAGCCAATCACATCAATCGTCGATGGGGGGTGGCGATGCCACCACCCCTGGGGTCAAGCAAAGGTCCCCTGCTGTAAGAAACAGCAGGGGACATCAGTTGAAAGCCGTTGCTATGGCCACGGCAATCAAATGAACTTTAGGCAGTAAAGTTACGTCCCTGGTCGTTAAGTCACGTTAAAATAGGACGTAATTTTACTGCCCACGGTCGTGAAGGGGTTAAACATGCCATCATAACCCCTCTACTTAAAAACACCTTCCCTCAATCAGAACTGTGCCGCTAACTACAGACCAGTCTCTAACCTTCCCTTTAGCTCTAAGCTCCTGGAACGCTTGGTCCACTCCTGGCTAATCTGCTATTTATCTGAAAACTCACTTCTTGATCCCTCTCAATCTGGTTTCCGCTCTTTACACTCCACCGAAACGGCCCTCACCAAAGTCTCAAATGATCTATTAACAGCAAAATCTAAAGGCCTCTATTCCCTATTGTTTCTCTTGGATCTCTCAGCTGCTTTTGACACTGTGGATCACCAACTTCTCCTCACCATGCTCCGCTCGATTGGCCTCAAGGACACCGCTCTTGCCTGGTTCTCCTCCTATCTCTCCGACCGCTCCTTCACGGTTTCCTTTGCTGGCTCTTACTCCACTCCTCTCCTCTCCCCCTCACCTTCGGGGTTCCTCATGGCTCAGTCTTGGGCCCTGTCCTTTTCTCTCTATACACCACCCCTATTGGATCAACCATCAGCAGATTCGGTTTCCAATACCATTTCTATGCTGATGACACCCAATTATATACATCATCTCCAATCATCACCCCTGCTTTATTACAAAATACCAGGGATTGTCTGTCTGCTGTCTCTCAAAGCATGTCCTCCCTCTAACTTAAGAAAATCAGTTTTGGAGAGATTCAGTTTGTGTTTCCTCCCTCTACTAACCAACCTACACCCGACATCTCAATTACCTTCGATGATTTAATCATTATTCCCAAGCAGCATGCTCGCTGTCTTGGGGTCATATTTGACTCAGAACTCTCCTTCATTCCCCACATACAATCACTTAGTCACACATGTCACCTGCATCTCAAAAACATCTCCAGAATCCGACCATTTCTTACTTTCGAAACTGCAAAAACCCTTACTGTCGCTCTTATTTATTCCCGCCTGGATTACTGCAACTCTTTATTGATTGGTCTCCCTCGGACCAAACTCTCCCCTCTCCAATCCATCTTGAATGCAGCAGCCAGGGTCATACTCCTGGCCAGCAGCTTCATCGATGCCTCTACCTTGTGCCAGTCACTACACTGGCTACCTATCAGCTACAGAATACAATACAAGCTTATATCTCTCACCTACAAAGCTCTCCACAGCTCTGCACCACCCTATCCCTCATCCCTCATCTCTGTCTATCATCCTACCCGCCACCTTCATTCCGCAAATGATCTTAGACTAACATCCTCCATAATACGACCCTCACACCTCCATCTCCATCTCCAAGACTTTTCTCGTGCGGCGCCAGTTTTAAGGAATGCACTACCCCAAAGAATGCGACTAATATCCAGCCCCCAAATTTTTAAGCGTACATTAAAAACATACATCTCTTTAGACAAGCTTATCATAATAACTTACTAACCTAACTGTCCCCCGTCCCACCTTCTAAATGCTACTCGTAACTTTCTCTCTCCTATTTCTGTCCTCACATCCTACATACAACCAATAGCACGTAAGGGCACCCAAAAGGTTACTGTCTAAAGACCAGATCATTCACCTTTATATGTAACCAATAAACTAGCATAACGATGGCCGGCCAGATCTACACGTGTGCTTCACCTCTTGTGTCCCCCTTCTTCCCCACAGATTGTAAGCTTTCGAGCAGGGCCCTCATTCCTACTGTAGCTGATAAATTTTTTACTATTTTGTTTTGTTTTTGTCTATACAACCCCCCCACCGGATTGTAAAGTGCTGTGGAATATTTTTGAGCTATATAAACTTTATTATTAATATTATTATTATTATCTAGTGGAGGAACACAGCAATTACCTGTTTGTCACTATATATAGGCATAGCTGTACACTGCTACCATCTAGTGGATGAATACAGCAATTACCTGTTTGTCACTATATATAGGCATAGCTGTACACTGCCACCATCTAGTGCAGGGGTGGGGAACCTCCGGCCCGCGGGCCGTATACGGCCCGTGACGACTTTTTATGCGGCCCCCGGGCACATTCCCGGGGACCATTGTGCTTTGGTGGCAGCCGCGCTTTTTCCGGCTGCCGGCCCTTTAAATCCCACTGCCTGATGCCCTGTGGGTAGATGCTAGAATGTACGGGCTCTCTCCAGATCCTGACTTCCAGGACCTGACTGCAGCCCATACATTCTAGGCTTATCCCCGGCCTGTGTGCTCTGGTGGGCGGGTAAGCAGCACGCTGCGATAAAGTCACACAGAAGAGCTGCAGCAGGTTTACCAGCCTCCCAAACTGTGCTGTGTGTGTGTGACTCTCCCTCCCCCTCACTGCGAGTACTCAACCCATCGCTGCCCCCCCCCCCGCTCAGTGCTGTGTACCCCCTCGTACTGTGTGTACCCCCCAATGCTGTATGTACCCCCCAATGCTGTGTGTACCCCCTCATGCTGTATGTACCCCCCAATGCTGTGTGTACCCCCTTGTGCTGTATGTACCCCCCAATGCTGTGTGTACCCCCTTGTGCTGTATGTACCCCCTAGTGCAGTGTGTACCCCCTAGTACAGTGAGTACCCCCTAGTACAGTGAGTACCCCCTAATGCTGTGTGTACCCCTTAATGCTGTGTGTACCCCTTAATGCTGTGTGTACCCCCTCGTGCTGTGTACCCCCTCGTGCTGTGTACCCCCTCGTGCTGTGTACCCCCTCGTGCTGTGTGTACCCCCTCGTGCTGTGTGTACCCCCTCGTGCTGTGTGTACCCCCTCGTGCTGTGTGTACCCCCTCGTGCTGTGTGTACCCCCTCATGCTGTGTGTACCCCCTCATGCTGTGTACCTCCTAGTACAGTGTGTACCCCCCAGTGCTGTATGTACCCCCCAATGCTGTGTGTACCCCCTCGTGCTGTATGTACCCCTCAATGCTGTGTGTACCCCCTCGTGCTATGTACCCCCTAGTGCAGTGTGTACCCCCTAGTGCAGTGTGTACCCCCTAGTGCAGTGAGTACCCCCTAGTACAGTGAGTACCCCCTAATGCTGTGTGTACCCCCTAATGCTGTGTGTACCCCCTCGTGCTGTGTACCCCTTAGTGCTGTGTACCCCCTCGTGCTGTGTGTACCCCCTCGTGCTGTGTGTACCCCCTCATGCTGTGTACCTCCTAGTACAGTGTGTACCCCCCAGTGCTGTGTACCCCCAGGTGCTGTGTGTACCCCCTAGTGCTGTGTGTACCCCCTAATGCTGTGTACACCCCAGTGCTGTGTACCCCCTCAGTGCGGTGTAACCCCTCACTGCTGTCCGTGCCCCCCCTAGTGCTGTCTGTACCCCCTGGGTGATGTCTATGCCCCCCCACCAGTGCTGTACGCACCACCTAATGCTGTCCATGCTGCCACCAGTGCTGTTCATGCCACGGTGAGTGTTGCCTGTGCCCCCCTTATGCTGTCCATGCTCCCCAGTGCTGTGTGCCACCCCTCAGTGCTCTTAACTCGCTACTGCTGTCTGTACCCTCCCACTGCTTTCTATGCTCCCCAGTCCGTGCTCTCCTATTGATGTCTATGTTCCCCCAGACCTGTCTGTCTCCCTAATGCTGCCACCCAGTGCAGTGCGTGCTGCCACCCAGTGCAGTCCGTGCTGCCACCCAGTGCAGTGCGTGCTGCCACCCAGTGCTGTGCGTGTCCCCAGTCATGTCTGTCCACCGCCAGGGCTGTCCATGCCCCCTACTGATGTATATGCCCCAGCCCCTCCTGTGATGTATATGCCCCAGCCCCTCCTGTGATGTATATGCCCCAGCCCCTCCTGTGATGTATATGCCCCAGCCCCTCCTGTGATGTATATGCCCCAGCCCCTCCTGTGATGTATATGCCCCAGCCCCTTCTGTGATGTATATGCCCCAGCCCCTCCTGTGATGTATATGCCCCAGCCCCTCCTGTGATGTATATTCCCCAGCCCCTCCTGTGATGTATATGCCCCAGCCCCTCCTGTGATGTATATGCCCCAGCCCCTCCTGTGATGTATATGCCCCAGCCCCTCCTGTGATGTATATGCCCCAGCCCCTCCTGTGATGTATATGCCCCAGCCCCTCCTGTGATGTATATGCCCCAGCCCCTCCTGTGATGTATATGCCCCAGCCCCTTCTGTGATGTATATGCCCCAGCCCCTCCTGTGATGTATATGCCCCAGCCCCTCCTGTGATGTATATGCCCCAGCCCCTCCTGTGATGTATATTCCCCAGCCCCTCCTGTGATGTATATGCCCCAGCCCCTCCTGTGATGTATATGCCCCAGCCCCTCCTGTGATGTATATGCCCCAGCCCCTCCTGTGATGTATATGCCCCAGCCCCTCCTGTGATGTATATGCCCCAGCCCCTCCTGTGATGTATATGCCCCAGCCCCTCCTGTGATGTGTACTCCCAGTGTCTCCTGTAATTTATGCGCCCTGGCCCCTCCTGTGATGTGTATGCCCCCAGCATCTCCAGACAGAGACAAACCTGGAGAAGCAGCTGTGAGAAACAAGATGATCAATATCACCGAACATCACAATCGCACCAAAGAGAAGCAGCTCTGGCCACCACAATAGGGGTGAGTTAATTAATCGTTTGACCAAATATAGCAGGGTTATTTTTCAGTTTGATAATGTTGTGCGGCCCCCAAAGGTTAGTAGGAAATTCCAAATGGCCCCCGGCAGTAAAAAGGTTCCCCACCCCTGATCTAGTGGATGAATACAGCAATTACCTGTTTGTCACTATATATAGGCATAGCTGTACACTGCCACCATCTAGTGGAGGAGCACAGCAATTACCTGTTTGTCACTATATATAGGCATAGCTGTACACTGCTACCATCTAGTGGATGAACACAGTAATTACCTGTTTGTCATTATATATAGGCATAGCTGTACACTGCTACCATCTAGTGGAGGAACACAGTAATTACCTGTTTGTCACTATATATAGGCATAGCTGCACACTGCCACCATCTAGTGGAGACATACAGCAATTACCTGTGTCACTATATATAGGCATAGCTGCACACTGCCACCATCTAGTGGAGGAATACAGCAATTACCTGTTTGTCACAATATTTAGGCATAGCTGCACACTGCCACCATCTAGTGGAGGAGCACAGCAATTACCTGTTTGTCACTATATATAGGCATAGCTGTACACTGCCACCATCTGGTGGAGGAGCACAGCAATTACCTGTTTGTCACTATATATAGGCATAGCTGCACACTGCTACCATCTAGTGGAAAAACACAGTAATTACCTGTGTCACTATATATAGGCATAGCTGCACACTGCTACCATCTAGTGGATGAACACAGTAATTACCTGTTTGTCACTATATATAGGCATAGCTGTACACTGCTACCATCTAGTGGGGGAACACAGCAATTACCTGTTTGTCACTATATGTATAGGCATAGCTGCACACTGCCACCATCTAGTGGAGGAATACAGCAATTACCTGTGTCACTATATATAGGCATAGCTGTACACTGCCACCATCTAGTGGAGGAATACAGCAATTACCTGTTTGTCACAATATTTAGGCATAGCTGTACACTGCTACCATCTAGTGGAGGAATACAGCAATTACCTGTGTTACTATATATAGGCATAGCTGTATACTGCCACCATCTAGTGGAGGAACACAGCAATTACCTGTGTGTCACTATATATAGGCATAGCTGCACACTGCCACCATCTAGTGGAGGAATACAGCAATTACCTGTGTCACTATATATAGGCATAGCTGCACACTGCCACCATCTAGTGGAGGAATACAGCAATTACCTGTTTGTCACTATATATAGGCATAGCTGCACACTGCCACCATCTAGCGGAGGAATACAGCAATTACCTGTTTGTCACAATATATAGGCACAGCTGCACACTGCCACCATCTAGTGGATGAATACAGCAATTACCTGATTGTCACTATATATAGGCATAGCTGCACACTGCTACCATCTAGTGGAGGAATACAGCAATTACCTGTTTGTCACAATATAAAGGCATAGCTGCACACTGCCACCATCTAGCGGAGGAATACAGCAATTACCTGTTTGTCACAATATATAGGCATAGCTGCACACTGCCACCATCTAGCGGAGGAATACAGCAATTACCTGTTTGTCACAATATATAGGCATAGCTGTACACTGCCACCATCTAGTGGAGGAGCACAGCAATTACCTGTTTGTCACTATATATAGGCAGAGCTGTACACTGCCACCATCTAGTGGAAGAACACAGCAATTACCTGGTTGTCACTATATATAGGCATAGCTGTACACTGCCACCATCTAGTGGAGGAACACAGCAATTACCTGTTTATCATTATATATAGGCAGAGCTGTACACTGCCACCATCTAGTGGAAGAACACAGCAATTACCTGGTTGTCACTATATATAGGCATAGCTGCACACTGCCACCATCTAGTGGAGGAATACAGCAATTACCTGTGTCACTATATATAGGCATAGCTGCACACTGCCACCATCTAGTGGAGGAATACAGCAATTACCTGTGTCACTATATATAGGCAGAGCTGTATACTACCACCATCTAGTGGAGGAACACAGCAATTACCTGTTTGTCACTATATGTATAGGCATAGCTGCACACTGCCACCATCTAGTGGAGGAATACAGCAATTACCTGTTTGTCACAATATAAAGGCATAGCTGCACACTGCCACCATCTAGCGGAGGAATACAGCAATTACCTGTTTGTCACAATATATAGGCATAGCTGTACACTGCCACCATCTAGTGGAGGAGCACAGCAATTACCTGTTTGTCACAATATATAGGCATAGCTGTACACTGCCACCATCTAGTGGAGGAATACAGCAATTACCTGTTTGTCACTATATATAGGCATAGCTGTATACTGCCACCATCTAGTGGAGGAGCACAGCAATTACCTGTTTTTCACTATATATAGGCATAGCTGCACACGGCTACCATCTAGTGGAGGAATACAGCAATTACCTGTGTCACTATATATAGGCATAGCTGTACACTGCCACCATCTAGTGGAGGAATACAGCAATTACCTGTTTGTCACAATATATAGGCATAGCTGTACACTGCCACCATCTAGTGGAGGAATACAGCAATTACCTGTGCCACTATATATAGGCATAGCTGTACACTGTCACCATCTAGTGGAGGAATACAGCAATTACCTGTGTCACTATATATAGGCATAGCTGCACACTGCTACCATCTAGTGGAGGAATACAGCAATTACCTGTGTCACTATATATAGGCATAGCTGCACACTGCCACCATCTAGTGGAGGAATACAGCAATTACCTGTTTGTCACTATATATAGGCATAGCTGCACACTGCCACCATCTAGTGGAGGAATACAGCAATTACCTGTTTGTCACTATATATAGGCATAGCTGTACACTGCCACCATCTAGTGGAGGAATACAGCAATTACCTGTTTGTCACTATATATAGGCATAGCTGCACACTGCCACCATCTAGTGGAGGAACACAGCAATTACCTGTGTCACTATGTATAGGCATAGCTGCACACTGCCACCATCTAGTGGATGAATACAGCAATTAGCTGTTTGTCACAATATATAGGCATAGCTGTACACTGCCACCATCTAGTGGAGGAATACAGCAATTACCTGTTTATCATTATATATAGGCATAACTGCACACTGCTACCATCTAGTGGATGAACACAGTAATTACTTGTGTGTCACTCTATATAGGCATAGCTGCACACTGCTACCATCTAGTGGAGGAACACAGCAATTACCTGTTTGTCACTATATATAGGCATAGCTGTGCACTGCCACCATCTAGTGGAGGAACACAGCAATTACCTGTGTCACTATATATAGGCATAGCTGTATACTGCCACCATCTAGTGGAGGAATACAGCAATTACCTGTTTATCATTATATATAGGCATAGCTGTACACTGCCACCATCTAGTGGAGGAATACAGCAATTACCTGTTTGTCACTATATATAGGCATAGCTGCACACTGCCACCATCTAGTGGAGGAATACAGCAATTACCTGTGTCACTATATATAGGCATAGCTGTACACTGCCACCATCTAGTGAAGGAATGCAGCAATTACCTGTGTCACTATATATAGGCATAGCTGTATACTGCTACCATCTAGTGGAGGAATACAGCAATTACCTGTTTGTCACTATATATAGGCATAGCTGTACACTGCCACCATCTAGTGGAGGAACACAGCAATTACCTGTTTGTCACTATATATAGGCATAGCTGTACACTGCCACCATCTAGTGGAGGAATACAGCAATTACCTGTTTGTCACTATATATAGGCATAGCTGCACACTGCTACCATCTAGTGGAGGAATACAGCAATTACCTGTTGGTCACTATATATAGGCAGAGCTGTACACTGCTACCATCTAGTGGAGGAGCACAGCAATTACCTGGTTGTCACTATATATAGGCATAGCTGCACACTGCCACCATCTAGTGGAGGAATACAGCAATTACCTGTGTCACTATATATAGGCATAGCTGTACACTGCCACCATCTAGTGAAGGAATACAGCAATTACCTGTGTCACTATATATAGGCATAGCTGTATACTGCCACCATCTAGTGAAGGAATACAGCAATTACCTGTGTCACTATATATAGGCATAGCTGTATACTGCTACCATCTAGTGGAGGAATACAGCAATTACCTGTTTGTCACTATATATAGGCATAGCTGCACACTGCCACCATCTAGTGGATGAATACAGCAATTAGCTGTTTATCATTATATATAGGCATAGCTGCACACTGCTACCATCTAGTGGAGGAATACAGCAATTACCTGTTTATCATTATATATAGGCATAAGCTGTACACTGCTATAATCTAGTGGAGGAATACAGCAATTACTTGTGTGTCACTCTATATAGGCATAGCTGCACACTGCTACCATCTAGTGGAGGAACACAGCAATTACCTGTTTGTCACTATATATAGGCATAGCTGTGCACTGCCACCATCTAGTGGAGGAACACAGCAATTACCTGTGTCACTATATATAGGCATAGCTGTACACTGCCACCATCTAGTGGAGGAATACAGCAATTACCTGTTTATCATTATATATAGGCATAGCTGTACACTGCCACCATCTAGTGGAGGAATACAGCAATTACCTGTTTGTCACTATATATAGGCATAGCTGCACACTGCCACCATCTAGTGGAGGAATACAGCAATTACCTGTGTCACTATATATAGGCATAGCTGTACACTGCCACCATCTAGTGAAGGAATGCAGCAATTACCTGTGTCACTATATATAGGCATAGCTGTATACTGCTACCATCTAGTGGAGGAATACAGCAATTACCTGTTTGTCACTATATATAGGCATAGCTGTACACTGCCACCATCTAGTGGAGGAACACAGCAATTACCTGTTTGTCACTATATATAGGCATAGCTGTACACTGCCACCATCTAGTGGAGGAATACAGCAATTACCTGTTTGTCACTATATATAGGCATAGCTGCACACTGCTACCATCTAGTGGAGGAATACAGCAATTACCTGTTGGTCACTATATATAGGCAGAGCTGTACACTGCTACCATCTAGTGGAGGAGCACAGCAATTACCTGGTTGTCACTATATATAGGCATAGCTGCACACTGCCACCATCTAGTGGAGGAATACAGCAATTACCTGTGTCACTATATATAGGCATAGCTGCACACTGCCACCATCTAGTGAAGGAATACAGCAATTACCTGTGTCACTATATATAGGCATAGCTGTATACTGCTACCATCTAGTGGAGGAATACAGCAATTACCTGTTTGTCACTATATATAGGCATAGCTGCACACTGCCACCATCTAGTGGAGGAACACAGCAATTACCTGTTTGTCACTATATATAGGCATAGCTGCACACTGCCACCATCTAGTGGAGGAACACAGCAATTACCTGTTTGTCACTATATATAGGCATAGCTGCACACTGCTACCATCTAGTGGAGGAACACAGCAATTACCTGTTTGTCACTATATATAGGCATAGCTGTACACTGCCACCATCTAGTGGAGGAATACAGCAATTACCTGTTTGTCACTATATATAGGCATAGCTGCACACTGCCACCATCTAGTGGAGGAATACAGCAATTACCTGTTGGTCACTATATATAGGCAGAGCTGTACACTGCTACCATCTAGTGGAGGAGCACAGCAATTACCTGGTTGTCACTATATATAGGCATAGCTGCACACTGCCACCATCTAGTGGAGGAATACAGCAATTACCTGTGTCACTATATATAGGCATAGCTGTACACTGCCACCATCTAGTGAAGGAATACAGCAATTACCTGTGTCACTATATATAGGCATAGCTGTATACTGCTACCATCTAGTGGAGGAATACAGCAATTACCTGTTTGTCACTATATATAGGCATAGCTGCACACTGCCACCATCTAGTGGAGGAACACAGCAATTACCTGTTTGTCACTATATATAGGCATAGCTGCACACTGCCACCATCTAGTGGAGGAACACAGCAATTACCTGTTTGTCACTATATATAGGCATAGCTGCACACTGCTACCATCTAGTGGAGGAATACAGTAATTACCTGTGTCACTATATATAGGCATAGCTGCACACTGCCACCATCCTATAGTGAATACTGTGAATAATTTTTACCAAAAACTATCGTGCAATTGCACTTTATTTGCAATTTCACCGCACTTGGATTTCTTGTTTCCCAGTACACTATATGGAAAAACTAATGATTTTTTTCAAAAAAAAAAAAAAAATGTCCAGCAAAAAAAAAGCCCTCATATGGCAAAATTGACAGAAATACAAAAAAATTACAGCTCTTGGAACACAGGGAGCGAAAAACGAGAATGAAAAATGGAAAAAAATTGCCTGGTGGTGAAGGGGTGAATTTTTTATCTTTTTGGAAATGTCTGTGTGTATTACAATTAAACATGTTAAATTATGCAATTTTTGCACAGGGACTTTTTTAGATGCCTAATCTTTCAGGAAACAACAAGTGCACACAGCCACAATGATTAGACTCAGACCCTGTCGTACTATTTAAAGGGAATCTGTCACCAGATTTTTCTATCCCATCTGAGAGCAGCATAATGTAGAGACAGAGACCCTGATTCCAGCGATGTGTCCCTTACTGGGTTGCTTGCAGCACACCAAGTAGTCCTCTAATGATAATCTACTGCTGATTAACCTTTTCACAACCAAGGATGTACTGATACTTCCTTGGCCAGATCTGTCCCGTTGCCATACACGTGCTGCAAGCCCACATTTATCCCCACACATCTGCTGATATGATCAGAAACATGCAGCTAACCTTTTAAACCCATAGATTGCGCTGTAAAACTCTTGACAGCGAGATCTAGAGTGCTATAGCGGGGATCTGCTGTTCCCTGCCTTCATCAGTGGCCTCATGACACAATCACGGGGCACCATTGGGTTGCCATGGCAGCATGGAGTCAGTTGATGACCTCTGTCGCTGCCATGACGTGAATCCTGTGAATTCCGTCAGAGCACTGCCACTCCCAACAACACAGAATTTCTCCTAATCAGTGCTGCTCAAGCATGGCTCTGATCAGGAGAAACGATCCGACTGTGTAGCCAATAAGTCCTCTATAGGAGGACTAGTTAAATGAACAAAAAATGAAAAATAAAAAAAAAATAAAAAAGTTCCAGTGACGCCCCCTAGCACCTGTAACATCACCTCCATCCTGCACAGCCTTACAGTACGCAGCCCCACACACACACACACACACACACACACACACACACAAGATCACCCCTTTCCCCATCCAGCCTCACATATCCCTTGTAAAATTCTCCAATATGCAGCCCCATGGAGGAACAGTTATCCTGTGCCCACAAAAACACAAACACATTACTCACCCTTAGGGCACGCTCACACGAGCGTGAAAAACGGACGAGTGTAATGTGAGAAATTTTCGCTTTGCACTCTGACCAATGTTAGTCAATGAGGCAGGATGGGGGATGATCAAAAGAAATCGGGTTAAATGCTGCGCTAAAAACCACAATCCAAAGATATATCGTGAATTCCTTTTCTTTATTTTCACAGGTCAACGCGTTTCAAAGGCATCTCCACCTTCTTCATCAGGACAAAAGTCAGAAAGGAATAGCATAACCTAGGACAAAAGTCAGAAAGGAATAGCATAACCTAGGTTATGCTATTCCTTTCTGACTTTTGTCCTGATGAAGAAGGTGAAGATGCCTTTGAAACGCGTTGACCTGTGAAAATAAAGAAAAGGAATTCACGATATATCTTTGGATTGTGGTTTTTAGCGCAGCATTTAACCAGATTTCTTTTGATCATCCCCCATCCTGTTGCAATATCGGGGCTGCAGCTGACCACTTTTGTATTCATTTATTCCATGCTGACAAGGAGTTGTGCCTGTCACAACTGAAGCAGGTGAGTACCTGTCCTATTCCCTGCACCTATATCTATCGGTTAAAACCCTATGTGCGCTTTCTTTCCACAGTTTTTGCCATCAGTCAATGAGGCAGAGCAGTTGGTCAGCTTTTCTCATATACAGATTCTGGATGTGAGAAAGTCGCAACATGCTGCGATTTTCTGTGAGAGCCGTATCTCTCGCAAGTGAATGGGTGTGAGATGCATCAGACTGCACTCAGATGTTATCCCAGTGCAGAGTGATATACGCACAGGCTGACAATGGAGGAGATAAGGGGGGGGGGGGATTAACCCCTCCCTCTCCTCTGCAGCGCCCACCCTCAACTTCCCAGCTGTGACCCGATGACATGATCGGGTCACAGTCGCATGACACTCGGCTCACGCTCGCAGCAGAGCCTGAGCCACAGGTCATTAGCGCAACGCATCGAATGCCATACGTTCATGTGACTCCAGCGTTAGCCCTGTGCTCTTTGGTGCAGCCCCTCCGTCCTCGCAGTGTGGTTTCTCTACAGCTCCTCATCTCCAGCAGCTACGGCACAATGCTGGACAGTGATCACCTCCGCGCTGGAGGAAGCCCCGCCCCTTCTGGTGACATCACCTCACAGAAGCAACTACATTCTAGCCACAGGGGAATCCTGCGGCTCCGCTGCCTGTAATATACAATGGAGCAGCAGGATCCCTCCCTGCCCGGCACATCGCTTATCATAGGTGCGGGCAATCTGGCCAAGGGCTCTGAACAATTGGCCAGATTTCCCTCATTTCTAACTGCCCTGCATGGGCCCCCCCTTCACCTCTGGGCCCCTGTGCAGTTGCACCGGCGGTATGTCTGCCAATACATCCGGCACTCTGGCCGTTCCAGCTTGGCCCACAGACCTAGACAGCTGAAGTGCTGAAAAAAGTGGACCCACTTCCCGGTATCCTCCAGATGCCGCTGACTCCATTGTCCACCAATCAGTATGTGGGACAGCAGAGGCAATAGGGGGACTATGCATGTGCTCACACTGTGTATGGAGAGGCTATGTGGGGGGTTCACATTGTATATTGAGGGACTATATGTGATCTCACATTGTATATATAGGGGCTATGTGGAGGGGCTAACATTCTATATATAGGCGCTATGTGGGGGGCTCACATGGTATATAGGAGGCTATGTGGGGGGCTCACATGGTATATAGGAGGCTATGTGTGGGCTCATTCTGTATGTAGAGCAGCTATGTGTGGGCTTATGCTGTATATAGAGCGGCTATGTCGGGGGCTCATAACATATATGGGGAGGCTATGTGGGGGTGTCCACTGTATGTAGAGGGGCTTCTGTGCTAATGATTTAATATAAAATAGTAATTATAGTTAATATTAATATCGAGCAGAAATAATTTCAGCCTATTGTGACCCCTTGGCGAAATTAATTGCCCACCGATACATATGTATATTTCCACTCAATATTGACATCCTACTCGACTGGAAAATAATGGAAAATAAGTGTTCCTACGAACATTTGTTCCTGATTATTGGCCATCGTAATTGGGCCCTAAATGTCTGACAATTTTCTTACAGATGAGACAAATTTCAACCAGATTAAGTTCTGTTGTGATTAGATAGAGGATGCTCAGATATCGGCAGGTGTAATGCTCCATGATTGTGCATCTAGAGGACGGAACACGGCATCTGCTGAAACCAAACCGGACATCTGGAGAATTAAAGTCCTGTACAGTCAACTGCATCTTCTAGCAATAGAGGCCACACAATGGCACAACACCTGCTCTGCCCATGGCAAGGTATCATTGTGTGCCTATGTCAGAGACTGCGTCCATCCCAAGCACAACTGATTTGCCAGATACAGTGTAATTTAGCTGCAGGCTACAAATTCCTGCAAATAGAGTTTATGTTTACGATGCAACTATCACATCACATGATACAGCGCAGCCAATCAGGAGGGACTAACTGTATAAAAGCCAATTCAGGGAATGCAGCAGCCACTTTAGGATGAATCTGGAAAGTGAGAAGATATTTTTTTCGCACAGCAATGCCCAAAGATTATATCAGGATACTATTAGTATTCTGAACCGCAACTAGGGATTATATTAGAAGCATACTCCAGAAAAGCCAAAAAAAAAAAAAAAAAAAAAAACATCTCATGCTACCGCTTATTTTTGGGACAGGTGAAACACGATAGGAGGTCAACATGCTGAATACTGAGAAGGCTGTATTACTCACCTGAATGTCTTGAAAAGAAGATACAACATTTCTAAAAAAAAACAAAAAAACCACACACAAATTACAACCATGCCTTAACCATCAATTGTTACCTCCAGATACATGACGAGTATTCTTGTTCTGAGTCGCCAGGGGACCCCTATGACCGTCGTGTCATAAAGGACGGCAGGCTTGATTGACCAGATATTTCCTGATGTTGAGGAATATGCAGCTATATTAGTATAAGGCTAGAGCCACACTGGCAAAGGACTCACGAGTGCGGTAGGAGAAAATCTCTCATTGCACTCTGCTCCATGTAAGACAATGCTGCAGCTCAGATCTGCAAGTTTCGCCTCAGTCCTAATCGGACTGAGCATGCTGTGATTGTCTGCAAATCTCTCATCACTTGCATCCATACAACTCTATGGATGCGAGTGAAACAACGGACTGCATTCAGATGACATTCGAGTGCAGTTGGATATATGCATCAGATGACAATGGAGGAAAGAGCGATCACTCTCTCCCTCTCCTCCGCAGCTGTGATCTGATCGTGCTAATGACACTCTGCTCACGCTCACAGCAGAGCCTGAGTCAAGGGTCATTAGCATAACACACTAATGTGACTCCAGCCTAAGACTAATCAACTGGTATGCAGACATAGGGCAATACATTATAGCTAATAAACAATGCTTAAAACTTGTTAACACATTGTCCAGGATTAGAAATACATTGCTGCTTTCTTTTCAGACACAGCACCAACCTTTCCCACAAGTTGTGCATCTGATTGCAGCTTAGCTCCAATACCTTGTACAACCCATGGCCGGGATGGCGCTGCTTCTGACAGAAAGCAGAAATGTTTTTCTAATTGTGGGTAGACCTTTTATAGGTGCTATGTTATCTGGTTATATCATATTGGTGGGATAGGCCAGCAATATGAGATGAGCGAGGGTCCGACTTTCTAGCACCCCACCAATCAGTTGTTACAAGCTCCGTCAGTGGTTGGACGTAAACACCAAGTGCAGCCCCATCCAGTGTAGTGGAAGCTGCTTAGTACGGCAGAACAGTGCCTATTCAGTACCCTGCAGCGCTCGCTGCACATGGACCTGTACTTACATGTCAACTCAGAGTGCTCACCTCCAGCAACCGCCAAACCTTGCAACAGCTGATCGGTCACAACCATAACCTCATGGCAAAAGTAATAGTATAAATCAACATAGATCTTGTAGGTATAATTGCTTGTGACAAAACCAAACTTCATTATATATATATATATATAAATATATTATATATATATATATATATAAATATATTATATATATATATATATATATATATATATATATATATATATAAATATATTATATATATATATATATATAAATAAATATAATATATATAAATAAATATAGTATATATATATATATATATAAATATAATATATATATATATATATATATATATATATATATATATATATATCTAAATATATATATATATATATATATCTAAATATATATATATATATATATATCTAAATATATATATATATATATATATCTAAATATATATATATATATATATATATATATATATATATATATATATATATATATATATATATATATATATATATATATATATATATATATATATATATATATATATATATATATATATATATATATATATATATATATATATATTATATATATATTATATATATATTATATATGTGTATGTAAATACTTTATATATGTCTATATAGACTATGTAAAGAAACCACGAAAACAATCCAAAATATAGTGGCAGGATGCAAAATGCAAGCAGGAACAGCGCACACCGAACGCCACAATCAAGGAGCAGGAAATGTATACAGGAATATCTGTGCAGCGTATGGGCTAAGTCCCCCTATGTCCAGGTGGGAGACCCCAGAAAAAGTGGTGGAGAATTAAAGGGGTAAAATCCTGTGTGACAGTAACATCAGAAAGAAGGAATATGAGAAGCTGGAGAAATACCAGGGCCTTAAAGAACAACTGGAGAAGATGTGGAAGGTGACAGTGATTCCAGTGGTGATAGGAGCCCTTGGAGCAGTGACCCCTAAGTAGGAAAAATGGCTGCAACAGATTCCAGCAGCAACATCTGAACTCTGTCCAGAAAAGCGCAGTGCTGGGAACAACTAAGATCCTGCGCAGAACCCTCAAACTCCCAGGCCTCTGGTAGAGGACCAGAGAATGAGAAAGGACAAATAACCACCCACACGGGGTGAGGAGGTAACATAGAGAGATAGAGAGATGGATATATCCAAAAAGAATGCCACCTTATTAACCCATATCACAAACCACAGATCACGGGGTAAGTAACAGACTGGTGCCACTACTTACGTGGACAGGTCTTCTACATATGGACCCAGCAGGGGATGTTCTCGGACTCTGAGCTGCCAATACAAGACATTGGTTAAAGTAAAATGTGATTTTTTTATTTGGTGAATTCCACACACAGTGATGCGATCATCTCTCTATGCAGTGGTCACTTTCCACGATCCCTTTCCATTTTAAGTGAATTTGCAGAATGAATATGAACTATTAGCAAACTGCCCAAATGCTAACATAGAATACGTCAAGAAAATTGTCTGTTCACGGGCTGATATGTAACATTTATATAAACCTCCCGTTCTGAGGTCAGCATGAGGCAGAAATCCTAACCTTAAGCCTCCCATACACATTAGACCAGTGATCCCCCCAATCTGTGGCTCGCAGGCCCGTGATATGTGGTTCCTGGTTATATTACAGCATGGTGCCTTAGTACTAGGTCTCTCATACAGCTATGATGGCCAGGTCTCCAGGTGGATAATGTCTTTGACTGGCCCCACACAGAAGAGCAGATCTGGATGACAACTTTCTGTGGGTTTGCAGCAGTATAAGGATTAGCTCCATTGTTATTCAATAGGTCTAATGCTTTGATTTTCCACGCGATAAGTATTTTTGGCAGTGGGATTTTTTTTTTTTTGCTAAAGCTCTAAATATCACTTCAGAGATATACTATTGCACGTATACAGATTTATAGAAATACTCACCTCCTCCAGTGTCATTACAGCGATGTCAGCGCCTGCTCTCCTGGGGCTCACGTGATATTCTTATGTCAAGCGAGCCCTGTATCAAGTCAGCAGCTACTTCACGCTTCCTTTCTATGGATGAAATCAACACCCAGAGGTAATGAGAGCTGCCGGTAGTATCTAACTTCATCAGGATGTTATGTACATCCGGAGGAGAGGAGAGTGAAGAGGCTGCTGATTGTTATGTCACATGAGCCCCGGGAGAACAGGCACAAACATCGCTGGAATGGCGCCCACATGGATGGCGAGTATACATATTAGTTTACATGGGTAAAATACAGTGATTGAGAAGAGATTGTCCAAAAAGTGGACAATTCCTTTAAATATACTAGTATTTCTATGACCTGTATAACTGAACACACTTTGTTGGCTTGTGGTTTTTATGGTCAAGGAACATCTTGTAAACATTTTTATAGTCTAATGCTGGAGATACCTGATCCAATTAATCTGTCATAGAGCTGAAGATGTACATTTGCCATCTAGTGTAGAGCTACAAAATGTTCATAATGAACAAGGAAAGATACTTACTGGTTGTTTTTTCTGTCCATTATCCGCCTTAAAGACCAAGAGGTCATGAATCTTCTCATTATACACTTCGAAGTAGCTCATCTCCAAATGAAAGGAGACCTGGACACAAAACACAAGTTAAAAGAGTTATTTCCATAATGACAATATTTTGTAGCACAGTATCTGCACGACTATTGTTAGTATAAGGTACACGTCCAAGCAGTACACGGCTTCTCCTCAGTGCTGCAGGTCCCTCCCTCTGCTCTCATGTGTGCTTCCTGAAAGAGATAAATAGATCTCAACATGGGCAATTTTTATTTCAGCTGATGAGGTAACCATTGATAGTTTTCTATATAGTGGCTGTGATCCAGTATTTGATCCATCTATATTGCTAATTACTAACTCCATATTTCATTGGTGGTTCATGGGGGATCATCAGAGCATGATCATGCTTTCTGCTACATGCAAAGAAGAGCATACAATAGCGGAGCTGTGCTAAAATTTGGCTGGGGCAATGTGTGTGCAGTGAGTGACTAGGGGATATTTTATTAGACAGGGTCAGAGGTGCATCTCGTTATAAAGAATTAGACAGGGACTCCTCTCCCCACAATCGCATACAAGATTTCTCCCGTGCCTCCCCATACTCTGGAAAGCTCTACCCCAGCATATCAGACTCTCTCCTACCGTGAAAAGCTTCAAGAGGAACCTGAAGACCCATCTTTTCCAACAATCCTACAACCTACAATAGCCCTCAGTCCAGTAGACCACTGCGCAACCAGCTCTGTCCTCACCTATCGTACCATCACCCATTCCCTGTAGACTGTGAGCCCTCGCGGGCAGGGTCCTCTCTCCTCCTATACCAGTCTGTTTTGTACCGTTAATGATTGTTGTACTGGTTTTTATGTATACCCTTTTCTGCTTATAAAGCGCCATGGAATTAATGGCGCTATAATAATAATAATTAGGTGCAAATGCAGCTGGAATCAAGGGGATCTTCAGGATAGCATAGTAGAATTGTGCTATAATCAGGCGGTCAGATATTACACAGGGTCCTTAGGTGCATCTGAGCACAGTAGACTGACAGTAGGTTTATTAGCACACATGATTAATTCTGTAAGCACAGAAAAGTGAGAGCACTTTATAATTTTGGGAACAAACTTTAAAATCCTTAAACTACAACTCAAAGATAATGTCCTGCCCGATCTGACATGAAGAGGCGGAACTGCACATTGTACAATACAATGGCATCTGTCCTTGCACAACCTCAGATCCTTGTAGATACAGATTGAACCACCGCCCTAGCAGTTTTTATTATTTTTCAGCACTCTTGTGGTGCCTGTAGTCTTATACTCACCCTCCGGTGTTTTCACTTTTTAGAGATATCACTCTGGTACTGCGGCGCCATCTTGTGAGTGCAACTTCTGACTGGCCAGAAGTTATGTCACAAGCTCTCAATGCATCTCTATGAGAGCCAGAACGAGGCTCTCATAGTTACACGGAGTGACGTCCAGTGCTTCATTAAATACTGGAGCTGCCGGCAGGTCACAACACCGGAGACCGACTGGTGCAGTGGTAGAAAAAGGTGAAGACAGTGGCAGGTGAGTACAAGAGGAGGGTCAGGAAACTTAGATTTAATGCACCACTCCAGCAGTGGAATAAATAAAAAAAAAAATGAAATAAACACCGGAGTGTAGCATTAATAATCATTATTGCAAAACCTAAGCCAGCACATCCAATAAAGTATTTAGTGAGATTGGAAAATAGTACAACAATAGGAAGAAAAAAAAAAAAAACTAAAATAGAATGTCAAGCAGAGGTGCCACGTGCAATGGTAAAGTTATTAAAGGGGATGTCCATTACTCGGAGAAAGCCTTCGGAATCACTAAGGTTTCCATAAGATAACAGCTACACACACCATTGCAGGGGAGGGTGCTGCTCCCTTACAATGCCTAAGGATGTCAGTTGCATCTAAAGGCGGGGACAGTGAAGCAGCTGCTGATTGTTGTGTCATGCGATCCCTCAACCAATGTCACACAAGCCCCAGGAGAGAGAATACAGACACCTCTGGAACAGGGTCAGCGGGGGAATATAGCTTTTATTATTTTACTCGGGGGAAACAGTGATTGTGAAGGGGTTTCTGAGCAATGGACAACCACTATAATATAAATCGGGTCTGTACCTTCTGCTTTACGGTCTGAATCTGGGAAAAAAGGTGTTCACAAAACCTTGGTATTAGTCCTAGTTCTTCGCCAAAACCCATCATACTGCAAAAATAAAAAAATAAAAAAAAAGTCATCAACCACAAGCAAAAATCCAGAACATTTCTAGGTCAAAATTGTGCTAGTTGTGAGCTGAAACAGAGAATAAAAAAGCACTAAAACTATGCCAACAAGGGAACCATTATACATGTTACTCCCACCAGAGAACTGCCGGACGAATTAGGAGCAAGTGAAGGACACATTCAGCTTCCCTCTGCACACACGAAGGAGAGACCTGTCAATCACCTGCAGCAGTATTAAGAAAAGCTGCTGCACGGGGCGGAGCCGGACTAGTAGTTCTACGGATATGGTCCCCATCAAGAATGATAAAATACATGAACCACAGATTTCAAAGAACAATATGGCTGCCGCCTGCAGTTTATGCTTACATGAATTACATTACAGGTCTCCTTTAAAAATCTATCAAACAAATGCAAAAAGAATGAGGGCATTAAAAGGAGTTTTCCCCCCAAACAAAAGTTTATTTTAATCAATAGATTTTGGAATAATAATAATTTCCACAATTGGATGCGTTTAACAAAAAAAAAAAAAAATGTTCCTGTGCTGAGATAATCTTACATACTGTATGTGCCCCTGCTGTATACTGTGTAATGGCCGTGTCTGACCGTACAGGGACATGGTCTTATTAGATCACATCTCCTGGGCCGGGAAAAGAGAAAATAATAATGATGATTATAATAATAATAATAATAATAATAATAATAATAATAATAATAGATATTACAGCACGGGATCACAAATAATTATTTCTTTGAGGTAAAACATTTTATAAAAACAGGTTAAACATTTATGTTTTACCTCCCAGAAAGAATCCGCTGCGATCCCATGCTGTGCTATGCTATCTGTATATTTTATCACTTCCTGCCCGGCCCAGGAGCTGTGGTTTGATCAGATCATGTCCCTGTACAGTCAGACATGGCCATTACACAGTACATAGTATGGACACGTATATAAGATCATCTCAGCACAGGAACATTTTTTTTTAACACATCCAATTGTGGAAATTATTATTAGGCTATGTGCGCACGTTGCGTACAAGCCCTGCAGAAATTTCTGCAGCGATCTGAAGAGCACATGTGCGCTTTAGATCGCTGCAGAAATGTCCGTAGTGAGCGCCGATTCCATGCGCTCTGCCTGCAGCTCCTGCCATAGACAGAGCAGGAGCTGACGGCAAAGCGCAGGAAAGAAGTGACATGTCACTTCTTTTTGCGCAGCGCTTCGGCAGTAGCCGAAGCGCTGCGCTCTTAGACGCCACGTGCGCACGGCCCCTGCACAATCTCCATAGACTGTGCAGGGGACGCAGGACGCATGCAGTTACGCTGCGCTACAAAGCGCAGCGTAACTGCATGTTTTTACGCAACGTGCGCACATAGCCTTATTCCAAGATCTATTGATTAAAACTTTGTTCATGGGAAAACTCCTTTAAGGTTTAGGCAAACATTAACTATATAAGTTTTGAACTGCATTACTGCTATATAGACTATACTTAATAATCTGGGGCAATAAGCGCACATTTACTTCATATTGTGTGAAGCCATCTACCGGTCATCATACATTTGCCTCCTCTACTAATCCTGGCGATCATGTGAAAGCAGTCGCATGAACAAGTAGCACCAAGTACAGCCTGCCCAGGTTTGGCGGTAACAATTGCGCCACATCATAGTAGTCTCAGTTTCAGACCTGACCGTTTGAGACCTGGCCCTGACACTATTCCCTTAGTTAGGCTAAAGGCCGCTTTACACGCTGCGACATCGCTCAAGTGATCTCGTTGGGGTTACGGAATTTGTGACGCACATCCGGTCGCTTTAGTGATGCCGTTGCGTGTGACACCTATGAGCGATTTTGCAATGTCACAAAAACGTGCAAAAGTGCTCATCGGTGACATGGGGGTCCATTCTCAAATATCGTTGCTGCTGCAGTAACGATGTAGATCCTCGTCCCTGCGACAGCACACATCTCTCCGTGTGACACCGCAGTAACGAGGAACCGCTCCTTACCTGCCTTCCGGCCGCAATGAGGAAGGAAGGAGGTGGGCGGGATGTTCGTCCCGCTCATCTCTGCCCCTCCGCTTCTATTGGACGGCGGTTCAGTGACACTGCTGTGACGCTAAATGAACCACCCCCTTAGAAAGGAGGCGGTTCGCCAGTCACAGCGACGTCGCAGGGCAGGTAAGTATGTGTGACGGGTCTGAGCGATGTTGTGCGCCACGGGCAGTGATTTGCCCGTGTCGCACAACCGATGGGGGCGGGTACCCACGCTAACGATATCGGTCACGATATCGCAACGTGTAAAGCGGCCTTAGAGTACACAATGGGGACACAAATCTAAATTTAATTTAAGGATTTTTTTATGACATTAAAAAGATTACTTTGTTACCATCTTTTACTAGAAAGCAAATGCGGTAAAACTACGGGAAAAAACAACATGTGTGTAGCGCGGCACGTGAATGTAGCCCTATGTTTCCGGAGACAATATATCGGACCCCTGTATGTAATCCGGCAGCACGTTGATACACCGGCCCCACAATGCACTGATCCTACATACGTATAGGACTTTCCCGATCCGGTCTGACCATAGGCAAACAGGCAGGTGTTGTATCCCAGCAGCGACCAGTCTAGCAGCGGAGCGGCCAGCTTCTCATACACTTTTTTCTGACTTGCATAATTGGGATCAGATTTTTGAAAAGACGAAAAGGAAAAGTCGTAGAGAAAGCTGTGGTTTTGCTTGGAGTCTGGATATTGTATGTTGGTTTCTTGGCCATTCATGAAGACGACCTGAGCGGCCTTCTCATTCACCTCCCTGGAAGACAAATCAACATTATACGAGATAAAGGTGGTGGAAAAAAAAAAAAAAACACATATTTCAGTCTACCAGATGGCAGAGCAAAGTGAACTGAAAGGGGCTAAAAGTCTGCAGTCACTATGTTTTCTAATCTGAGAGCAGTATTATGTAGAGACAGAGACCCTGATTCCAGTAATGTGTCTCTTACTGGGCTGCTTGCTGTAGCTTTGATAAAATCATTGTTTTATCTGCAGGAGAGTATCACTACAGAATTAGTAAACCTGCTGTCATGTAGTCCTCTATATTCATGAGCTCTGTATAAACTTATCTCGGCTGGCAGCTTCCTGTATACATTGTATATGAAAAGAAAGCTGTCACCCAGTGGTGTGGTTATACAGAGCTCAGCATTCAGAGAACTGCTAAATCTGCAACAGAGAAAACAGTGATTTTATAAAAATAACAATAAGTGACACATCGCTGGAATCAGGGCCTCTGCCCCTATGTTATGCTGCTCTCAGATGGAAAAGCAAAAACCTGGTGACAGATTTCCTTTAAAAGGAGCAGTCACGTCCAAACGAATTACTGATCCACAGTATAAGTGATAAGTAACTGATGATTTGGTTCTGACCGTGGAGACCCTCAGTAATCATGAGAATAGGGGAGGTGGGTAAGGGAGAGCGGCACCTTGGCCCATTCTGCTCTAGGTATAGGAAACCTGAATCACAAAACTTGTACTCCCCTTTAATCATTAAAATGAACCTGTCAGCAGGTTTGCCCCTTATAAGTCCTACATCATCCACACAAAGTCCGCCATTGTGCTCCTGCGCATGAGCACTTTGATCTGCTTTACTCAGAGCAAAGTACTGTAATGCGCAGGTGGACGACCACCCGCACATGCGCACTACAATACACTGATCTGCCCTCAGCCAGGAAGATCAAAGTGCACATGTGCAGGAGCGCATTGCAGGCCTCGGAGTGTGGATGATTGAGGACTAGTCATCCACTCGGAGCAAAGAACAAGGACGGAGATCCCACAAGATGGAGGAGGTGCCAGACCGAGACCCTCGACACCCATCGGACCGGACCGCCCCTAGGTGAGTATAATAAAGGCGTTTTTACATTATACAAAGCAGCCTGGGCTCTTATATACAGTATTATGAAAAGCTGTATATAAGGGCTCACTGGTGGTGGCCGCAGGTCATAAGGGAAAAACCTGGTGACAGGTGCCCTTTAAGATTTTCCCAATAATAGCATTGCCCAAGTATCTGTAGTCATTTATCCAGGCGTTTCGGCTGTTATAGCATCCTTAAGTCATGATTAAGAATAGTGCAACATCCGAAATGCGTGGATAAATAATAACTGACGCTTGGGCAATGCCGAGCGAGAACAGACAGGTCCCCCCTGCAGGTGTGTTCTTTATATCATATATTTGTTCTTAGCGGATTCTGCATTTTTTCACTCTGAGAGCCATCCAGACAGAATGAAAAATCAATTTAAACCCATTTGTATCAGTTTTTGGTTTTACTTCCACTGGAAAAGTGATTCACAATGGAATGTTAGCTGTCCCCCAGTCATGATTTACATGGATGACGCCACCCCACGCTGCTGGAGTCTCGCGAAGGCACATTTCGCTGTGCCCCTATCGCGGGGCTGAGCATAAAAAGTGTCCCTCATGCGAGCACCAGTAATGTAGTTGTGCAGGCGCGACATTATGGGCGGGTACGAGGATGACGCTGTGAGGTCATACACAGCGCCGCCCATAATCTAGCGCCTGCGCAACTACATCACCGGCGCTCGCATGAGGGACACTTTCTGCTCAGCCCCGCGATAGGAGCACAGCGAAATGCGCCTTCGCAAGACTCCAGCAGCATGGGGCGGCATCATCCATGTAAATGATGACTGGGGGACGACGAACAGCAGCAGGAGGGGGGACAGGAGCCGAATTAGAGCCCACCCATCTGGACAACCAAACTCATTTGCATAGGAAACGGTAAGATTTTATGAAGTTCTTTTAGGGGCCTGCAAGGGGGGCCAGCAACAAGGTGCACCTTCCTAGAATGCAGCCCAGGAGCTGCAGAAGGGGATATCTTTTGTTTAATAGGGAAAAAAACTGGTGACAGGTTCCCTTTAATGCATGAGGTACACTCCTAAATATACAGATCATTAGGATTTTATGCACCACCTATTCAGAATAAGTATTACAATGAATTGTTACCCATCATACGAGTAGTGTAATGGTAGTCAATCTGCCTTCACCCCTAAAGGGAGGTGACTGTATATTTAGGTCCGTATTAACAATGGTAGTGTACCTCATGCCTTAACTTGTACCAATATGTATAGACTTAATATGAATGATACTATCTAGGCATCATTTGAGGTCTAAGTATATATGGATATAGGCATTGCACTGATATATATATATTATAGACTCAGAATACCAACAATGTAGCACAGAATTATGCTTAGAGAATCTTTATGAGAACGTGATAGTCTGCTATATGGTGATTGCTGCCATACTGTAAATAAATTGGGCACAGTGTCCGTGATCTGCAGTACACAGACACGAAGCTTGTCATCAGCATATACTTTGTATCATCATACATTAATACAATAGCAAATCTAATTGTGCAGGTGCACTTATTATTGTTTGATCACATTCATTGTGATCTGTGACACGAGACCAAAAGATTCTGTGGTACCACTTATATATGTAGTGTCCATCTTCATACAGAATGAAGTCATTTTTGTGGATACTGTATATGAATACCGAAAATGTATTGTTATCCAGTATCGATATGAATCCAATTAATATGTCAATCCTCCTTTTCCTAGTGTGTTTTGTACACTGCAGCACTTATTGTTAATGTGTATTATGTATGTCTTAAACAGTATTTATGTATCACATTTGTATAATAAAGCAATATTTGCATAAAATATGTGCAATTACTCCTATTCTTTTGGATAAAATTAGCTAAATGGAGTTAGCATAAAATTTGAACATAATGCAGATCTGGAGATTTTTTTTTATATAAATATATATATATATATATATATATATATATATATATATATATATATATATATATATATATATATATATATATATATATATATATATATATATATATATATATATAATCTCCAGATCTGCATGCATTATGTTCAGATTTTATGCTATATATACATTGTGTTTTATTCATTCATTCCCTATGTGGTATCTGGAAAATACAAGGACAGAGCTTGGCGGTCCTCACACGCAATGAGTGGCGCAGCAGACGAGCTTATACACCGCCTCTCCATTCTCATGGAAATAGAAGTCCCCCCATTGTGCTGACCGGTGCAGGTTCCAGCCGTCAGACCCCACCAATCAACAATGTCATCCCCTATCCTGTCCTCACAGGATGCCGCTTTTACATTTCCATTGGATTGTATATGGTGCTCACAATATGAGGTGGGTGATCTCCTTACCTGGTACTGAATGGTCGGACCCGGACGGCTACAGTCACTGCACAGTTTTCGGTCTTGTGGCAGTCATCCACGGTGGTGGCATGATGACTACTATTCTCATCTATTCCATGTAAAGCCTCAGATGGACAGCTTGCTTCCCGAGTCTTTTCAGCCTGAGCAACCATAGAAGCCACCTTCTTGTGGACAGCTGGTAATGTTCCTACTACACGTTTTGGAGTGATTGCTGGGCTTTTTATTTCCCGAGTAGATGCTGATCTCATCAGACCAGAAATCCCACTTTTGGTCGTTTTTTGGTTCTCCAGATTCCCATTTTTTGCACCTGGTGTCTTGGTGACATCTTGGCCAAAACTGCGTAAGTTTTTATCAGAATCATTTCCCTTTGTGTTCTTCAAGCTTTGGAGCTTCCCATGATCTGATGATCCGTTCACGTGCGGATTAGCAGCTCTGTGGCCAAAGAACAGTGATTTCGGACGGAGAGGTTTTCCAATTACATTGGTCAGTTCAGTCTTTAGTTCGGTCTGACCGGAGGAATCGTTGGTGCTCGTCATTGCTTGTGTTGGCTTGGACTTGTCCGTTGACTTTCCATTTTTCTCCACATCATCATTTTCAATGGATCCAGTTCTGGGCCTCCTCTGTAAAGTCAGACGCTTCTCGGGCTCGGCGCGCTGACAGACATCCTTGTCCGGACACGCTGGCTCCACCTGAGGAGAGCTCTTTACCATAGTCTCCCTGCGCTGAAGCTTAAGGGTTCCAGGAGATCGGACATTGTTACACGCAGAAATCACGTATGTCCTGTTTATTTCCTTTCTAACAGCGGGGTGGCAAACTTTATGTGACATCTCACTAATGTTTTAACGCAACTTAGCAGGAAAATAGTTCTTAATCACAAAAGTCTAATTATGTCTTCAAGAAGGTTTAAGCTTCCTCATCAGCTTCGAGGACTTATCCATTGTACGTACTGGGCGCCATCATCCTGAAAGAAAATCATTATTAGAGATCAAACATGAATTTATGTTTTATGGTTCATTGCTGGTACACTCAGTGATCAGCTGGTACCACCGGGGATCTAACTACAGCATTAATGGGCAAAATACTGGAGATTGCAGATGCCAATTAGAATAATTAATGTGTTGCAACCTGATCAATCGGATATTAAAGGGAATCTGTCACCAGGTTTTTTCTTCCCCATTTAAGAGCAGCATAACAGAGACAGAGACCCGAATTCCAGCAATGTGTCACTTATTGAGCCGGTGGTGTCATTTTGATAAAATCAATGTTTTCTGTGCTGTAGTTCTCCATCTAGCAGTTACACAGAGATCATAAATAGGGTGGACTACCTGAAGCACGGCAAGTAGTCCTGTAATGAGAATCTACTGCTGATTAATCGGTGATTTTAATCAAAACTACACTAAGCAGCCAAGTAAGTGACACATCGCTGGAACCAGGATCTGTCTCTACATTATGCTGCTCTTAGATTAGATGGCAAAAACCTGGTGACAGATTCTCTTTAAATAAATAAAAATAGTGAACAACCCCCTTTAAATATATGACTTTGACCTAATGAGGCTGGTGAACTTATGCTGAAATTGCAAAGTGAAGTAATCATGGCAAGAAAACTTCCCAATATTATTATGTAGACATTCATGTGCATTGGATTTTCAAAGCAAGTACATCAGTATGATCAGGTCTCCAAGATCGATTTAATAATGCATTCAGTTTGTGAAACATGGTGAGGGGGTTACCTTAAAAGGGGATGTCGCAAAATTAATTTAAATAAGTAGATCTTGGAAGTTCCACAATTGAATGAGTTCAAAATAAAATGTTCCTTTGCTGAGAATCTTATATACATGCCCCTGCTGTGTACTGTGTGGCCGTGTCTGACCGTACAGGAACATGGTCTGATCATATCACAGCTCCTGGGCCTGACATAGTTAATACCTAACATACAGTCATATGAACAAGTTTGGGCACCCCTATTAATGTTAACCTTTTTTCTTTATAACAATTTGGGTTTTTGCAACAGCTATTTCAGTTTCATATATCTAGTAACTGATGGACTGAGTAATATTTCCGGATTGAAATGAGGTTTATTGTACTAACAGAAAATGTGCAATCCGCATGTAAACAAAATTTGACCGGTGCAAAAGTATGGGCACCCTTATCAATTTCTTGATTTGAACACTCCTAACTACTTTTTACTGACTTATTAAAGCACTAAATTGGTTTTGTAACCTCATTAAGCTACATTCACCCATTTTTGTGCGTGCCTTCAGAGAACAGTCTGTAGCCATTATTAGCTCAGTTTTTGCCTTGTGATTGTAACGTAAGTTACCATGGAATGACCCTATGGGGGGGGGGGATCGTCCTGAGGCTGAATAGACTTCCATTGTAAAAGCCACTTCCAGCTCACACAGAGCCCAATATGATCCAGACAGGAAGAATACAAGTCACATGACCTAGAAGAGGAGTGGAGAGACGCTGGAAACGGGAGAAGAAAGCGATCAGCGAGTACATTACACACACTACATTACACATGTTTAGCTAATAAGTCTGAGAAGTCAGATTTGCTGTGCGCACATTGCAGTTTGTCAGAGTTTTGTCAAAACTTTAAGAGAAAAAAAATATGCAGCATGTTCATTCTTCATGCGTTTTTGTCAACATTTGTCACAAAAACGCATGTTGTGAAAAATGCACCTACAATTACAAGCATTCTGTGTGACATTTCCAGGCTCTCTCTGACAATGTGGAGTTTTGTTGCAGTTTTTGAACACAAAAAGATGCAGCGTGCGCATGTAGCATACTCACCTTCTGGCAGCTCCACCTTCTATCGCCATCGCTCCAGTCAATCTCTGGGGATTAGTGGCCTTCTGGCAGCTCCAGTGTTTCATGGAAAGCACCGGAGGTCACAACTCAATACAAGTGTATGGAACCATCATTCTGACCCTCATAGATTTGCATTGATAGCGTTAGGTAGCTCCTGACTTCCAGACAGTCAGAAGATACTGCCACAACATGGCAAAAGGTGAAAATGCTGGAGAGTGAGTAGGAAACCAGGGGCAGGGGACTTAGTTTTTAAATAAAATGGTGCTTTAAACCTATTTGGATACTTGAAATCATTTAAATGGGTCATCGAGAGCAAACTATTCATCTCTTAGGCTATGTGCGCACTTACCGGATTTTGCCGCGGATTTTTCGCGGATTTGCTGCATGTTTCGCTGCAGAAAATGTTCATAACATCTCTGCAGTGAATCACCAGCAAATCCTATGGAGAAAAAAAATCCTGTGCGCACTGGGCGGAATTTGACAGCTGCATGTTTTGCTGCGGGAATCCCGCAGCAAAAACAAGTGCATGTCACTTCTTTTCCGCACATCGCTGCGGGATTTCACTCCATTGACTCAATGTTAATCATGAAATCCCGCAGGGAATAACGCAGGCAGCAAATTCTGTGCGGTTCACTGCGTTTTCCTGCGTTATTCCCTGCGGTATTTCGCGGTTTACTTCCGGTAATGTGCATCGCTTGTCTGCGGTTTTGCAGGGAAGTGATGTCATTACAGGAAGAGGAAGCCGTGCAGAGTAAACACACACAGATCACACACACAGAACACATCACAGACACAGAACACATCACAGACATAGAACACACATAGAAAGAAAACGGAAATATAGGAAAAAAAGAACGTGGGCTCCGCTGCATATTTACCATCCAGCCGAGGTAAGCACACAGCGGCGGCCCGGTATTCTCAGGCTGGGGAGGGAGAGGGGCAGGGGTAATGTCCCCCGCCTCACTCCCCCTCCGGCAGCCGAGAATATCAGCCGCAGCTGCCCCGGCACTGTCGCATCCATTATGCGGCAGCACCGGGAGTGTCCTCGGCTCTTCTTGCCACCGTGTAGCAGTGGTGGCAAGGTAATACAAGGGTTAATGATGGTGGGGGACCACCGCCATTAACCCCAGGCTTGATCATGGCAGCGTCTATGTGACAGCTGACATGATCAACCCGTAAGTAAAGTGAAAAAAACAGACACAGAAAAATCCTTTATTTTAAATAAAACAAACAAGCCTCGTTCACCATTTTATTAACCCCCCCAAACAAAGCTCCGGCGTAATCCACAGGTCCGACTCCAGCGTCCTGCACTGCTGACATCCAGCCGCGACTGTCACAGACACAGGCTGAATGCAGCAGACAGCAGAGGTAATTACCGGTCATTTCCCACGGCCGGTAATGTGAACTCACTGCTGACCGTGGGAAATGCAGCGATCTGTCCTCTATCTATCCCTCTATCTATCTGTCTATCTATCTATCCCTCTATCTATTCTTCTGTCTATCTACTATCTCAGAATTAAATGACTTTTTTTTTTTTTTTTTTTTCTTCAATGTGCTTTATTGCATTGAATGCAATAAAGCACATCCCAACCCGCACGCGGCAAAAACGCGGCAATACCGCGAATAATACCGCGGTAAAACCGCGGCAAACCGCATGCGGTTTTTGGGTGCGGTTTCCCGCGTTTTTTTACCGCGGGTGCGGTAATCTTTGAGAGCATGCGGAATTTACACAAGGAAATTTCATTTCCCAGTGCGCACAGAGCCTTATGATAATTTGTTGATCATTGTGGGTCCGATCACTCAGCGCCCGATCAGCAGCACAGGAATCTTACCCCTGCTAAGGCTAGGTTCACATTTCCGTCAATTTGTATCAGTCACGATCCGTGGCTCTAGTAAACAACGGAATCAGTTTGGCAGATTCCGTTGTTCCCATAGACTTGTATGAGCAGCGGATTGTGACTGATGACACTGCGTTGCATCTTCCACCCGACTAATCTGTCGTGGAACGACTGACCGTCAGGCGGCAGGCACGCAGCATGTAGCCTTTTTTGAGCAGCTGAATCCTTTTTATTTCACTGCGCATGCTCTCTCAGCAGCCGAACGATCAGCTGATCAGCCGGCGGCCGGCTAATGAGAGCGATCAGCTGATCAGCCGGCGGCCGGCTAATGAGAGCGATCAGCTGATCACCCGGCGGCCGGCTAATGAGAGCGATCAGCTGATCACCCGGCAGCCGGCTAATGAGAGCGATCAGCTGATCACCCGGCAGCCGGCTAATGAGAGTGATCAGCTGATCACCCGGCGGCCGGCTAATGAGAGCGATCAGCTGATCACCCGGCGGCTGGCTAATGAGAGCGATCAGCTGATCGTTCTCTCTGTCTCTTGTTTTATAACGGAATCCGCTTTCTCTTCCAATACGTGTCATCTGTTGTACAACGAAACAGTCACAAGCGTTAAGCAACGCACGTGACTGATGCAAAACAACGGAAATGTGAGCCTAGCCTAAAATGGAGCAGCAGGGCACATGCTGAGGCACAGCACTATTCATTATCTACAGAGGGTGGGCAGCGTGCGTAGCCCCGCAGAGGGTGGGCATGGCTAATACATTCTACTGGAGATAAAGTTCCCTGTGCAGCTCCCAGCCATCGGACCGCCACTGATCAATAACTTATTACCTCCCCTGTAGGCTGGTGATAACTCGCTTTTATTGGAGGAGCCCTTTAACTCACTCTCCGGTCTAGATGCAGCTCTTCCAGATGGGTCAGTGCCCAGGGAGATACATGAAGGCGCCATCACAGGTATAACATTACTACACAAAGAAGCAGTCATCCAAAAACAGGGGCGGTCATGAAATAATAATGACAGTAGCCTCATTTCTGGCTCTCAGCCCCAGACTGCAGAGAGGATGTCACGTCCACAGACAAGTGACCTCTGCAGCCAATCACTGACAACACAACTGGTAAAGCCAGTGATTGGCTGCAGCTGTCATGTGACTGTCAGATAATGACTATTCTGTAACAATTCCTGCTGTCAGACAACCTCGACCATTTTCTGGCGGTGCTGGGGCCGGTGTCACGGCTTTGCTCGCTGTATAAAGAAGCTCCGGCTGCGCGTCCCGCCGCCGCCCAGAGCAGAATTGGAGAAAGAGACAGTGCTGATAACTGGCCGGATTATCTAGAGAAGCGGCGACAATGCGCGCACCGCACAGCCCGGAGCACCGGAGCCGGTTACCTCTGATTCATTTCAGCCTTCTACCTTCCGCCGTTTGTCAGCAAGCGAGTCATTTCGAATTCCCCTCTGTTCATTCTGATTGGTGGGATGGCTGTCACGTGTTTATAGGTGACGTCACACTTTTCGCATTAGGAAGTTGAGGCTATGTCGGCCATTTTTATTACTGGACTCCGATCCGAGCAGTGAGGCGCGTGTGTGTGACGTCAGGAGACGCGCCTAGTCTTGCTGCTGTGTACATACCGTACAGAGGGGCAGTTTGTGGTTGGCGGCGTTTTACCTACAGCTGCTGTATAACGGCATAGGCCGTATATGATGTAACATTGCAGTATAGCGGGGCGTCGTAACCATCACCTCTGAAGCCACAGGAGATGCTGCCGGCATTACTGGCCACGGCATCTGAGGGGATAAACTGCTATTTATAGAGAGGGGGATCCCGGAAAGGACACCCCAGACTTTTTTTGGGGGGGGGGGGGGGGGGGGTTCGTTTTGAGTAATGCAGAACCTAGTGACCCCACACCCTCCGTACACATGTACACGGATCCGATCAGGGGGTAATTGGAAACAGCCTACATTTTATCTAGGCTAGGTTCACATTTCCGTTGTTTTGCATCAGTCATGTGCGTTGCTTGACGCTTGTGACTGATGTGTTGTACAATGGATGACAAGAATTAGGCTAGGTTCACACTTCCGTTAAAGTGTATCAGTCACAATCCGCGGCTATGGTAAACGGCATACGTTTAGCGGATTCCGTTGTGTCCCATAGACTTGTATTACTGGCGGATTGCGACTCATGACCTTGCGTTGCATCCGCTGCGTCGCAGTCAGTCGTTTTTTGACTGACCGCCGGGCGGGAGCAACGCAGAATGTAACATTTTTCTGGCCGTCAAAATTGACGCACCACGCAGGAATCCGCCATAGTCCGTCACGCTTATAATGTATGTCTATGGTGCTGGATTCCGTCGTAATCCATTTTATGACGGAATCCAGCGCTGGATTCCGTCATGCTCTACTGAGCATACCCAGCATGTTTGGCACACCCACTGGGCTGTCCCAAACACAAACGGATCATGAGTGATCCGTCAACAAAGGCTAAGTTCACATTTCCGCTAAAATGTATCAGTCACAATCCGCTGCTCTTGTAAACAACGGAATCCGTTTAGCGGATTCCGTTGCTCCCATAGACTTGTATGAGCAGCGGATTGTGACTGATGATGCTGCGTTGCACCCTCCGCCCGACTGATCAGTCGTGGAACGACTGACCGCCGGGCGGGAGGAATGCAGCATGTAACGTTTTTTGAGCAGCGCGATCCGTCGGATTTTACTGCGCATGCTCTCTGGCTCCCTGAACACGTCACCAGCTTTGGTTGGTTACCCGATATTTACCCTGGTTACGGTGCAAGGAGCCAGCGCTAAGCGGTGTAGGCCCGTAACCAAGGTAAATATCGGGTAACCAAGGTAAACATCGGGTGCTTTGCTGTTACCCGATATTTAGTCTGGTTACGTGTGCAGGGAGTCCGACACTTCCCCGCTCGGCCCCGCCCCCTCCCGCACTCCGCACATGTATGTACACATACACACACACACCTGTCCCCAGCCATGCAGACCAGCACTGCCACGGACACCCTCGTCTGGCCCCGCCCCCCGCTCGGCTCCGCCCCCTCCCGCAATCCGCATGTACACACACTCACTCACTCATACACTCACCTGTCCCCAGCCATGCAGACCGCAGCACTGCCACTGACGTCCTCAGTGCCTGGCCCCGCCCCCCGCTCGGCTCCGCCCCCTCCCGCATTCAGCATGTGTATACACACACACACACACACACACACACACACACACACTCACTCACCTGTCCTGCAGTCCCTGCGGCACTGACGTCCTCAGTGCTACGGCCCCGCCCCCCCCGAACTCCGCCCCCCCCCCGAACTCCGCCCCCCGCACACAACGGAATCCAACAAAGAATTCTGTACGTTGTCATCCGTTGTACAGCGTTGTACAGCGCATCAGTCACATGCGTCAAGCGACGCATGTGAATGATACAAGAAAACGGAAATGTGAACTTAGCCAAACGGACTCGCAACGCATCAGTTTTTTCACAGGATTCCTGTGAACGGAATCCTGTGAAAAACACATCCGTTGCATCAGTTGACAACTTAAAAACGACTGATCCGTTGCTGACGGACCTGACGGATTTAAAACAACGGAAATGTGATTCTAGCCTTAGAATTCATTGTCATGAGAAAGTGGATTCCGTTGTAAAGCGAGAGTGAGAGAGAGATCAGCTGAACGTTCACAATAGCCGGCCGCCGGGAGATCAGCTGATCGTTCACAATAGCCGGCCGCCGGGTGATCAGCTGATCGTTCACAATAGCCGGCCGCCGGGTGATCAGCTGATCGTTCACAATAGCCGGCCGCCGGGTGATCAGCTGATCGTTCACAATAGCCGGCCGCCGGGTGATCAGCTGATCGTTCACAATAGCTGGCCGCCGGGAGATCAGCTGATCGCTTTCATTAGCCGGCCGCCGGGAGATCAGCTGATCGTTCACAATAGCCGGCCGCCGGGAGATCAGCTGATCGTTCACAATAGCTGGCCGCCGGGAGATCAGCTGATCGCTTTCATTAGCCGGCCGCCGGGAGATCAGCTGATTGTTCACAATAGCCGGCCGCCGGGAGATCAGCTGATCGCTCACAGAAGCCGGGTGATCAGTTGATGGCTCACAGAAGGTGGCTACGGGTGATCAGCTGATCGTTCGGCAGCCGAGAGCATGCGCAGCGAAATCAAAAGGATTCCGCTGCTCAAAAAACGTTACATGTTGCGTTCCTGCCGCCCGACGGTCAGTCGTTCCACGACTGATCAGTCGGGCGGCAGATGCAACGCAAAGGCATCAGTCACAATCCGCTGCTCATGTAAGTCTATGGGAAACAACGGAATCCGCCAAACGGATTGCGTTGTTTAGCAGAGCGGCAGATTGTGACTGATAATAAACAACGGAAATGTGAACCTAGCCTAACACTGGAGTCTGTGGAGAACGGATCCGTTAATTGATTGTTGTTTATACATCTGTTTTTCTTTCATCAAGAATCCGTGGGGGGTTTTTCACCTTTACGCCCCTTTCACACATCAGTTTTTTGCTATCAGTCACAATCCGTCAAATTTTGGAAAAAACACGATCCGGCGACTGATGCTGCTGGATCCGTTTTTTTCTCATCGACTTGTATTAGCGACAGATTGCCTCACGTTTCATCCATCGTTCTACGGATCCATTGAAAAATGTTTGTCCGCCGGATGGAGACGACGGCCAAAGTAACGTTTTTTGTTTACGTCGAAAAAACGGACAGCGATGGATCCGTCGCCATCCGTTGTTTCGTAGAATGGAAGCCTATGGGCACAGCATCCGTCAGAATCCGTCAACTGACGGAATCCGGTGACGGATTGTTTTTTTAACTGAGCAGCTAGTCGCATCCGTCGAAAAATGGATCAGTCGCATCAGTTTAGCCACAATCTGCGAAGGATCCGTCGAGAAAACGGATTGTGACTGATGGCAAAAAACTGATGTGTAAAAGGGGCCTTAATTTGAAATGGAAGATAAATAGCAATGCGTTCATGGATCCGTTGTCCATAGACTACAATGTTAAAAAAAAAAAAAAAACATGAATCCAGCTAAATCAATTTTTTTTAAAAACGTTCAAAAAAGTTGAGTTTGGTCCGATATTTTGACCAAGTATTGCTGCAGGATCTGTTCTACCAGCTTATTACTGGATGTGTGACCTCAGCCTAAGGCTGGAATCACACTTGTGCGTGTAAAATCGGTTCGAGTCTCATGCTAGAAAGTAGCATGAGCTCTGTTCACTAGTGATGGGCAGTCCGGCTCTTTTTGGTGATCCGGTTCCCATGTCTCCGCTCACCAAAATGAGCCGGCTCATTCGGATCGTTCTCGGCTCCTTATTAAATATGTGTTCACCCCAGGTGAACACATATTTAAGATTATAGTGACGCCGCTGACACCACGCCCACCCGCGGATAAACCCCGCCCACTTACAAGGGATCAATTAGATCGCGAAGTGGGCGGGGTTTCAGCGGCGAAAAGAGCCGTTTAGCGATTTTTAGTGGTTCACTTTGGTGATCCGGCTCCTGTCGGTCACTGCAGGGAGCCAGATCTTTGTGTCGGATCGTTCGCGACCGACACATCACTACTGTTCACATTATGATGCAAAGAGCAATGCGATTCTGTGATTTTTCAATTGATTGTAGTCCGTGTGCAATTAGTGTTTGATGCGTATGGGATCCGTTTTTATTCTCAGCAGCTATGTCATCTGCCATTCAGCTCTGCTACATGGCCGCTGACAGCAGATACAGACAGAGCCGCGCGATCAGAATGAAGTCGGATGAACTTAACCTGACTAATTGTTATCCCGCGGCTCTGTCTGTGTGTCGTGGGCTGATTTTCAGTCATCGGTGAAGGTCTCACCGGTGACTGCAAATCTCCTGAGTGACTGAAGTGAACTGCGCTATCAGCGGTGCCGTCACTGAGGTTACCCGCGGCCACAGCAGAAGTCCTCCCGCTGAGATCTCTGGCCGCGGGCAACCTGAGTGACGGCACTGCTGACAGCGCGACTCACTTCAGTCGCTGCGGGGAGCTCACAGAGAGCGGTCTTGGTCTGTGACGGCTCTCTGTTAGCTTCTGATGTAGCAGAGCTGGATGCGTCGCGGGACCTCTGTGGATTACGTCGGACCTGGAGGGGTATTTGGGGACTTGAATAAAGTGGTGAAAGAGGGTGGGTTTTTTGTCATTTATTTCAAATAAATGATTTTTGGGTGTATGTCTTTATTTTCTTTAACTTACAGGTTAATCATGGAAGGTATCTCAGGGAGACGCCTGCCATGATTAACTTAGGACTTAATGGCAGCTATGGGCTGCTGCCATTAACTCTTTATTACCCCGATTGCCAACGCACCAGGGCAATTCGGGATGAGCCGGGTACAGTCCCGGGACTGTCGCATCTAATGGATGCGGTAATTCCAGGCGGCTGCTGGCTATTTTTAGGGTAGGGGGCTCCCCATAACGTGGGGCTCCCCATCCTGACAATACTAGTCTCCAGCCGTATGGCTTTACCCTGGCTGGTATGAAAATGGGGGGGAACTGCATGCCGTTTTTTTAAATTATTTAATTTACTGCACAATATAGACCCGCCCACCGGCGGCTGTGATTGATTGCAGTGAGACAGCTGTCACTCAACGTGGGGGCATGTCTAACTGCAACCAATCATAGGCGCCGGTGGGCGGGGAAAGCAGTGAATACTAGATGGAATAATGAGCGGCTTGCTTTTTCAAAAAAGAAAAAGCCACCGGAGCAGCGTGACAGCCGTGCTGCGTCGCGCCGGTGATCGGGGATCGGTTTGTAAGAGAGGGGGGGAGAGGGATAGACCGACAGAGAGAGACAGAGATTGACCGACATCGACAGACCTCACTGATTTCCACTGTTTTCTGCAACATGCGATAAATGTATTTATAAACGCATGTCACTAGGATGGTGTGTGTGCGCCGTCCGTGTGACATCCGTTTAATTTCACGCACCCATAGACTTGCATGGGAGTGACTCGCGCGAGAAACTCACCAAAACGCAGCATGCTGCAATTTTTTCTCAGTCCGATTTGGACTGTGAAAAAAATAGCAGATGGGCGCTGCCTCATTGATTAACATGTGTACGAGTGCAACACGAGAATTTCTCGCATTGCACTCGTGCGAGTTAATCGCAAGTAAGAAGCCGGCCTAAGTGTTCTGGTGCTGAATCCAATCTGATACTCAGAAATTTGTAAGAAAAGTAGCTAAGCTTAGGCCATGTTCACACTGAGAAAATCCACATTGAAGAAATCAGAGGTGTATGTACTACAGAGTACATGGCTGAAATTGAAAGATTACTGCCTGATGGGGTACATCCATGCACCACTCTCTGCGGTTGGAAGGCTCCTGGATGTCAACTTAAAGGGCTTGTCCCATGATAACTTGTGGATCTGACCAATTAAAGAAGCACTCCCATGAAGATTTTTGTTTCATTAAAGGGAACCAATTATCAGGATTTTCGTATATAACCTAAAGCCAGTGCTATACTGGCACTATCAGGCTGATTCTCTACACACCTGTAGTGGTCAGCTCGGATGTTTAGGTTTTGAAATCCAAGAAAGTAAAGTTTATAAAATCAGCAGCTTCTTGAGTGACAGCAGCTGAGGATCAGATAATATCTGGGGGATATTCAGAGTTATCCCCTCATTCTGTTAGAATTAGCATAAGTATTATACAGTCGATTAATTTTTGACTTGCAGGACCTGTGTGAGGTCATACGACTGTGACCAGAAGGGGTGGGGTCTCGGCAAACAAAAGTTGCTTCCTGGTATCAGTTTTGTTGGCTGAGGCCCCGCTCCTTCTGGTCACATGGGTATGACCTCACACAGGTCCTGCAAGTGAAAAAGCAAATCGATGGTATAATACTTATGCTAATTCTAACAGGTGGAGGAGATAATTATGAATACCCCTCCCCCGGGCTATTATCAGATTCTCAAATTGCTGCAAAACGTTTAACCCATCTAACATCCTAACAAAAGAAGATGACATTTCAAAAATAATGCATATGTATAGCATTGTATGTATGCATATATACATACCTCCCAACTTTAAAAGAATGGGCACGTTTTTAGGCCACGCCCATGACCACGCCTCTAACCACACCCAGTCAGCAGTGACAATCATTGCTTTAGAAACAATAATTAAAAAAATATACATAGATTTATTTCTAAGTAGTAAATTAAAATATAAATGCAAAGTTGGCAGTGTTACTTTTAAACTAGAATATTTTAGACCACAAAATTCTGTTTTAAAGCAGATCTGTCCCCTAAATCTGCCCCATGTACAAAACTGCAGGCTTCATGACAGATCCGCTCTATTAGATAAAATATCTGTAATACTGTGCTTTTGGTTAATGGGAGGAATTCGTGAATTCGGGCGACTAAGGGGCACTTTGCACACTACGACATCACAAGCCGATGATTGCGATGCCGTGCGCGATAGTCCCCGCCCCCGTCGCAGGTGCGATATCATGTGAAAGCTGCCGTAGCGAACATTATCGCTACGGCAGCTTCACATGCACTCACCCGCCCTGCGACGTCGCACTGGCCGGCGAACCGCCTCCTTCCTAAGGGGGCGGGTTGTGCGGCGTCACTGCGACGTCACACGGCAGGCGACCAATAGGAGCGGGACGTAAACATCCCGCCCACCTCCTTCCTTCCGCATAGCCGGTGGAGGCAGGTAGGAGATGTTCCTCGCTCCTGCGGCTTCATACACAGCGATGTGTGCTGCCGCAGGAACGAGGAACAACATCGGACCTGTCGCTGCAACGTAATTATGAATTTCCTAGACACTACACCGATGATACGATTACGACGATTTTGCGCTCGTTAATCGTATCATCTAGGATTTACATACTACGATGTCGAGTGCGATGCCGGATGTGCGTCACTTTCGATTTGACCCCTCCGACATCGCACGTGCGATGTCGTAGTGTGCAAAGTGCCCCTTACTGTTCTGATTGTTCCAATTGTGGAGACACAGGGGTCAGTGGGTGCTGTCGTCCGCTGATCCAGTCGCTTTTAAAAAGACAGCGTGGCCCAGGGCTCATCCCAACTGAACGCCTGACATCCTTTATCCCTCCCTCTCCTCCTCAGCTGTGATCCGATTGCAGGATCAGATCACAGTGTAATAGCTCACGCTCACAGCACAGCAGGAGCCGAGGGTCATTAGCATATCGCATCACATGTGATATGCCAGTGTGACCTCAGCTTGGTATGTGCGCAGTGCGGAAAAGAAGGCACCCTCTGGCAGACTGGACAAATGTAAACACTGTGTTTGTAAAAAAAAATGCATCCAAAATGCATTCATTTTGGATGCATTTTTCATGCGTTTTGGATGCATTTTTGGCAGTGCGTTCCCCCGTCAATTCAGCTCTGCTACATGCCCGCTGACAGCAGACACAGAGTCGCGCGATGAGAATGAACTCGGATGAACTTCACCCGACTTCATTGTCACCCCGCGGCTCTGTCTGTCGCGTGCTGGTTAGCGGTCACCCGTGAAGGACTCACCGGTGACTGCAAATCCCGAGTGACTGAAGTGAGCAGCATGATCAGCGGTGACGTCACTAAGGTTACCCACGGCTAGCTGGAGTCCTCCATCTGAGACCGCAACTCACCTGTAATGTCATCACTGCTCACTTCAGTCACTCGGGCAACTTGCTGTAACAGTTGGAGGATCCAGCGGTGGCCGCGGGTAACCTGAGTGACGTTATCGCTGATCGTGCGGCTCACTTCAGTTGCTGCATGGAGCTGATAGAGAGCGGTCTGGCTGTGACCGCTCCTGTCAGCTTCATGTAGCAGAGCTGGATGCGTCGCGGAACCTCATGTGGATTACGTCGGACCTGGAGGGGTATTTGGGGATTAATAAAGTGGTGAAAGAGGGTGGTTTTTTTGTCTTTTACTCCAACTAAAGGATTTTTTAGGTGTGTGTGTTTATTTTCTTTAACTTACAGGTTAATCATGGAAGGAATCTCGGGGAGACGCCTGCCATGATTAACCTAGGACTTAGTGGCAGCTATGGGCTGCCATTAACTCCTTATTACCCCGATTGCCATCGCACCAGGTCAATTCGGGATGAGCCGGGTAGAGTCTCGGGACTGGCGCTTCTAATGGATTCGGCAATTCCGCGCGGCTGTTGGCTATTGTTAGGGTGGGGGTCTCCCCATAACGTGGAGCTCCCCATCCTGAGAATTCTAGCCTTCAGCCGTGTGGCTTTACCCTGGCTGGTATCAAAATTGAAGGTGGGACCGCACGTCGTTTTTTTTAATTATTTATTTATTTTACTCCACAATATAGACCTGCCCACCGGCGACTGTAATTGGTTGCAGTGAGACAGCTGTCACTCAGCGTGGGGGCGTGTCTGACTGTAACCAATCATAGGCGCCTGTGGGCAGGGGAAGCAGTGAATACGAGATGGAATAATGAGCGGCCGGTATTTTCAAAAGAGGAAAAGCCGCCGGAGCAGTGTGAACGTCGTGCAGTGAGACGTCAGTGAGCTGTGACTATGAGAGAGGGGGGAGACCGACCGACAGAGAGAGAGACCGACCGACGATAGTACAGCTAGTACACACATATATTTGAAGAAAAATTCACAAAATTCACATAAACAGACGTAAATCTACACACAGTCATACACACATCATACACACAGACCCATTAGAGGTATTAATATGGGGAAGCCGGCAGCAGCCTTACTCATCTCCCCCACTTGTCTTCGTCCAGCTCCTCTAGGGTATGTGGCTGTGCAGGCCGCACTGCGTGATGGCTGGGGGCAAATACAGCACAGGGGGCATAGATAGCACTGGGTGGGGCATATATGTCACTGGGGTCACTAGGGGGTATACACATTACTGCGGGTGCATAGACATCACTGGGGGCATCCATGTTACTCGGGTGGCATACACATTACTGGGGTCAGTGGGGGGGGCATACACATTACTGGGGTCCGTGGGGGGGGGGCATACACATTACTAGGGGCATAAACATTACTGGGGTCAGTGGGGGGGCATACACATTACTAGGGCCTGTGGAGTCTACATACTGACAGTGGTGGCCTGTGGGGCATACATACTGGCCCTACGGATGCTTAGGGCTCAGGCTGGCAGCGCTGGAAGACGCTGAGGGTCCAAGCTGGCAGCACTGGAGGGTGCTGAGGGCATAAGCTGGCAGCACTGCGGGGGGCGCTGAGGGCACAGGCTGGCAGCACTGCGGGGGGCGCTGAGGGCATAAGCTGGCAGCACTGCGGCGGAGCGCTGAGGGCACAGGCTGGCAGTACTGGGGGGAGGGTGCTGAGCGTACTGGCTGGCAGCACTAGGGGGCACTGAGGGCACAGGATGGCAGCACTGGGGGGGCACTGAGGGCTCCTCTGGCTGCTTTCTCTGAGTCCCCTCTGTTTCTGCTTTTTCTATTGCAGGTACAGCGGGACCTGAGAAGACACAAGTGCTGGACTCTCCCCTGCTCCCCCCTCCTGCACTCACTCTGCACTGTCCTCCTGCAGGCACACTGCTCCCTCCTCCTGCACTCACTCTGCATTGTCCTCCTGCAGGCACACTGCTCCCCCCTCCTGCACTCACTCTGCACTGTCCTCCTGCAGGCACACTGCTCCCCCCTTCTGCACTCACTCTGCACTGTCCTCCTGCAGGCACACTGCTCCCCCCTCCTGCACTCACTCTGCACTGTCCTCCTGCATGCACACTGCTCTCACCTCCTGCACTCACTCTGCACTGTCCTCCTGCACTCCCTCTGCACTGTCCTCCTGCAGGCACACTGCTCCCCCCTCCTGCACTCACTCTGCACTGTCCTCCTGCAGGCACACTGCTCCCCCCTTCTGCACTCACTCTGCACTGTCCTCCTGCAGGCACACTGCTCCCCCCTTCTGCACTCACTCTGCACTGTCCTCCTGCAGGCATACTGCTCCCCCCTTCTGCACTCACTCTGCACTGTCCTCCTGCAGGCACACTGCTCCCCCCTTCTGCACTCACTCTGCACTGTCCTCCTGCAGGCACACTGCTCCCCCCTCCTGCACTCACTCTGCACTGTCCTCCTGCAGGCACACTGCTCCCCCCTTCTGCACTCACTCTGCATTGTCCTCCTGCAGGCACACTGCTCCCACCTCCTGCACTCACTCTGCACTGTCCTCCTGCACTCACTCTGCACTGTCCTCCTGCAGGCACACTGCTCCCCCCTCCTGCACTCACTCTGCACTGTCCTCCTGCATGCACACTGCTCCCACCTCCTGCACTCACTCTGCACTGTCCTCCTGCACTCACTCTGCACTGTCCTCCTGCAGGCACACTGCTCCCCCCTCCTGCACTCACTCTGCACTGTCCTCCTGCAGGCACACTGCTCCCCCCTTCTGCACTCACTCTGCATTGTCCTCCTGCAGGCACACTGCTCCCACCTCCTGCACTCACTCTGCACTGTCCTCCTGCACTCACTCTGCACTGTCCTCCTGCAGGCACACTGCTCCCCCCTCCTGCACTCACTCTGCACTGTCCTCCTGCAGGCACACTGCTCCCCCCTTCTGCACTCACTCTGCATTGTCCTCCTGCAGGCACACTGCTCCCACCTCCTGCACTCACTCTGCACTGTCCTCGTGCACTCACACTGCTCCCCCTCCTGCACTCACACTGCACTGTTCTCCTGCACTCACTCTTCACTGTCCTCCTGCAGGCACACTGCTCCCCCCTCCTGCACTGTCCTCCTGCACTCACAACTGCTCCCCCCTCCTGTAGGCACACTGCTCCCCCCTCCTGCACTCACTCTGCACTGTCCTCCTGCATGCACACTGCTCCCACCTCCTGCACTCACTCTGCACTGTCCTCCTGCAGGCACACTGCTCCCCCCTCCTGCACTCACTCTGCACTGTCCTCCTGCATGCACACTGCTCCCACCTCCTGCACTCACTCTACACTGTCCTCCTGCACTCACTCTGCACTGTCCTCCTGCAGGCACACTGCTCCCCCCTCCTGCACTCACTCTGCACTGTCCTCCTGCAGGCACACTGCTCCCCCCTTCTGCACTCACTCTGCATTGTCCTCCTGCAGGCACACTGCTCCCACCTCCTGCACTCACTCTGCACTGTCCTCCTGCACTCACTCTGCACTGTCCTCCTGCAGGCACACTGCTCCCCCCTCCTGCACTCACTCTGCACTGTCCTCCTGCAGGCACACTGCTCCCCCCTTCTGCACTCACTCTGCATTGTCCTCCTGCAGGCACACTGCTCCCACCTCCTGCACTCACTCTGCACTGTCCTCGTGCACTCACACTGCTCCCCCTCCTGCACTCACACTGCACTGTTCTCCTGCACTCACTCTTCACTGTCCTCCTGCAGGCACACTGCTCCCCCCTCCTGCACTGTCCTCCTGCACTCACAACTGCTCCCCCCTCCTGTAGGCACACTGCTCCCCCCTCCTGCACTCACTCTGCACTGTCCTCCTGCACTCACTCTGCACTGTCCTCCTGCACTCACACTGCTCTCTTCCTGCTGCTGCTCTTACCTCAGTTGCAGAACAAACGAAACAGCCGTTGTGGATAACTGATCACATGTGAGGATCCTGGGCAGAAGAGGCAGGCAAAGGGGGCGTGGCCAGCATAGAGCGAGCAGCAGGAGGGGACAAGGAAGGCATCCCGAGGAGTGTATGTGTCCAGCATTCAAAGGGGGCGTGGACGATAGCAAAGGGGCGTGCCCAACAGCATAGATGCCATGGAAGGCATCCAGAGATTGTGGCCTGCATCCGGAGGGGGCGTGGTCGGCAGAGTGCGGGGGCTTGGCAGCTGCCTCTCACTGCACTGCGGGATTACAGAGCTGCCGGGCGTGAGAACGGGACTGGAGTATAAAATCGGCGCTGTCCCGCTATATCCGGGACGGTTGGGAGGTATGTATATACCAGTGTGTGTGTATATATACACACACACACACACACACACACATACATACATACATACATACATATACATACATACATATATATATATATATATATATATATATATATATATATATATATATATATATATATATATATATATATATATATATATATACACACATTTTGACTAAATGCCCCATATATTTTGGATTAAATGCCTTCAACCCTGCAAATTTCAGCAGGACTCTAACATCTAATGTGTATGGGGGCATTTCAAATCTCTTCCCCCAATCAGATGATGTTGGGGAAAAGGAGGATTAGATCTGCTGAATTTAAACACCTGATCCACTTGTTCGGCCCGGACATAACCCACTGTCAGAGGACTGTGAGCGACTCTCACATGGAGAACACTGGACACACATTGCAACTGGATCTGTTCTTTTTTTCAACAGTGAAGCCTGGAAAATTGATCTGTTATATCGTCACCCCTTTTCTTCCATTTAAAGTGGATCAGTTTGTTTTGTTACTGGATCCGTTTCGAAATGATGATATCTGGACATGTGAACTTAGCTGCGCTTGGTGCTTCTGTGTATAGGAGAGAGGGTGAACGACCAGCTTATCTAATGATGGCCGGATTCACACATCTGTGCTTCATGGTCTGCTGTATATAGACAGGCTGTGGGGTCTTATCTGAATATGATGCTTGGAGTCTGAGTCTGGAGACTCACGGCCAGTCCCTACTCAAGACATCAAACGCAGATATGTCAAACTGACCTTTTCCAAATTTGTTAACATTCTCCTAACATTCTCCCTGCCCCTCAGTGAATTTGAAGACAACTTATGTAAAGGGTTCCATACATGTCCATATTATTAACAGGCAGCTAATCCAATTTTCCCAAAAACTTGCATATTTGGGCGGCACGGTGGCTTAGTGGTTAGCATTGCAGTCTTGCAGCGCTGGGGTCCTGGGTTCAAATCTCACCAAGGACACCATCTGTAAGGAGTTTGTATGTTCTCCCCGTGTTTGCGTGGGTTTCCTCCCACACTCCAAAGACATACAGATAGGGACTCTAGATTGTGAGCCCCAATGGGGACAGTGTTGCCAATGTATGTAAAGCGCTGTGGAATTAATAGCGCTATATAAATTAATAAAATTATTATTATCTGCGGTCAGACTTTTTTTTTTTTTTTTCAATGGAGAAAGAAAGACAAACCGCTGGTAGACTTCTCACACAACAAGCTCATCTCTCACAAGGACAAAGCATGAGGCATGCTACAATCTGGCATGTGCCATCCATGGAGAGTCAGATGTTCCCCATAGTTACTAATCAGATAAACCCGGGTTCAGCCGACATTTATCTAATGCGTCTAATCTAATAAGTGTCTTAAAGCGAACTTCTTAGGTCCGATACCAATAGTAACCTGCAGATATAGGGTTAGTATAATGACACTCTGCTTAAGCTGGTGTCACACATAACGACAACGACGTCGCTGCAACCTCACCATATTCTGTGACGTTGCAGCGACCTCAACAGCGACGTCGCTGTGTGTGACACATAACAACGATCAGACCCCTGCTGCGAAATCGTTGCTCGCTCCTGAATGCTCCAGGTCATTTTTTGATCACTGCTATCCCGCTGCGCCATGCTGATAAGCTGATAATCCTTGTGTTTGACACCGCAGCAGCGACGCTACGCTACGTCTGAAACCACACAACGACCGTCGACGTCGCTATGATCGCTGCTCCGTCGCTGCTTTTTATAACATGTTTGACAGCTTACTAACGATCATCTATGGTCGCTGCTACGTCACAGAATATGGTGACGTTGCAGCGACGTCGTTGTCGTTATGTGTGACACCAGCTTTACACTCGCAGTAGATAGGGAGTCGGGGGTCATTAGCATAACGCATCCAATGCATTCACATCAGATGCTAAATGCCAGTGTGTCCTTAGCCTAATACAGCAAAACTGTGATTTTTATAGGGGCTACCTCTTCCACATGACTCTGCGCTTAGGTTGTGTTTTCAGGTGACAGACTCCCTATAATTTCCATAACGTGAACATATTACAAGTATGAATATGAAGTGCCAACCCCCTTAGTTACTGTATTATTTTAATTTTAATTATACATCAACAACTTTTCACATAAGGCAATAACAAAAGTCTAGGGCTCTCAATAATGAGAGAATATTTACTTCCTGAGAAAAGAAAACGTTTCCCAAGATGAAGAATAGAAAACTAATGGCTGTTCCGAAGATGGCAGAGTTCTGGGTAGTGTGGTCACTTGTGTGGCTTCTTCTTGTCATGTTTTCGGATGAGATCCAGGATCTGGTCTCCGGTGACCACCTTGTTCTGGCGAGGATGCTTCCTTTGCTCGCGCCGCTTTTGCTCCTGCACATACGGGGAGTTCAGCAGCTGCGGGGGGAGCAGTGATCCTGTTGGCTGCACTCTCTTCACCAGATCCCAGAAAAGGTTCTTGTTGTTATTATTGATAAATGTGAGAGCAGTTCCTCGGTGACCCAGTCTCCCTGCTCTTCCAATCTGGTAGAAACATAAGATCCATTAAACATGGAGCAGAAATGTGACAATTATACTAATGATGAGTGAGCACTACCATGCTGGGGTGCTCAGTACTTCTAACCAGCAGGTGGACGATTGGATGGCCTTGACTTATTTACTGAATATAATGGAAGTCAATGGAGAACTCAAGTACCAGACCATGGTAGTGCTCGCTCATCACTACTAATGACTTTTATTCTTTGATACTTCTGACATTCTGTTATGTACTGAACAATATGTAAAACACAAAACTCTTGGCTATATGTTTCCATTCTTTTTGTTTTTTTTGGTGCAGTTTTGTTGACCGAAAGTTCTAACTTTTGACTTCACAGCAAAGTCTATAAGAATTCAGATTTGCTGTGCACACGTGGCAGTTTTTTTGTCTGCAGTTTGTCTGTCACAAACTTCTGACAAACTGCAGCATGTTCATTATTTTTGCGTGTTCTTCCTGCGTTTCTCACTAGTGATGGGAGGACTCGCAAATCAATCACTTGCCATCTCAGGGTTAGCGGGGGATTGATCCCTAGTATCTGGCCAGATGACGGACCCCATATCATCTATGGGAACCAGAATCCGGCGCAAAGGAGTAGGAAGGAGAAAGCGCTTTTTACTTACCAATTCACCAGCGCAGTGCCACCGCACCAGGGCAATCAGGAAGAGCAGGGTAAAGTGCTGAGGTTGTTGGATCTAATGGATGCGACAATCCTGAGCAGCTGCAGGCGGATATATTTAGGCGGGGGGAAGCAATAAGCATGGGACATCCCAGCCCTCAGCTGTCTGGCTTTATCTTGGCTGGGCATCAAAATGGGGAGACCGCATGCAATTTTTTTCTAATGATTTATTTCAAGAATTAAAAAAAAAGCCGCATGCAGTTCCTACTATTTTGATACGCAGCCAAAGTAAACACACGATTAGGGGCTGCAGCCTGTAGCCGTGGCTTTGTGCTGGGTAGCATAATATGGGGTAGCCTCCGACAATTTTTTAATTTATTTATTTTTACTGTATGCTATAGAGCTATAGACCCGCAGACAGTGCCTGTGATTGAAATCATTAGACAGGCTATCACACTTGCTGGGGGCGCTGTCTGAGTGCAACCAATCACAGATCCTGGTAGGCGGGCGAAGAAGTGAATATGCATAAGTCTAATGAGCGGCCCGAGAAGAAGAATGAGCAGCCGCGGGAGTAGTTGCAGCCGTGCCGGTGACTTGGTAAGTATAGTGTGCTCGTTTTATTTTTTTCTTTATTTTATAATAAACGAACCAGTGCACTGCCTTATACACAAAGCCCTTGTGGACTAATGTAATAAGGGAAGTGTACCTTTGAGCAGTATGTTTCTATTATCAATATGCACAATTTGCTAAAACTCTGCTTGTATTTCTTTATCGTTCCTATGGGAGACCCAGACCATGGGTGTTTAGCTTCTATCTCTGGCGGACACACAAAGTACTACACTTAAAAGTGTAGCTCCTCCCCCTGAGCTTATACACCCCCTGGTGAGCAGACCCAGCCAGTTTATCGCTTTGTGTTCAGGAGGCATACATCCACACATGCATTCTCATATGATTTTTTCCTTTTGGAACGAGATTGAAGAGTGGGGTCCACATCTGGACCCCCGGCATGTCCCTTCTCACCCCACTGTGTCGGCGGTGTTGTAAGGTTGATTCTTAGGCTGGAGCCTTACATGCCGTGCTCCTTCACCATCCCTCCTGGGCTCTGGCTTGAAGTGGGAGCCAGCACGGTCTCCATGCTTGGCAGGAGACCGGTCTCCATCCGCAGCCCTTCAGGACCCTGCTGGAACGGAGCGCTCATCCCCAGGGACCTGGCCCTGCGTCTCAGAAGCTAAGTACCTGAGACGTTTATATTTCGGGGTCCCTGTACTTTATTGTTGGGGCAGAGTGTGCTTATTATGTTTACTGACATTTCCGGCGGGTTCTCTAGCTGTCGCCTGAGAACCGCGCCGATGGTTCCTGCGCGTCGGCCGCGCTGCTCAAATTTAGGCCCCGGCTTCGCCGGAGGCCTAGTTTCTGTTTCACTGCCCTCGCATGTCACTCATGCAGAGGGACAGGCTCGGCTCCTCCCGGCGGCCGTTCTGTACAGGGAAGGGACACTCCCCACTGCAGTGTGTGTCCCCTCCCCAGTAGGTCTCAATGGCCCTCCAGATCCCGCTCGTCAAGCAAGTCCCGCACCCTCTCTTCGCTCCGGCGGCCATTTTTTCAGCGTTCTCTCTGCGATCAGTCATTGCAGCGCTGGTTTGCAGCATCCCTGCTGAGGTGCTGTGCTTGGGGGTCCGGGCTTCGGGATCTGGAGGGCACACAACACCGCTCCAGCGGTCTGGTAAGCCACAACTGGTCTCCGGTTGTGGACCTCTGTATATACTCTTTGGGGGTCATTCTCTGGCAGAGCCCCCACTCCAGCAGCATGTCTCACACAAGGAGCAAGGCCCCAAAGCTTTATGCTGTATGCGCTGCATGTAAGCTCCTGCTGCCTGAACCGAGCACCTTTCCACATTGTGATGCCTGCTCTAACTTGGCGGTGCCACAGCCTGGAGTCTCATCCCCAGTGGTTTCTCAGGCTGCTCCTGCTCCTGTGGCTGAACCCCCGGCTTGGGTAGAATCCTTTTCTAGGTCTATCTCCCAGTCTTTTGCTGAGTCCATGGGACTTCTGTCCAGGACGTTGATGAATATGCATCAGCCCCCTTCACAGGGTGCTTCTGCTGCTAGGGGTCCCTCAGGACCGGAGCTCACAGAGGATTCATCATCAGGGCCCAGACCCCGTCCTCCTGAGAAGAGACGCAGGGTTCCCTCTCCCTCCTCCTCCCGTGGCTCTGATTCCAGAGCTGACTCGCAGGATCAGGAGGATGCCTTTACAGGGGGCTCGGAGGCTAACTCCATGTACCCCATTGATCTGTCCGAAAGTGACTCAGATCTTAGTGACTTGATTGCTTCTATTAATTCTGTACTGGATCTCAATCTGCCAGTATCAGAGGAGCAACCCTCTCTGGCAGAAAAGCACCAGTTTACCTTGCCTAAGAAAGCAAAGAGTGTGTTCTTTAACCACTCCAGTTTTCAGGCCGCTGTGACCAAACCCAGGACCTGTCCTGACAAACGCTTCCCAAAGCGTGGTTCTGATGACCGTTTTACCTTTCCACCTGAGGTGGTCAAGGAGTGGGCTCACTCCCCAAAGGTAGACCCTCCGGTGTCTAGGCTCGCAGCCCGGACCGTTGTGTCGGTGGCTGATGGCACTTCCCTTAAGGATTCCACTGACCGCCAGATTGACCTTCTGGCCAAATCCGTGTATGAAGCGGAGGGGGCCGCGTTTTCTCCGACTTTTGCAGCAGTGTGGACTCTCAAAGCCATCTCTGCTTCTCTAGAGGAGATGCATTCCCTCACCAGGGAATCTATGCCCGAAATGGATGCCTTAACTTCCCAAGCTTCGGCCTTTTCATCCTATGCCATGTCAGCCATGCTGGAGGCTTCTCACCGCACTGCGGTGGCTTCGGCTAATTCCCTCGCTATCCGCAGAATCTTGTGGCTTCGAGAGTGGAAGGCAGATGCTTCTTCAAAGAAGTACGTTGCTGGGCTCCCTTTTGCTGGGTCCCGGCTGTTCGGAGAACAGCTGGATGAAATTATTAAGGAAGCAACTGGCGGGAAGAGTACTTCCATGCCACAAACCAAAGCCAGGAAACCTGCCCAGGGTAGGAATCAGTCGAGGTTTCGCTCCTTTCGTTCCTCCAACTGGTTGTCCTCTAAGCCCTCGGCCTCGTCCGCTAACTCAGCCAAGGACCAGAAATCCAACTGGTGCCCAAAAGCGCGTCCACAGAAGACCGCAGGAGCTGCTGCCACTAAGGCAGCCTCCTCGTGACTATCTGCCCGCTCCAGCAACGTCCTTAGTCGGTGGCAGGCTCTCCCACTTTGGCGACGCTTGGTTTCAACAAGTCTCCGATCAGTGGGTGAGAGATATCATCTCCCACGGCTACAGGATAGAATTCTCTTCCAGTCCGCCAAACAGATTTTTTCTCTCAACTCCTCCCTGCTCCAAGGCCGCCGCCTTCTCACAGGCCGTGGCAGCCTTGCAGGCCAATGGAGTAATTGTACCGGTTCCCGCTCGGGAACGGTTCAGAGGTTTCTACTCAAATCTCTTCCTAGTTCCCAAAAAGGACGGTACCTTCCGGCCCATCCTGGATCTCAAGCTTCTCAACAAGCATGTTCAGGTGCGGCACTTTCGCATGGAGTCTCTGAGATCAATCATTGCCTCAATGACCCAAGGGGATTTCCTGGCGTCCATCGACATCAGAGATGCCTATCTGCATGTGCCAATTGCAGTTTCACACCAGCGTTGGCTACGTTTTGCAATCGGAGAAGATCATTTCCAATTTGTGGCTCTCCCCTTCGGGTTGGCCACAGCCCTTCGGGTATTCACCAAGGTCATGGCAGCAGTGATTGCGGTTCTGTTCCTACAGGGGTTGGCAGTGATTCCTTACCTGGACGACCTTCTAGTCAAGGCTTCATCCAGCGCAGACTGTCAGCGGAGTGTCTCGCTCACTCTCGCCACTCTAGCCCAATTCGGGTGGCTGGTCAATCTGCCCAAATCCACTCTGACTCCGACCCAGAGTCTCACATACCTAGGGATGCAGTTCGAGACTTTGCCGGCACTTGTGAAGTTGCCCTTAGTCAAACAGCAGTCCCTCCAACTGGTGGTGCGCTCTCTGCTGAGGCCCCGCCGTTATACCCTCAGGCGTCTGATGCAGGTGCTGGGTCAAATGGTGGCGTCAATGGAGGCTGTTCCCTTTGCCCAGTTCCATCTGCGTCCCCTGCAGCTGGACATTCTCCGCTGTTGGGACAAGCGGCCTTCCTCCTTACACAGGTTAGTGGCTCTGTCGCCACAAACCAGGAGCTCTCTTCAGTGGTGGCTTCGGCCTCTCTGCCTGTCCCAGGGACGCTCCTTCCTGGCCCCGTCCTGGGTGATTCTCACCACGGATGCCAGTCTATCCGGCTGGGGAGCGGTATATCTCCACCACAGAGCGCAGGGCACTTGGACTCCGTCCGAGTCAGCCCTTCCAATCAATGTGCTGGAAACCAGAGCCGTGCTTCTAGCTCTCCTAGCTTTTCACCACCTGTTGGCGGGCAGGCACATTCGAGTCCAGTCAGACAACGCGACAGCGGTTGCCTACATCAATCACCAAGGCGGGACACGCAGCCGCCTAGCAATGTTGGAGGTGCAACGCATCCTTCAATGGGCGGAGGACTCCAAGTCCACCATATCCGCAGTCCACATCCCAGGCGTGGAAAACTGGGAGGCAGATTATCTCAGCCGTCAAACCGTGGACGGTGGCGAGTGGTCCCTGCACCCGGCAGTGTTCCAGTCAATCTGCCGCAAATGGGGCACCCCGGACGTGGACCTAATGGCATCCCGTCACAACAACAAGGTTACCGTTTACGTGGCTCGCTCCCACGACCCTCAGGCATTCGCCGTGGACGCACTGGTTCAGGGCTGGTCCCAGTTTCGTCTGTCCTACGCGTTTCCCCCTCTAGCTCTCTTGCCCAGAGTTCTGCGCAAGATCAGAATGGAGGGCTGTCGAGTCATCCTCATTGCACCGGACTGGCCCAGGCGAGCTTGGTATCCAGACCTGCTCCATCTGTCCGTAGAGATGCCGTGGCATCTCCCGGACCGTCCAGACCTACTCTCACAAGGTCCGTTCTTCCGCCTGAATTATGCGGCTCTCAAATTGACGGCGTGGCTCTTGAGTCCTGGCTCTTGACGGCTTCTGGTATTCCTCCTGAAGTCATCTCCACTATGACTCGGGCCCGTAAGTCTTCCTCCGCTAAGATCTATCACAGGACTTGGAAAATTTTCCTGTCATGGTGTCGCTCTACTGACCATCCTCCTTGGCCATTCTCCTTGCCGACCCTTCTGTCTTTTCTACAGTCCGGTCTGCAGCTAGGACTGTCCCTCAACTCTCTCAAGGGACAAGTCTCAGCTCTGTCAGTACTGTTCCAGCGGCGTCTCGCTCGGCTACCTCAGGTTCGCACCTTCATGCAGGGCGCGCCTCACATCATTCCGCCTTACCGGCGGCCCTTGGATCCCTGGGACCTTAATTTGGTTCTCACGGTTTTGCAGAAACCCCCCTTTGAGCCTCTTAGGGAGGTCTCTTTGCATCGTCTTTCTCAGAAAGTGGCTTTTCTGGTGGCCATAACTTCCCTCAGGAGAGTCTCTGATTTGGCCGCGCTCTCTTCAGAGTCACCTTTTTTAGTGTTACATCAAGACAAGGTGGTTCTCCGTCCGACTCCGGACTTTCTTCCTAAGGTGGTCTCCCCTTTCCACCTTAACCAGGACATCACCCTACCTTCCTTTTGTCCGGCTCCTGTTCATCGCTTTGAAAAAGCGCTGCATACTCTAGATCTGGTGCGGGCGCTACGGATCTATGTGTCTCGCACCGCTTCTATTAGGCGGTGCATTTCTCTTTTTGTGCTAACCACAGGTCGGCGCAAGGGTCTCTCTGCTTCTAAGCCGACCTTAGCCTGTTGGATCAGATGGACCATTTCGGACGCGACGTGATTTTTTTGCCTGAAGAGCTGGACATCCTCATCTTTTGCATTATTTTGGGCTGTGGCAGTGCCTGTCCGTGCTCCAGGACGAAATCAAGACTGAGCTTTTTCCACGGTGAGCTGATTCATAATATTGAAATTTCGGACGCCTACCAGAGTTCTCAGGTGCCTCCCCCGCCGGGGATCAAGGCACATTCGACCAGAGCTGTTGGTGCCTCTTGGGCTTTCAGGCACCAGGCTACGGCTCAACAAGTCTGTCAGGCTGCCACTTGGACTAGCCTGCATACCTTTTCAAAGCACTACCAAGTGCATGCTCATGCTTCGGCAGATGCGAGCTTGGGCAGACGCATCCTTCAGGCGGCTGTCGCCCATTTGTGAAGTTAGGCTTTGCCTACTTCTTACTTTGTTCGGTTTATTTCCCACCCAGGGACTGCTTTGGAACGTCCCATGGTCTGGGTGTCCCATAGGAACGATGAAGAAAAAGAGAATTTTGTTTACTTACCGTAAATTCTTTTTCTTATAGTTCTGTAATGCGAGACCCAGCTCCCTCCCTGTTGCCTGTTGGCACTTTTCTTTTTCCGCGTGTTATTACCGGCTGTTGTCGTGGACAGAGTTTCCGGTTGTTCCGGCTATTGCTCTGTTCTACTTGTGGGTGGCTATTCTCCTTCAGCTTTTGCACTAAACTGGCTGGGTCTGCTCACCAGGGGGTGTATAAGCTCAGAGGGAGGAGCTACACTTTTAAGTGTAGTACTTTGTGTGTCCTCCAGAGGTAGAAGCTAAACACCCATGGTCTGGGTCTCCCATTACGGAACTATAAGAAAAAGAATTTACGGTAAGTAAACAAAAGTCTCTTTTTTGTGGACTTTAGCATGCATTGTTCCCATATTTTATATCTTTGGTTATTCAGTTACATTAGTCCACAATGGTTTTGTGTATAAGGTAGTAAACAATCCAGTGCATTATAACATTGAACCCCTTTTTTTAGGGCACTCGTTTGGAGAGAATTTCTCCTCCCTTATGCCCACCGTGGATGTCAGGTTTCAGTCCACTACACTATAATATATATATATATATATATATATATATATATATATATATATATATATATATATATATATATATATATATATATATATATTTTATCTATCTATCTCTCTCTCTCTCTCTCTCTCTACACCAGGTCACTGTAGGGCGAGTCGACGAGGAACGGGGGCGCCAGGCTAAGTTAGGGTGTCATACCCTCCGTTGCAAGGTAGGAGTGAGTCCTAGGGTAGCAACAGGGCTATTATTATCCACAGTCCCTATCAAGGATCTCTGCTTGCATTCATAACTGCTTGCTGTTTCCACTGCTACCCGTTGCCTACTAGATCCGAGGCCCTGTCTGTTGTCCCTCTGTATAATTACCCTTGATTAATATTTTGCTATGGTTTTTTTCACTTGGGTGTTTTTATCTATCAGTAAATAAAATTTTGGACCTGAAGGGATTTTTGAATTTTTCTGTTAACTCTAATTACACAATCCCACATACATTGTGCTCGTTACATTTTTTCTTTATTTTTACTTAAAAAAAAATATAATAATTTCCCTGAGTGCTTGATACAGATCAACATTCAATCATTGTGTAAAAATGGACAAAAAATAGCACGGACCTGAATAACAATTTTGACTATAAGTTTGTTTAACCCCTTAACGACCTTGGACGTACTGAGTACGTCATGGTCACATGGTGCTAAACGACCCATGACGTACTCAGTACGTCCTGGCGAAATCGCGGTCCCGGAGCCCCGGGGAGTGAAATTTGTTTACCTAAACGGTGGATTCGGGAAGGAGGGGACCTCTGCCTGACCTCAGGAGGGGTGGTGCCTCCTCCCCGAACCTACAGAGGCTGTGATTGGCTGACGAACGCCGCTCAGCCAATTACAGTCACTGTAATGTGTCAGCCATTGAAAATGGCTAACACATTGCAATCCAGCCATAATCAGTGCTGCTGTAGCACTGATGACTGGCTGGAGCTGGGTGAACTTTGTTTCACCCGCCCCCAGCTCTGATTGGAGAGACCGGCCTTGTGACCGATCTCTCCCAATCACTGTGGATCTTGTGCCGTCACCGCTACCCTCAGCTTCACTCCGTCCGTGAAAGCTGATGAGAGCGGTCGCTGCAGGTGCCCATCGGTAAGTTATAGCACCCCCCCCCCCCCCCCCCCGATCCCCCGCCGCTCCCCGCCGAGATCCCCCGCCGCTCCCCGCCGAGATCCCCCGCCGCTCCCCGCCGAGATCCCCCGCCGCTCCCCGCCGAGATCCCCCGCCGCTCCCCGCCGAGATCCCCCGCCGCTCCCCGCCGAGATCCCCCGCCGCTCCCCGCCGAGATCCCCCGCCGCTCCCCGCCGAGATCCCCCGCCGCTCCCCGCCGAGATCCCCCGCCGCTCCCCGCCGAGATCCCCCGCCGCTCCCCGCCGAGATCCCCCGCCGCTCCCCGCCGAGATCCCCCGCCGCTCCCCGCCGAGATCCCCCGCCGAGATCCACCGCCGCTCCCCGCCGAGATCCACCGCCGCTCCCCGCCCAGATCCACCGCCGCTCCCCGCCCAGATCCACCGCCGCTCCCCGCCGAGATCCACCGCCGCTCCCCGCCGAGATCCCCCGCCGCTCCCCGCCGAGATCCACCGCCGCTCCCCGCCGAGATCCCCCGCCGCTCCCCGCCGAGATCCACCGCCGCTCCCCGCCCAGATCCACCGCCGCTCCCCGCCCAGATCCACCGCCGCTCCCCGCCGAGATCCACCGCCGCTCCCCGCCCAGATCCACCGCCGCTCCCCGCCCAGATCCACCGCCGCTCCCCGCCCAGATCCCCCGCCGCTCCCCGCCCAGATCCCCCGCCGCTCCCCGCCGAGATCCCCCGCCGCTCCCCGCCGAGATCCCCCGCCGCTCCCCGCCGAGATCCACCGCCGCTCCCCGCCGAGATCCACCGCCGCTCCCCGCCGAGATCCACCGCCGCTCCCCGCCGAGATCCACCGCCGCTCCCCGCCGAGATCCACCGCCGCTCCCCGCCGAGATCCACCGCTGCTGTCCCTGCCCGCCACGCCGCTGTTCCCGCCGCTGTCCCTGCCCGCCGATCCACCTCTGCTGCCCGCCACGCCGCTGTCCCTGGTCGCCACCGTCCCCTTTCAGTCGCCGCTGCACCCGATCGGCCGCCGCCTCCATCGGCTGCCACTGCACCTAATCGGCTCCCCCCCTCCATGTGCTGCCTCCCCCCCTCCATGTGCTGCCTCCCCCCCTCCATGTGCTGCCTCCCCCCCTCCATGTGCTGCCTCCCCTCCCCCCCTCCATGTGCTGCCTCCCCCCCTCCATGTGCTGCCTCCCCTCCTCCATGTGCTGCCTCCCCTCCTCCATGTGCTGCCTCCCCTCCCCCCCTCCATGTGCTGCCTCCCCTCCCCCCCTCCATGTGCTGCCTCCCCTCCCCCCCTCCATGTGCTGCCTCCCCCCCTCCATGTGCTGCCTCCCCCCCTCCATGTGCTGCCTCCCCCCCTCCATGTGCTGCCTCCCCTCCCCCCCTCCATGTGCTGCCTCCCCTCCCCCCTCCATGTGCTGCCTCCCCCCCTCCCCTCCCCCCCTCCCCTCCCCCCCTCCATGTGCTGCCTCCCCCCCTCCATGTGCTGCCTCCCCTCCCCCCCTCCATGTGCTGCCTCCCCTCCCCCCCTCCATGTGCTGCCTCCCCCCCTCCATGTGCTGCCTCCCCCCCTCCATGTGCTGCCTCCCCCCCTCCATGTGCTGCCTTCCCCCCCTCCATGTGCTGCCTTCCCCCCCTCCATGTGCTGCCTTCCCCCCCCCTCCATGTGCTGCCTTCCCTCCCCTCCATGTGCTGCCTGCCCCCCCCCATGTGCTGCCTCCCCCCCCCCATGTGCTGCCTCCCCCCTCCCTCCATGTGCTGCCTCCCCTCCATGTGCTGCCTCCCCCCCCATGTGCTGCCTCCCCCCCCATGTGCTGCCTCCCCCCCCATGTGCTGCCTCCCCCCCCATGTGCTGCCTCCCCCCCCCATGTGCTGCCTCCCCCCCATGTGCTGCCTCCCCCCCCATGTGCTGCCTCCCCCCTCCCTCCATGTGCTGCCTCCCCCCCATGTGCTGCCTCCCCCCTCCCTCCATGTGCTGCCTCCCCCCCATGTGCTGCCTCCCCCCCCATGTGCTGCCTCCCCCCCCATGTGCTGCCTCCCCCCTCCCTCCATGTGCTGCCTCCCCCCTCCCTCCATGTGCTGCCTCCCCCCCATGTGCTGCCTCCCCCCCCATGTGCTGCCTCCCCCCCCATGTGCTGCCTCCCCCCCATGTGCTGCCTCCCCCCCATGTGCTGCCTCCCCCCCCATGTGCTGCCTCCCCCCCCATGTGCTGCCTCCCCCCCCATGTGCTGCCTCCCCCCTCCCTCCATGTGCTGCCTCCCCCCCTCCCATCAGACTCTGCCCCCCTCCCTGATCTGCTGCCTGCTCTCTCCCATCCTTTTCACCCTCCTTCATCTGCTGCCTCTTCTGTCTGCTGTGATTCTGCTGCCTAGATCCATCCTGTAAGGTAGGTATCCCCATCTCACCCCCCCATCCTCTGCCGCTCCTCCATCCGCTGCGCCATTTCCCATCATCCATCCGCTGCGCCCTTTCCCATCCTCTGCCGCTCCTCCACCCGCTGCGCACTTTCCCATCTTCCATCCGCTGCGCCCTTTCTCATCTGCCGCCCCGCCCTCTCGCATCGCATTATCCAGCGCAGTTGCTCACTTCCAGACTGCAGTGGATGATGCGATACGAGACTCGTGCATTGCTCTCACGTTTGGCACTGGTCTTAGTGGCAGGCGCTCTTTTTTTTTTTTTTTTTTTTACTGATGTCTGTATTTTTTATTTCGCCAAACTAATTTTTTTTGTATGGGGGGGTCTAGTTTCCAAAATGGGATCACATGTGGGGGAGCTCCATTGTTTAGGCACTTCAGGGGGGTCTCCAAATGAAACATGGCGTCTGCTAATAATTCCAATCAATTTTACTGTGAAATGGCGCTCCTTCTCTTCTGAGCCCCGCCGTACGCCCAAACAATTGATTTCCACCACATATGAGGTATCGTCGTACTCAGGAGAAATTGCACAATACATTTTATGGTGCATTTTTTCCTGATACCCTTGTGGAAAAAAAAGCTACCTGTTTGAAAAAACAATTTTGTGGTAAAAAAAAGAATAAAATATTTTCACGGCTGAACATTACAAACGTTTGTGAAGCCTCCAGGGGTTCAAAGTGCTCACTAAACAGCTAGATAAATTCCATGAGGGGTCTAGTTTCCAAAATGGGGTCAATTGTGGGGGAGCTCCATTGTTTAGGCACTTCAGGGGGGTCTCCAAATGAAACATGGCGTCCGCTAATAATTCCAACCAATTTTGCTGTGAAATGGCGCTCCTTGCCTTCCGAGTCCTGCCGTGCGCCCAAACATTTGATTTCCACCACATATGGGGTATCTGCGTACTCAGGAGAAAATGCACCATAAATTTTATGGTGCATTTTTTCCTGATACCCTTGTGATAAAAAAAGCTACCTGGTTGAACCAACAGTTTTGTGGTAAAAAAATTTTTTTTTCTTTTCACGGCTCAACGTTATAAACTTCTGTGAAGCCCCCAGGGGTTCAAAGTGCACATCAAACATCTAGAAAAAATATTTGAGGGCTCTAGTTTCCAAAATGGGGTCATTTGTGGGGGAGCTCCATTGTTTAGGCACCTCAGGGGGTCTTCAAACCCGACATGGCGTCCGCTAATGAGTGCAGCTAATTTTGCACTCAAAAATTCAAATTGCGCTCCTTGCCTTCCGAGTCCTGCCGTGCGCCCAAACATTTGATTTCCACCACATATGGAGTATCTGCGTACTCAGGAGAAAATGCACGATACATTTTATGATGCATTTTTCCTGATACCCTTGTGAAAATACTAATTTTTATGGCTAAAGTAACATTTTTGTGTTAAAAAAGTAAAATTTTCATTTTTTCGTCTACATTGCTTTGGTTGCTGTGAAGCTCCTAAAGGGTTAATAAACTTCTTGGATGTGGTTTTGAGCAGAGTGAGGGGTGCAGATTTTAGAATGGGGTCACTTTGGGGTATTTTCTGTCGCCTAGGTTTCTCAAATCACTCCAAATGTGATGTGGTACCTAAACAATTTTTTTTTGTAAATTTTGTTGGAAAAATGAGAAATTGGTGATGAACTTTGAACCCTTCTAACTTCCTAACGGAAATTTTTTTTTTTTCAAAAATTGCGCTGGTGTAAAGTAGACATGTGGGAAATGTTATTTAGTAACTTTTTTGTGTGACATTTCTCTCAGATTTATGGGCATAAAATTTCAAATTTTGAAAATTGCAAAATTTTCAAAATTTTCGCTAAATTTCCGAAATTTTCACAAATAAACGCAAAACATATCGGCCTAAATTTACCACTGACATGAAGTACAATATGTCACGAAAAAACAATGTCAGAATCGCCAGGATCCGTTGAAGTGTTCCAGAGTTATAACCTGTCAAAGTGACACTGGTCAAAATTGCAAAAAATGGCCGGGTCTTTAAGGTGAAAACAGGCTGGGGGCTGAAGGGGTTAAAAAAACTTTTTTTTTTTTTTTTTTTTTTAATAAAGATGGATTATGTTATGATTATTTTTCTTCCTTTTGGGCTTCTGCTTCTTGTGAAAAGAGTAGCCAAGGTAATATATACATTCTGTATTAGAAAATTGGTGATAATAGTTTAAAGGGTTTTTGCAAATATTTAAACTATCCCTATAACTGTCTACAGATTAAATGACAAATTTCAGATAATTGGGGGCACAAATGGTGGAGCCACCATTGTTTGAGAACAGGGCTTTTAAATGCCATATAATGGAGTGTTGGCCTCACATGTATACTATCAATTCAGTATTGTTTGCCCATAGGATTGCTAGGGAATGTGGTCAGACCCCTGCAAAACAGAAAATGATCGCCTATTCTGGAGATAATTGAACTTTAATATAGAAATGCAGCTAAGGCCTCCAACACACTCACGTGAAAATCACGCACGTGCCACGAGACACGTATTTACCCTGCGTGTTGCGTATGGTAAGTACGTGTCTCTGGTACGTGCGGGCCACGTGTGTTCTCAGTGTGCTATCCGCGATAGCACACGGAGAATCGGTAATTTGCATACTCACGTGGTCCTCGCCGCTATCCATGGTTCTGATCTTCGGCTCCAGCCCCGCCCACTCCCCGCTGACGCTGCTTCCGGCCGAGCGGAGGGGTGGAGATTAGCGCCCGTGACAGCTCGCCCACCTCCTTAACACGCTCATAACGAGCGGCGGCCGGCAGGAACATTTAGCAGCGGAAGATTCTGCAGGTAAGGAGGTGAGTATGTGTTTTTTTTATTTTTGAATTAATGACATGTGTTCTCCGGCGCGTGTCACACGGAACTGCATCCACACTACATCCGTGTGATATGGGTGCGGGCCGTGTGACACCCGTGCTGCCGGAGAATACGTGGACATGTCAGTGTGAAAAAATCACGGACGCACGTAAGTACGGAACGGACACACGTTCCATTCCAAAATACTTACGTGTGTCCATACAATAATGAAAACATAGGTCCACGTGTCTCCGTGTGTCACAGGCCTAAGAGTCTATTTTTATGTCTTGTAAAGGTTTTCCCCTGTATACATTGTTTTTAAGAATGGTAAGTAATGGTGGACTGATGAGTTACACATTACATACATTACAGGTAGCACACCTGAAACATTCACTGAACATGTGTTGACGGCACTCTACACAAAGCCTTTACTAACACCCAGTCCAGTACTTGTTACCCTCCAATTAAAGGCAAAAGGCAAATACTGCAGCAAAGGTATCATTCATGTGAATACCATGGCATATCAATCCTTCTCACCTGGTGCACATATTCATCCATGCTTGATGGCATGTCAAAATTCACCACCAATTTCACATGCAGTAAATCCAAACCTCTGCCCAGGACACCGGTGCTAACGACAACATCATACTGTCCCTCCAGTAATCCCTGGAAGAAGGGGACATGCATTACTCCGTGCTAGGCTTGTTAGGCGAGGTATCCATAGTAAATCATCATACCTGTAGTATCTTGGTCCTCTCTGCCTGGGACTTTTCAGAGTGAATTGCCACACATTCTAATTCAGTAATCTTCCGGACGGCTTCACTGAGCAGATCTGCACCCATACGACAGTCCACAAACACCAGTACCGGGGGCTGGAAAAGCTTTGAATCCTTTTAAAACAAAGTGATGTAATGCAGGTTGAACTTGGAGTGAAACTTCATGGAATACTTTATTTCTGTTGGTAAACTGTAATACAAATGCATGCATTTTTATTTTTAAAGGCGCATTCTGCCTTAAAGGGAACTTGCCATGTCCCCAAATGCTATTAACTTGTAGATTTTGGGTAAATCTGAAGGTTGGTTTCAAAGCTCTGCATTCAACACACTGAGAGCACAGCTACCAGGAGGAAATTAACTTTATTTGTCCCAGCAGCCTCCAGCTTTCAGTCACTGCTCAGTACATAGTGAGCAGTGAGGGTAACCGCACTCCACACAATAACCGACAGCTTTCTCAGCACTGGTGAGCCGGCTGTTAGTGAGTGCCAGGGCATGCTTACAGTAGTCCACTAGGTACTGAGCAGTGACTGAAAGTCACGAAAGCCAGCCGCTGCCAAGGAGGAGGATGAAGGGAATTTTGTTTACTTACCGTAAATTCCTTTTCTTCTAGCTCCAATTGGGAGACCCAGACCATTGGGTGTATAGCTATGCCTCCGGAGGCCACACAAAGTATTATACTAAAAGTGTAACGCCCCTCCCCTTCTGCCTATACACCCCCCGTGCTCACGGGCTCCTCAGTTTTGGTGCAAAAGCAAGAAGGAGGAAAAAATTATAAATTGGTTTAAAGAAAATTCAATCCGAAGGAATATCGGAGAACTGAAACCATTCAACATGAACAACATGTGTACACAAAAAACAGGGGCGGGTGCTGGGTCTCCCAATTGGAGCTAGAAGAAAAGGAATTTACGGTAAGTAAACAAAATTCCCTTCTTCTTTGTCGCTCCATTGGGAGACCCAGACCATTGGGACGTCCAAAAGCAGTCCCTGGGTGGGTAAATAATACCTCATAATAGAGCCGTAAACGGCTCCGTCCTACAGGTGGGCAACTGCCGCCTGAAGGACTCGTCTACCTAGGCTGGCATCTGCCGAAGCATAGGTATGCACCTGATAGTGTTTCGTGAAAGTGTGCAGGCTCGACCAGGTAGCTGCCTGACACACCTGCTGAGCCGTAGCCTGGTGCCGCAAGTCCGAGGACGCTCCCACGGCCCTGGTAGAATGGGCCTTCAGCCCTGAGGGAACCGGAAGCCCCGAGGAACGATAAGCCTCGAGAATTGGTTCTTTGATCCACCGAGCCAGGGTTGATCTGGAAGCTTGTGTCCCTTTACGCTGGCCAGCGACAAGGACAAAGAGTGCATCCGAGCGGCGCAGGGGCGCCGTATGAGAAATGTAGAATCTGAGTGCTCTCACCAGATCTAACAAGTGCAAATCCTTTTCACATTGGTGAACTGGATGAGGAGAAAAAGAGGGTAAGGAGATATCCTAATTGAGATGAAAGGGGGATACCACCTTAGGGAGAAATTCCGGAACCGGACGCAGAACCACCTTGTCCTAGTGAAACACCAGGAAGGGGGCTTTGCATGACAGTGCAGCTAGCTCAGACACTCTCCGAAGTGAAGTGACTGCTACTAGGAAAACCACCTTCTGCGAAAGGCGTGAGAGAGAGATATCCCTCATTGGCTCGAACAGTGGTTTCTGAAGAACCATCAGCACCCTGTTCAGATCCCAGGGTTCTAACGGACGCTTGTAAGGAGGGACGATGTGACAAACCCCCTGCAGGAACGTGCGTACCTGTGGAAGTCTGGCTAGGCGCTTCTGAAAAAAGACAGAGAGCGCAGAGACTTGTCCCTTAAGGGAGCCGAGCGACAAACCCTTTTCCAATCCGGATTGAAGGAAGGACAGAAAAGTGGGCAAGGTAAACGGCCAGGGAGAAAAACCCTGAGCAGAGCACCACGACAGGAATATTTTCCACGTCCTGTGGTAGATCTTGGCGGACATTGGTTTCCTAGCCTGTCTCATAGTGGCAATGACCTCTTGAGATAATCCTGAAGACGCTAGGATCCAGGACTCAATGGCCACACAGTCAGGTTGAGGGCCGCAGAATTCAGATGGAAAAAACGGCCCTTGAGACAGCAAGTCTGGTCGGTCTGGTAGTGCCCACGGTTGGCCGACCGTGAGCTGCCACAGATCCGGGTACCACGACCTCCTCGGCCAGTCTGGAGCGACGAGGATGGCGCGGCGGCAGTCGGCCCTGATCTTGCGTAACACTCTGGGCAACAGTGCCAGAGGAGGAAACACATAAGGGAGTTGAAACTGCGACCAATCCTGAACTAAGGCGTCTGCCGCCAGAGCTCTGTGATCTTGAGACCGTGCCATGAATGTCGGGACCTTGTTGTTGTGCCGGGACGCCATTAGGTCGACGTCCGGCGTGCCCCAGCGGCAACAGATCTCCTGAAACACGTCCGGGTGAAGGGACCATTCCCCTGCGTCCATGCCCTGGCGACTGAGAAAGTCTGCTTCCCAGTTTTTTACGCCCGGGATGTGAACTGCGGATATGGTGGAGGCTGTGACTTCCACCCACAGCAGAATCCGCCGGACTTCCTGGAAGGCTTGCCGACTGCGTGTCCCGCCTTGGTGGTTGATGTATGCCACCGCTGTGGAGTTGTCCGACTGAATTCGGATCTGTTTGCCTTCCAGCCACGGCTGGAACGCCTTTAGGGCAAGATACACTGCCCTTATCTCCAGAACATTGATCTGAAGGGAGGACTCTGTCTGAGTCCAAGTCCCCTGAGCCCTATGGTGGAGAAAGACCGCTCCCCACCCTGACAGGCTCGCGTCCGTCGTGACCACCGCCCAGGATGGGGGCAGGAAGGATTTCCCCTTCGACAGAGATGTGGGGAGGAGCCACCACTGAAGGGAAGCTTTGGCTGCCCGAGAAAGGGAGACGTTCCTGTCGAGGGACGTCGACTTCCTGTCCCATTTGCGGAGAATGTCCCATTGAAGTGGGCGCAGATGAAACTGCGCAAAAGGAACTGCCTCCATTGCTGCCACCATCTTCCCTAGGAAGTGCATGAGGCGCCTCAGGGGGTGTGACTGACCTTGAAGGAGAGATTGCACCCCTGTCTGTAGTGAACGCTGTTTGTTCAGCGGAAGCTTCACTATCGCTGAGAGAGTATGAAACTCCAAGCCAAGATATGTCAGTGATTGGGCCGGTGTCAGATTTGACTTTGGAAAATTGATGATCCACCCGAAACTCTGGAGAGTTTCCAGAGCAATGTTCAGGCTGTGTTGGCATGCCCCTTGAGATTGTGCCTTGACAAGGAGATCGTCTAAGTAAGGGATCACTGAGTGTCCCTGAGAGTGTAGGATTGCCACCACTGTTGCCATGACCTTGGTGAAGACCCGTGGGGCTGTCGCCAGGCCGAAAGGCAGTGCCACGAACTGAAGGTGTTCGTCCCCTATGGCGAAACGCAGGAAGCGCTGATGCTCTGGTGCAATCGGTACGTGGAGATAAGCATCTTTGATGTCTATTGATGCCAGGAAATCTCCTTGGGACATTGAGGCGATGACGGAGCGGAGCGATTCCATCCGGAACCGCCTGGTTTTCACATGCTTGTTGAGCAGTTTTAGGTCCAGAACGGGACGGAAGGATCCGTCCTTTTTTGGCACCACGAACAAGTTGGGAGTAAAAACCGTGACCCCGTTGCTGAAGAGGAACCGGGATCACCACTCCTTCCGCCTTCAGGGTGCCCACCGCCTGCAGAAGAGCCTCGGCTCTGTCGGGGGGCGGAGATGTTCTGAAGAAACGAGTCGGAGGACGAGAGCTGAACTCTATCCTGTAACCTTGAGATAGAATGTCTCTCACCCATCGGTCTTTTACTTGTGGCAGCCAGGCGTCGCAAAAGCGGGAGAGCCTGCCACCGACCGAGGATGCGGTTTGAGGAGGCCGAAAGTCATGAGGAGGCCGCTTTGGGAGCGGTTCCTCCGGCGGTCTTTTTAGGACGTGACTTAGACCGCCATGCATCGGAGTTCCTCTGATCTTTCTGAGGCCTTTTGGACGAGGAAAATTGAGACCTGCCCGCGGTCCGAAAGGACCGAAACCTCGATTGTACCTTCCGTGGTTGAGGTCTGTTTGGTTTGGACTGGGGTAAGGATGAATCCTTTCCCTTGGATTGTTTAATGATTTCATCCAATCGCTCACCAAACAAGCGGTCGCCAGACAATGGCAGACCGGTTAGGAACTTTTTGGAAGCAGAGTCTGCCTTCCATTCACGTAGCCACATGGCCCTGCGGAGTACCACCGAATTGGCGGATGCCACCGCCGTACGGCTCGCCGAGTCCAGGATCGCATTAATGGCGTAGGACGCAAACGCCGACGCCTGAGTGGTTAAGGACACCACTTGCGGGGCAGATGTACGAGTTACTGCATTAATCTGCGCCTGACAAGCTGAGATAGCTTGGAGTGCCCATACGGCTGCGAATGCTGGAGCAAAAGACGCGCCAATAGCTTCATAGATGGATTTCAACCATAGTTCCATCTGTCTGTCAGTGGCATCTTTGAGTGAAGCCCCATCTTCCACTGCAACTATGGATCTAGCCGCCAGTCTGGAGATTGGAGGATCCACCTTAGGACACTGAGTCCAGCCCTTCACAACCTCGGGGGGGAAGGGATAACGTGTGTCCTTAAGGCGCTTGGAAAAACGCTTGTCTGGACAGTCTCGGTTTTTCTGGATTGCCTCTCTGAAGTCAGAGTGATCCAGAAACATATTTAATGTACGCTTGGGAAACCTGAAACGGAATTTCTCCTGAGAAGCAGACTCCTCAACTGGAGGAGCTGGGGGAGAAATATCCAACACCTGATTGATGGTCGCTATAAGGTCATTCACTACTGTGTCACCTTCAGGTGTATCTAGGTTGAGAGCGGCTTCAGGATCAGAATCCTGATCTGATACCTCCGCTTCATCCTCCAGAGAGTCCCCCTGCTGGGACCCTGAACAGTGTGATGAAGTGGAGGGAATTTCCCAGCGACCCCGCTTGGGCGGCCTGGGACTGCGGTCCGTGTCAGAGACCTCACCCTGGGACCTATGGGATACCCCAGGGGCACTATGCTGTTCCAATTGAGGGGGACCAGGGGTCCAGGATTGGATAGTGCCCGGGGCCTGAATCACCGGTCTGGACTGCAATGCTTCCAGTATTTTAGCAGACCATTTATCCATACTTTCAGACAGTTTGTCAGCAAAGGCTGCAAACTCCGTCCCTGTCACCTGGACAGTGGTAGCAGGTGGTTCCACCTGGGCCACCAGTCGCAGAGGCTCCGGCTGAGTAAGTGCCACAGGGGCCGAGCATTGCACACAATGAGGGTCAGTGGAACCTGCCGGTAGTACAGCTGCACATGAGGTACATGTTGCAAAGTACGCCTGTGCTTTGGCACCCTTGCTTTTTGCGGATGACATGTTGTCTCCTCTGAGAACAACCAGGAGGGTATATAGCCAAAAATCAACAGAGCGACCGTACAGTGCAAATGTATAGCCTATAAGCCTATATATATATATATATATACACTTCGGTACTCAGTGGGGCCAGCACCACAGGTGCTGCTTACCGACCGCTCAGAGCGGTTGTGTGATCACCAGATTCCCTGCCTGGGTCTCCCTGTGTTGTCTCTCCTCTCCAGCGTCTGAATCGCTGACAGGAATGGCTGCCGGCGTTCTGTGGGGAGGAGGAGACCGTGGGCGTGCCCAAGAAAAGTGCGGGAATCCAGTGCCCCAGTGTACTGAGTGAGGAGGGAGGAGGATACTAATGTATGCTCCAGCCCTCAGCGCTGACGATCTGTGCAGCGTCCCGCCCTTCCCCTGACTGGCAGGCCTGTGGGCGGGAATATACGACACTAGGCCGCAGAAGCCGGGGACTAAAGTTATAAGCGCGGTCGGCAATAAGCGCGGCCGCGCGGTAGTTCCCGGCGCACTAACACACCCAGCAGTGCTGCAATGTGTATGTCACAAGCGCTCCATGCGCGGTAGTCCCCGGCGCACTAACACACCCAGCAGTGCTGCAATGTGTATGGCACAAGCGCTCCATGCGCGGTAGTCCCCGGCGCACTAACACACCCAGCAGTGCTGTAATGTGTATGGCACCAGCGCTCCATGCGCGGTCCCCACGGGGACACAGAGTACCTCATAGTAGCAGGGCCTTGTCCCTGACGATACCCAGCTCCTATCCTGCAGATTCCCAGGGGCTGCGGAGGGAGCACGGTCCCAGTGCCTGAAGACCGATCCAGATCCCACTTCACCCAGAGCCCATTAAGGGATGGGGAAGGAAAACAGCATGTGGCTCCTGCCTGTGTACCCGCAATGGGTACCTCAACCTTAACAACACCGCCGACAAAGTGGGGTGAGAAGGGAGCATGCTGGGGGCCCTGTTATGGGCCCTCTTTTCTTCCATCCGACCTAGTCAGCAGCTGCTGCTGACTAAGTTGTGGAGCTTATGCGTGGATGTCAGCCTCCTTCGCACAAAGCATAAAAACTGAGGAGCCCGTGAGCACGGGGGGTGTATAGGCAGAAGGGGAGGGGCGTTACACTTTTAGTGTAATACTTTGTGTGGCCTCCGGAGGCATAGCTATACACCCAATGGTCTGGGTCTCCCAATGGAGCGACAAAGAAATGTTTAATTTCTTTCCAGTAGTTGTGTTTTCAGTGAGGAGCCAGACAACTTTGGAGCACTCTTATCCTGCAGATTAACCCCAGCGTTTGGAGACATGACAAGTTTCCTTTAAACAGCGCTCATTTATATGCTCCATTAAAATATGGTCACCTATCACTTCCCAGGGTCGCCCATATAAGTGACTTAATTGAATGCATGGGAGTCAGTGAGGAACACACAAGGGCCTGTTTACTATTGATGGTTCCCCATTGCCTTTGCTCTTGAAACATCCATTGAAATGCAAATTGGATATTGCAGTTAGGGGACACAGCTTGAAGAACTCAGCACAGTTGGCAGTGGGACTTGAGATGGTTATATCCATTGGCTAGGTGAAATAATACCAAGCTGACAGCTATGAACAGTACCTGGAATGGAATATATAAAGTCACTCATGAAAGGGCTCCATGTACTAATCCTGGTATAATACAAATATCCGTTTCTTACAGAAGCTGGGTCATTACCAATATGCTCCTCTAACCAGCTTTTCATTACCCGAATTAAGAAATGACTAGAGAATATATAAATGTGGAAGTGCTCTAGCACGGCTTCAAACACATCGTATGCAATGCTCACATTCAGTACTTCAAATAGCTTTTTTTTCTTGGAAGGCTCCTCCACCCAGAGTACAATCTGCCGTACATTAGAGCACGGCTGGTTCTTCTCCCCAACAGTTATCCGCACCGGATCCCTCAGCAGCTGCTGGGCAAACCTCTCAATGCTGTCAGGAATAGTGGCTGAAACCAGCATGGTCTGACGATCCAGAGGAGTGTTCTCCAAAATCTCCAGCACTTGTTGCTGAAACCCCATCTTCAGCATCGTGTCTGCCTGAAAAATGCAAATGTATTCCAGTTATTCTGATTATGCTGTACAACAAGGGTCCCAACTTGTGGCTCAAGGGCCCATGATATGTAGCTCATGGCTGTCTTCCAGCCTAGTGTATTAGCACCAGGTCTAGCAAACAGCTATGAAGAACAGGTCTGTCCAGATGGTGACTTTTGTGAATAGCCTCACATAAAAGAGCTGATCAGGAAGGGGTAGGAAGGAACCCCTGGATCTTGGTATACTGCCGCAGTGTGATTTCTGTGGAAAAGCTTTGTCTGTCTTTAGTTAAAAACGTAATGGGGGCTCTAAGTACCAATACTGTGAAAGCAGGCGGGAGCCGGATGTGGCTCATGACCCTCTCTTGGAGCTGAATCTGGTTCGCAAACCTCTCTCGAAACTGGATGTGGCTCGCGACCCCCTAACAGAGCTGGATGTGGCTCGCGACCCCCTAACAGAGCTGGATGTGGCTCGCGACCCCCTAACAGAGCTGGACGTGGCTCGCGACCCCCTAACAGAGCTGGACGTGGCTCGCGACCCCCTAACAGAGCTGGACGTGGCTCGCGACCCCCTAACAGAGCTGGATGTGGCTCGCGACCCCCTAACAGAGCTGGATGTGGCTCGCGACCCCCTAACAGATCTGGATGTGGCTCGCGACCCCCTAACAGAGCTGGATGTGGCTCGCGACTCCCTAACAGAGCTGGATGTGGCTCGCGACCCCCTAACAGAGCTGGATGTGGCTCGCGACTCCCTAACAGAGCTGGATGTGGCTCGCGACTCCCTAACAGAGCTGGACGTGGCTCGCGACCCCCTAACAGAGCTGGATGTGGCTCGCGACCCCCTAACAGAGCTGGATGTGGCTCGCGACTCCCTAACAGAGCTGGACGTGGCTCGCGACCCCCTAACAGAGCTGGATGTGGCTCGCGACCCCCTCTCTGAGCTGGCCGTGGCTCGCGACCCCCTAACAGAGCTGGCCGTGGCTCGCGACCCCCTAACAGAGCTGGATGTGGCTCGCGACCCCCTAACAGAGGTGGACGTGGCTCGCGACCCCCTAACAGAGGTGGACGTGGCTCGCGACCCCCTAACAGAGGTGGACGTGGCTCGCGACCCCCTCTCTGAGCTGGACGTGGCTCGCGACCCCCTCTCTGAGCTGGACGTGGCTCGCGACCCCCTCTCTGAGCTGGACGTGGCTCGCGACCCCCTCTCTGAGCTGGACGTGGCTCGCGACCCCCTCTCTGAGCTGGACGTGGCTCGCGACCCCCTCTCTGAGCTGGACGTGGCTCGCGACCCCCTCTCTGAGCTGGACGTGGCTCGCGACCCCCTCTCTGAGCTGGACGTGGCTCGCGACCCCCTCTCTGAGCTGGACGTGGCTCGCGACCCTCTCTCTGAGCTGGATGTGGCTTGACACCCTCTTTCAAAGCTGGATGTGGCTTGCGACCCTCTGTCACAGCTGAATGTGGCTCCCAAGGTCAGAAAGATTGGGGACTTCTGATGTAGAACTCTCTCATCTGTTAGGGTATGTTCTCACCGTACTAAGATGTGACAGGAGCTATCAGAGGCTGTACTCCGGGATTGCACTAATGTTATCCTCTAACGCTAATCCTTCACATTTTGAGTACAAAAAAGTGCTAAAGTGATATGCTGCCTATTTCTGCAGCAGATTTTCTTCGCTTTGCAGCCAAAAACCTGACTGGAATCTTCAATGCATGTGAACGTTGTTGCTGAACCCATATTCACATGCATGCAATGCGGATTTTGGAGCATAATCTCTGCCCAAATGGACATGAAATCCAGTATGATTGAACATTCCTGTGGGATCTTTTGCTTAGCACATGCTGCCATTTCTTAGCGGGCGCGCAGCCTGCTGATGTTTGGTGCATAAAATATTTTACATTTCACATAAGGACACTAAATAATACAGGAATAATGCAACAACATAAGAAATAAAGGGGTTATCTCAGCTGCCCATTGCCACGGGCACAAGATGGGTGCTTGTGAGTTTTTACCTCAGTATTTGTAATCCAAAACCAAGTGTGGGTGATAAATACAGAAGTGGTGCTCGTGTTTCTATTATACTTTTCCTCTGACTGTTCCACTCCTCAGTTTTGCTACAAATGCTGAGGTAAAAAACTCACCAAATACTCAACGTGTGAACGTGGCCTTAAAGTAAGTGGGTTTGTGCACACACTACTGATTAGTAGTAGATAAAGCAATAAAACAAATTGCTTTAGTGCTCCTTTAACCCCTTCATGACCATGGACAGATCTATCCGTCATGGAGCGTGTCCCGTTAAGCCCCGCCCCCAGCCGCGGCAGGCGGCTGCGATCGGCGCACATATTAGCTGTTTTCAACAGCTGACATGTGTGCCTGCATGTTACGAGTGGAATCGCATTCCACCCGTAACATTAACCCCTTACATCTCGCTGCCAAAGTCTGTCAGCGAGATGTATATACGCGCGGTGAAGATTTTCACTTACCGCCGCCCCCACCGGAAGTCACGTGAGTGATCACGTGACTTTCGGTGGTTGCCATGGTAGCACAGGGTCATGGGATGACGCCTGCAGCAGTGACGTTTCACTTTCGTTTTCACCCGGCCCGAAGCCGAATGAATCAGTAAGTGACCGTATCTGCTGTTTACAGATGTATAGCTGTGATCAGCAGATAGATCAGAGCGATCGGATTGCTGATCGCTATAGCCCCCTAAGGGGACTACTAAAAGTAAAAAACAAAGTTTTAAAAAATAAAAAAAAACCTCAAAGTTCAAATCACCCCCCTTTCCCATTGAAAATTAAAGGGTTAAAAAAAATATAAATATACACATATTTGGTATCGCCGTGTTCAGAATTGCCCGATCTATCAAAATATAAAATCAATTAATCTGATTGGTAAACGGCGTAGTGGCAAAAAAATTCCAAATGCCAAAATTACGTTTTTTGGTCGCCGCAAGTTTTACGCAAAATGCAATAACAGGCGATCAAAACTTAGCATGTGCGCAAAAATGGTACCGTTAGAAACGTCAGCTCGAGATGCAAAAAATAAACTGTCACTGAGCCATAAATCCCAAAAAATTAGAAGTCTACGGGTTTTGGAAAATGGCGCACAACGTAAGCCACTTTTATTGGACAAGCTTGTGAATTTTTTTTTAACCCCTTAGATACAAGTAAACCTATACATATTTGGTGTCTACAAACTTGCACCGACCTCAGGCATCATACCCACACATCAGTTTTACCATATAGTAAACACCGTGAATAAAACATCCCAAAAACTATTGTGCCATCACACTTTCTTTGCAGTTTTTCCACACTTGGAATTTTTTTGCTGCTTTCCAGTATACCATATGGTAAAACATATGGTCTCATTTAAAAGTACAACTTGTCCCGCAAAAAACAAGCCCTCATATGGCAAGATTGACGGAAAAATAAAAAAGTTACGGCTCACGGAAGAAGGGGAGCAAAAAACAAAAACGCAAAAACGGAAAGTGCCCCGGGGCTGAAGGGTTTAAAGGGAATCTGTCACCAGGTTTTTGCTTCCTCATCTGAGAGCAGCATAATGTAAGGGGCGGAGACCCTGATTCCAGCGATGTGTCACTTACTGGGCTGCTTGTTGCAGTGTGATAAAAGTCACGTATTCCCTGCAGCAAATCTAGCAGTTCTCTAAATGCTGAACTTTGTATAACTACGCCCAGACACCACTTATTGGCAGCTTTCTGTGTACACTGTGCATAGGCAGAAATCTGTTAATCAGTGGTGTGGGCAGGATTGTACAGAGCTCATGTATATGGAGGACTACCTGGCAGCAGATTTACTACTCCTCTAGTGATAATTTCCAGCTGATAATAAAACCGTGATGTTACCAAAACTACAGTAAAATAAAAATCATAGCGAAAGAAATAATGATTTAAAAAAAATTAAAAATAATTCAATTATAAACATAGCAAAAAGGAAATAATATTTATCAGCCAAAGTCATAGAAACAAATGCCCAAAAAGGATGCAAGAGACCCCTTCATAAAGGGAGTACCACAGGTGCAATATACTGATGAAACAACTACTCTCAGCCTGCCAGACTATGGAGGGGGTGATTGCCCAGTATTAGAATTGCACAAAGATAAAGCTTTGCAATAGGGCGCAAGTCACACACATGAAGCACAGTGCTCGGCCAACAGCTTATTACACGCTCCTAATATTCGATTAGGTGGGCTGCCCAGCACCCCCCTCTCAGTGCACCACAGAGGTACAGGTCCATCATTTACAAGGTCATCATTGATGGGCCCGGCTGCACCCTGTAAAAATTAAAATGTGCAGAAAAAAAATTAGGTATTGGTTTATATTTTGGCCAAAACATGCAAGCTGGCAACCCAATGTCAGGGGCCCCCAAGTCTTGTGAGTCCCTACACTACAGCGAAATAAAAAACATAGCCCAAGACATAAGGCTATTTTGCACCTGTGTTACCTCCTTTATTAAGGGGGATTGCTGCATTGTGTCTGTGCATGACCCTGGCAGGTAAATACCATTGCCTTTTTGCTGTCAAAACTACAGCAAGCAGCCCAGCAAGTGACACGTCATTGGAATGAGGGTCTCTGCCCCGATATTATGCTGTATAAAGCACTGAAGTGATTTAATGTATAGGAATCTAATAAATGTATGACTGACATTCTCAAAAATTCGAACCTCCCACTCCCCTCTTCAAGATTTCTCACGAGCTGCGCCTATGCTCTGGAACACACTACCAAGAACAATCCGATTAATTCCCAACATCCACACCTTTCAGCGGCCACTAAAAACGCATTTCTTTAGACTAGCCTATCAACTCACTGCCCTGATCTAATCTAGTCCCATTCTGCCCTTCATAAAATTTACTGCCAACTCTTGTCCCTGTATCTTCTGCTTCCTTCCTCTTCATGCATGTTTTACACTCTGTATGTATAAATTCTGGCTGGCGACCGGTCCACGCAGCTGGTTTTGAATCCCCTATTAAAATCGATGGCTGGACCACATATGACAAGCTTTTCTCCCCCCCATTCACCTTTCTTGCCTCCCCTATTTCCTCATAGACTGTAAGCTTACGAGCAGGGCCCTCACTCCTCCTGGTATCTTAATGTTGTTATTTTGTATTGTCTCATATTGTCTGTACATGTCCCCTCTGAATTGTAAAACGCTGCGGAATATGTTAGCGCTATAGAAATAAGACGTATTAACCCCTTCACGACCGCGGGCCGTAAAATTACGTCCTATTTTAACGTGACTTAACGACCAGGGACGTAATTTTACGGCCTAAACTTCATTTGATTGCCGTGGCCATAGCAACGGCTTTCAAATGATGTCCCCTGCTGTTTCTTACAGCAGGGGACCTTTGCTTGACCCCAGGGGGGGTGGCATCGCCACCCCCCATAGGCGATCGATGTGATTGGCTGTTCAAATCGGAACCGCCAATCACATTGATCACGCTGTTTTCGGCAAAAAAAAAATGCCAAAAATAGCGTGATCTTGTAAAATCCAGCTAGGACCGGAGCTGCAGCAGCTCCGATCATTGGCTGGAAGCAAGCAGACACCGTGGCCCCCCCCTGCAGCACTGATTGGAGCGATCGTGCAATGACGCGCAATCGCTCCAATCAGTGTGCAGTGGGGTGGTCTGATCTGCCGGTGGCCGCCCTCCCCAGGCCTGTGCTGGTCTGGGGACCCTCCCCCAACATGTCTACAGCGTGCAGCACTGGCTGGTACTAGTGGTACCACGCCACTGCTGCTGCTGCCGCTGCCGTCACGTCACGTCGCAGGAGCGGTGAGTATTGTGCTCACCTTGCAGCCCCTGCGCGTGCCCCCCTGCGATCTGCCCCCCCCCCCCCCCCCCGACATCCCGATCTGCCCCCCTGACATCCCGATCTGCCCCCCCGACATCCCGATCTGCCCCCCCGCCATCCCGATCTGCCCCCCGCCATCTCTATTCTGCAGCTCCTCCGGTATCCCTCCTCCCCTGCTCTCTTGCAGCCCCTGCGCGCTCTTGTGATTTGCTCCTGCGCGCTCCCGTAATGGCCCCTGCCCGTGCCCCCCTGCGATCTGCCCCCCGCCATCCCGATCTGCCCCCCCGATCTGCCCCCCCACATCCCGATCTGTCCTCCGACATCCCGGTCTGCCCCCAGACATCCCGATCTGCCCCCAGACATCCCGGTCTGCCCCCAGACATCCCGGTCTGCCCCCAGCATTCCCGATCTGCCCCCAGCATTCCCGATCTGCCCCCAGCATTCCCGATCTGCCCCCAGCATTCCCGATCTGCCCCCAGCATTCCCGATCTGCCCCCAGCATTCCCGATCTGCCCCCAGACATCCCAGTCTGCCCCCAGACATCCCAGTCTGCCGGCCTCCCCCGTGATCTCTATAATGCAGCTCCTCCGGTATCCCCCTCCTCTGCTCTCCCCCTCCCCCTCTGCTGTCCCCCCGACGTCCTCTTACCTGTCTTCACCGGCCGATCACATCTGCCTCCATCGCTGGGTCCTTCTTCCTGGGTCTTCTGCTGAGCTGTCCAACTTCCTGCCTGCTGGCTGCTGCAAAGCTGTTCCTCCTGCAAATCCTCTGGGTAATGTGAGTATAACTTTTTTTTTTTTCTTTTTTTCCTCTATCCCCTGTCAATTCTTACACCTCATGCGTCCGTACGTCACGCCGAGCGCTGATCAGGGATGCAGATAACGTATCTGCATCCGTGGTCAGTTTTCGGCGGGACTTTTTTTCCCGTATTCCCGACGCTTTTTGTATTGCATCTGTCCGTGCGTCCCGCCGAGCGCTGATCAGGGATGCACATAACGGATCGGCATCCCTGCTCAATTTTTGGCGTGACAAAAAGCATCGGGGATACGGAAAAAAAAAATCACGCCAAAAATTGAGCAGGGATGCCGATCCGTTATGTGCATCCCTGATCAGCGCTCGGCGGGACGCACGGACTGATGCAATACAAAAAGCGTCGGGGATACGGAAAAAAAAGTATCGCATCTGTCCGTGCGTCCCGCTGAGCGCGGATCAACATCCCTGCTCAATTTTTGGCGTGACTTTTTTTTTTTTTCATATCCCCAGCGCTTTTTGTATCTCATCCGACCGTGCCTCCTGCAGCGGCCGATCAGTGCACTGCGTCTGTGCGTTTGAAAAGTCAAATGGCGTTCCTTGTCTTCTGAGCCCCGCCATGCGCCCAAACAATTGATTTCCACCACATGTGAGGTATCTGCGTACTCGGGAAAAATTGCACCATACGTTTTATGGTGCATTTTTTCCTGATACCGTTGTAAAAAGAGAAAAAAAAAAAACTACCTTGTTGCTGCAAAAATTTAAAAATTTTTTTTTAAAAAAAATAAATAATTTTCACGGTTCAACGTTATCAACTTTCAGTGGAGCCCCTGGGGGTACAAGGGGCTCACTAAACATCTAGATAAATTCCTTGAGGGGTCTAGTTCCAAAATGGGGTAATTTGTGGGGAAGCTCCACTGTTTAGGCACCATGGGGGGGGGGGGTCTAAAAACGTGACATGGCGTCCGCTAATGATTCCAATCAATTTTGCTGTCAAATGGTGCCCTTCTCTTCTGAGCCCCGCCATGCGCCCAACAATTTCTTTCCACCACATGTGAGGTATCTGCGTACTCAGGAGAAAATGGACAATACATTTTATGTTGCATTTTTTCCCGATACCCTTGTGAAAAAAAAAGCTACCTAGTTGAAGCAACAGTTTTGTGGTAAAAAAATGTTTTTTTCTTTTCACGGCTCAACGTTATAAACTTCTGTGAAGCCCCCAGGTGTTCAAAGTGCTCATCAAACATCTAGAAAAAATATTTGAGGGCTCTAGTTTCCAAAATGGGGTCACTTGTGGGGGAGCTCCATTGTTTAGGCACCTCAGGGGGTCTTCAAACCCGACATGGCGTCCGCTAATGAGTGCAGCTAATTTTGTGTTCAAAAATTCAAATGGCGCTCCTTGCCTTTCGACCTCTGCCGTGCACCCAAACAATTGATTTTTACCCCATATGGGGTATCAGCGTACTCAGGAGAAAATGCATAATAAATTGTAGGGTGCACTTTCTCTTTTCTCCCTTGTAAAAATGAAAATTTTATGGCTAAAGTAACATTTTTGTGTTAAAAAGTAAAATTTTCATTTTTTCCTTCCACATTGCTTTGGTTCCTGTGACGCACCTAAAGGGTTAATAAACTTCTTGGATGTGGTTTTGAGCAGTATGAGGGGTGCAGTTTTTAGAATGGGGTCACTTTTGGGTATTTTCTGTCACCTCGGCCTCTCAAAGGCACTTCAAATGTGATGTGGTCCCTAAAAAAAATATTTTGTAAATTTTGTTGGAAAAATTAGAAATTGCTGATGAACTTTGACCCCTTCTAACTTCCTAACGAAAAAAAATTTCTTTCGAAAATTGCGCTGGTGTAAAGTTGACAAGTGGGAAATGTTATTTAGTAACTATTTTGTGTGACATATCTCTCAGATTTATGGCCATAAATTTTCAAAGTTTGAAAATTGCGAAATTTTCCAAATTTTCGCACAATTTCCTAAATTTTCACAAATAAACGCAAAAAATATCGGCCTAAATTTACCACTGACATGAAGTACAATATGTCACGAAAAAACAATGTCAGAATCGCCAGGATCCGTTGAAGCGTTCCAGAGTTATAACCTGTCAAAGTGACACTGGTCAGAATTGCAAAAAATGGCCCGGTCATTAGGGTGTTTTAGTGGCCGGGGGTGAATGGGTTAATATTATACTAAACAAAACCCTTAAGGTCTTATTCTTTAATAGTTTATATATTAAAATCAGGTATACACATAAAAACACAGAAGCAGAGTACGCATGGTACAAGAATGATTGGAAAAAGGCATCAGAAGGACAGTAATGGGGGGGGGATCTGAACCCTAGAAGATTATTACCCATCTAACCGCGGAGGTTGGCACCCTAAGATTGCGATGTGGGACCCCCACTCCTCGGCAGCTATCCCCCTCTATTCCTGCTACAGACTACACTGTACTGTGTAGGCAAATTACCTTTAGCATGAGTGAGCACTAGAATATGGCTAATCAGCATTAAATAGCCACATGTCGTACACAGTTACTGCACCCGACACAAGCAATGAATATGCCTCTCTGATGGTTGTTGGTTATTTAAGATGACAATATGCATAGGACACAAATGCTACAGAAATGCAGAGATCTTCCATTAAATCCAAATGAACCGTGGATAAGAGCTCGGATATATAAAAAAAATATCCTAGTGTGGCTCTATATGCCAAAAATGTCTAGCATGGTAGCCCACATAAATGCGAATGTATAAAACAACAATTATACTTCGCTCAGTGGCACAATGCGTTTCCCCTCTTTCCACGACATGTCCATATCATGGCATGCCAGCCCACCAGTGTACATCTAAATACTGCACCCTACATTCTTGACCCCACAGTGGGGATGCCCGATTAATCTTTGGAGAGGAAAAAAAGAGAGGGAAACGTATTGGGCCGTTGTGCCGCTGAGCTAAGTAGAATTGTTGTTTTTATCTATATATATAATTGCCTTATTCTGTCTGTCTGTCTGTCTATCTGTCTATCTGTCTGTCTGTCTGTCTGTCATGCTCCGAAATTGTGTCCTTACGGTGACACAAAGCTGATTGGCCGCTGGGCTCGCCATGGCCCCGCCCCCCCACACGGATTGGCCTCTCGCCCCGGCTCTCTGCAGGCCCCGCCCCCTCACGCAATGCACGCTCGCTGTGGCCCAACTGACACGGGGCTCCGATTCCCAGGTGAGTACACACACATCAGATCACACTCACTCTCACACATCACATCCACACACTCACAACATGCTGGGATATCGCTTGCTTCTACACCGGCTCCGTCAGGATCCCGGCAGCGCCAGACATAACCTTGCGATGCTGGGATCTTAACGGAGGCCGTGAAAGCTGGTAACCATTATACACATCGGGTAACTAAGGTCCCTTAGTTACCCGATGTGTATCATAGTTACCAGTGTACACCGGCTCACACTCACACACACATCACATCGCATCCACACATCAAGGTCCTGCAGCTGCAGAACATACATAACATAACAGCACACACACACACACACACACACACACAAATCAGATCACACTCACTCACATACACACATCACATCGCATCCACATACTCACAACATCCTGGGATATCGCTTGCTTCTCGGCGGCGATATTGTGCTGTGAGCTTCCAGGACCTGCGGGTGGATCACATGGCCAGAAGCATGTGATATCCCCGGATGTTGTGAGTATCAGCGCGTATGTGCAATATCGTCAGTGTCTGTGTGTGTGAGTGTATGCGATCGGGTGTGTGTGAGTGTATGCGATCGGGGGTGTGTGTGAGTGTATGCGATCGGGTGTGTGTGTGAGTGTATGCGATCGGGTGTGTGTGTGAGTGGATGCGATCGGTTGTGTGTGTGAGTGGATGCGATCGGTTGTGTGTGTGAGTGGATGCGATCGGTTGTGTGGGTGAGTGGATGCGATCGGTTGTGTGTGTGAGTGGATGCGATCGGTTGTGTGGGTGAGTGGATGCGATCGGTTGTGTGGGTGAGTGGATGCGATCGGGTGTGGGTGAGTGTCGGCAGAGGAGCACGGCGTGCTGGAGGAGGCTGGGAGCAGAGAGGCTGATCTTGGGGAAGGCTGGGAGGGGGGGGCTGATGCTGAGGGAGGCTGGAAAGAGAGAGGCTGAGCAAACGTGCTCCATCCGCCATACTGCGCACTCCCCATCGTGCTGCATCCCCCATGCTGCGCACTCCCAAACGTGGTCCATCCGCCATGCTGCGCACTCCCAAACGTGGTCCATCCGCCATGCTGCGCACTCCCAAACGTGGTCCATCCGCCATGCTGCGCACTCCCAAACGTGCTCCATCCGCCATGCTGCGCACTCCCAAACGTGCTCCATCCGCCATACTGCGCACTCCCCATCGTGCACCATCCGGCATGCTGCGCACTCCTAAGCGGATGGAGCATGATGGGGGGTGCGCAGCATGGCGGATGGAGCACGTTTGGGAGTGCGCAGCATGGCGGATGGAGCACGTTTGGGAGTGCGCAGCATGACGGATGGAGCACGTTTGGGAGTGCGCAGCATGACGGATGGAGCATGTTTGGGAGTGCGCAGCATGCCGGATGGTGCACGATGGGGAGTGCGCAGTATGGCGGATGGAGCACGTTTGGGAGTGCGCAGTATGGCGGATGGAGCACGTTTCGGAGTGCGCAGCATGGCGGATGGAGCACGTTTGGGAGTGCGCAGCATGGCGGATGGACCACGTTTGGGAGCGTGCAGCATGGCGGATGGAGCACGTTTGGGAGTGCGCAGCATGGCGGATGGAGCACGTTTGGGAGTGCGCAGCATGGCGGATGGAGCACGTTTGGGAGTGCGCAGCATGGCGGATGGAGCACGTTTGGGAGTGCGCAGCATGCCGGATGGTGCACGATGGGGAGTGCGCAGTATGGCGGATGGAGCACGTTTGGGAGTGCGCAGCATGGCGGATGGAGCACGTTTGGGAGTGCGCAGCATGGCGGATGGACCACGTTTGGGAGTGCGCAGCATGGCGGATGGACCACGTTTGGGAGTGCGCAGCATGGCGGATGGAGCACGTTTGGGAGTGCGCAGCATGGCGGGTGGAGCACGTTTGGGAGTGCGCAGCATGGCGGATGGAGCATGATAGGGGGTGCGCAGCATGGCGGATGGAGCACGTTTGGGAGTGCGCAGCATGGCGGATGGAGCACGTTTGGGAGTGTGCAGCATGGCGGATAGAGCACGATGGGGAGTGCGCAGCATGGCGGATGGAGCACGTTTGGGAGTGCGCAGCATGGGGGATGGAGCACGATGGGGAGTGCACAGCATGGGGGATGGAGCACAATGGGGAGTGCGCAGCATGGGGGATGGAGCACGATGGGGGGTGCGCAGCATGGGGGATGGAGCACGATGGGGGGTGCGCAGCATGGGGGATGGAGCACGATGGGGGGTGTGCAGCATGGGGGATGGAGCACGATGGGGGGTGCGCAGCATGGGGGATGGAGCACGATGGGGGGTGCGCAGCATGGGGGATGGAGCACGATGGGGGGTGCGCAGCATGGGGGATGGAGCATGATGGGGAGTGCGCAGCATGGGGGATGGAGCACGATGGGGGGTGCGCAGCATGGGGGATGCAGCACGATGGGGAGTGCGCAGCATGGGGGATGGAGCACGATGGGGAGTGCGCAGCATGGGGGATGGAGCACGATGGGGGGTGCGCAGCATGGGGGATGGAGCACGATGGGGGGTGCGCAGCAGGGGGGATGGAGCACGATGGGGAGTGCGCAGCATGGGGGATGGAGCACGTTTGGGAGTGCGCAGCATAGGGGATGGAGCACGTTTGGGAGTGCGCAGCATGGGGGATGGAGCACGATGGGGAATGCGCAGCATGGGGGATGGAGCACGATGGGGAGTGCACAGCATAGGGGATGGAGCACAATGGGGAGTGCGCAGCATGGGGGATGGAGCACGATGGGGGGTGCGCAGCATGGGGATGGAGCACGATGGGGGGTGCGCAGCATGGGGGATGGAGCACGATGGCGAGTGTGCAGCATGGGGGATGGAGCACGATGGGGGGTGCGCAGCATGGGGGATGGAGCACGATGGGGGGTGCGCAGCATGGGGGATGGAGCACGATGGGGGGTGCACACCTCCCCCCAAAACACACACACACACACCGCCACACACGCACTGCACAACACACCACACACACACTGGGAACCACAAACACCGCCCTACACAGACACCCACACACACAGACAACGCCGCACACACACAACACCCAACACACAAACACCACAGCATACACAAATATACGCACATACTGCACAACACACACATTGCACAAAACATACCTCCCACCAAAACACACACACACACCCCACACCCACACAAACCGCACAACACACACACACAACGCTACAGACACACAGCGCTCCACAAACAACGCAACACCCACAACGCAACACACAAACAACACCTCTGTCACCCCCCGCCACACCCAGACAACACCTAGAACATGTACAGCGCCCTACACAAACACTTGGTAACTACACACAACAACATCTATATATATATATATATAACAAAAATCATACATTAACTACACAATACGTAAATTCTAGAATACCCGATGCGTAGAATCGGGCCACCTTCTAGTACAATATATTTATGTGGTCTACCATGCTAGACATGCCTGCCGTATAGATCTTGGGGTGCCAACCTCTGTGGTTATGTAGGGGATAATCTTCTAGGGCAGGGGTCTCAAACTCGGCTGGGTGTATGGGCCGCACACAGGAAAAAAATAATTTGAGGGGCCGCATTGCTTTCAGGACAAAGTGACATTGGTAGTGGTACCATTTTTTCTTTCTATACACCCTTGAATCACTGTTTTTGAACATTTTTCATTTGTCCATTATAACAAATGTGTAATGTGTGTATATGTATGTATATATATACAAAAATACATACACACTTTTTTTTACATTTTTTCCCCTTTTTGTAAGTAATACAGTTTTACAATAACCACCGCATAGTAATTTTGGCCAACATCTTGTAGTAATGTGCCCCATATTGTTCCACATTCTGTAAAAATGTGTGCATCCTTGTCCCCTTGTAGCAATGTGCCTCAGCCTCAGCTAACACACAAACACACACACACACACACACACACACACACACACACCCTGTGCAGCCTCAGCTAATACACATCCCCCCACCCTGTGCAGCCTCAGCTAATACACATCCCCCCCACCCTGTGCAGCCTCAGCTAATACACACACCCCCCCACCCTGTGCAGCCTCAGCTAATACACACACCCCCCCACCCTGTGCAGCCTCAGCTAATACACACACCCCCCCACCCTGTGCAGCCTCAGCTAATACACACACCCCCCCACCCTGTGCAGCCTCAGCTAATACACACACCCCCCCACCCTGTGCAGCCTCAGCTAATACACACACCCCCCCACCCTGTGCAGCCTCAGCTAATACACACACCCCCCCACCCTGTGCAGCCTCAGCTAATACACACACCCCCCCCACCCTGTGCAGCCTCAGCTAATACACACACCCCCCCACCCTGTGCAGCCTCAGCTAATACACACATCCCCCCCACCCTGTGCAGCCTCAGCTAATACACACATCCCCCCCACCCTGTGCAGCCTCAGCTAATACACACATCCCCCCCACCCTGTGCAGCCTCAGCTAATACACACACCCCCCCACCCTGTGCAGCCTCAGCTAATACACACACCCCCCCACCCTGTGCAGCCTCAGCTAATACACACACCCCCCCACCCTGTGCAGCCTCAGCTAATACACACACCCCCCCACCCTGTGCAGCCTCAGCTAATACACACACCCCCCCACCCTGTGCAGCCTCAGCTAATACACACACCCCCCCACCCTGTGCAGCCTCAGCTAATACACACCCCCCCCCACCCTGTGCAGCCTCAGCTAATACACACACCCCCCCCACCCTGTGCAGCCTCAGCTAATACACACCCCCCCCACCCTGTGCAGCCTCAGCTAATACACACATCCCCCCCACCCTGTGCAGCCTCAGCTAATACACATCCCCCCCACCCTGTGCAGCCTCAGCTAATACACATCCCCCCCACCCTGTGCAGCCTCAGCTAATACACATCCCCCCCACCCTGTGCAGCCTCAGCTAATACACATCCCCCCCACCCTGTGCAGCCTCAGCTAATACACATCCCCCCCACCCTGTGCAGCCTCAGCTAATACACATCCCCCCCACCCTGTGCAGCCTCAGCTAATACACATCCCCCCACCCTGTGCAGCCTCAGCTAATACACATCCCCCCCACCCTGTGCAGCCTCAGCTAATACACATCCCCCCCACCCTGTGCAGCCTCAGCTAATACACATCCCCCCCACCCTTGTGCAGCCTCAGCTAATACACATCCCCCCCACCCTGTGCAGCCTCAGCTAATACACATCCCCCCCACCCTGTGCAGCCTCAGCTAATACACATCCCCCCCACCCTGTGCAGCCTCAGCTAATACACATCCCCCCCACCCTGTGCAGCCTCAGCTAATACACATCCCCCCCACCCTGTGCAGCCTCAGCTAATACACATCCCCCCCACCCTGTGCAGCCTCAGCTAATACACATCCCCCCCACCCTGTGCAGCCTCAGCTAATACACATCCCCCCCACCCTGTGCAGCCTCAGCTAATACACATCCCCCCCACCCTGTGCAGCCTCAGCTAATACACATCCCCCCCACCCTGTGCAGCCTCAGCTAATACACATCCCCCCCACCCTGTGCAGCCTCAGCTAATACACATCCCCCCCACCCTGTGCAGCCTCAGCTAATACACATCCCCCCCACCCTGTGCAGCCTCAGCTAATACACATCCCCCCCACCCTGTGCAGCCTCAGCTAATACACATCCCCCCCACCCTGTGCAGCCTCAGCTAATACACATCCCCCCCACCCTGTGCAGCCTCAGCTAATACACATCCCCCCACCCTGTGCAGCCTCAGCTAATACACATCCCCCCCACCCTGTGCAGCCTCAGCTAATACACATCCCCCCCACCCTGTGCAGCCTCAGCTAATACACATCCCCCCCACCCTGTGCAGCCTCAGCTAATACACATCCCCCCCACCCTGTGCAGCCTCAGCTAATACACATCCCCCCCACCCTGTGCAGCCTCAGCTAATACACATCCCCCCCACCCTGTGCAGCCTCAGCTAATACACATCCCCCCCACCCTGTGCAGCCTCAGCTAATACACATCCCCCCCACCCTGTGCAGCCTCAGCTAATACACATCCCCCCCACCCTGTGCAGCCTCAGCTAATACACATCCCCCCCACCCTGTGCAGCCTCAGCTAATACACATCCCCCCCACCCTGTGCAGCCTCAGCTAATACACATCCCCCCCACCCTGTGCAGCCTCAGCTAATACACATCCCCCCCACCCTGTGCAGCCTCAGCTAATACACATCCCCCCCACCCTGTGCAGCCTCAGCTAATACACATCCCCCCCACCCTGTGCAGCCTCAGCTAATACACATCCCCCCCACCCTGTGCAGCCTCAGCTAATACACATCCCCCCCACCCTGTGCAGCCTCAGCTAATACACATCCCCCCCACCCTGTGCAGCCTCAGCTAACACACACACGAAAACATTCTTCTCACCTGCTGTCAGCGGCATGCAGGCACGTGGACTCGGTGAAGCCTCAGCTACCACACACACACAGTGCAGCCTCAGCCAGCAACAGAACCACACACACGGCATGAGACACAGACACAGACACACACACAGACTGCAGCCTCAGCCAGCAACACGAAAACATTCTTCTCACCTGCTGTCAGCAGCACGCAGGCACGTGGACCAGGTAATGATCACAGCTGCTGTCATCGCTGAACGTTCGGCCGGCGCGTGCAGAGCAGTTCTCACTGCACAACAGCCACTGGCCAATCACAGGCAAGCATCTGAGGTCATATGCAGCAGGTGCTTGCCTCTGATTGGCAGGCGGCTGTTATTGCGTTCTGCAGCGAGAACTTCACTGTGCGCGGCAAAGACAAAACTGTAGGCTGAAATAAATAACTGACAGCTGCGGCCCCTGCACCGGTCGCCATCTTTACCGGGTCCACGGGCCTGCGGGCCGCAAGAAGCCACCTGAAGGGCCGCATGCGGCCCGCGGGCCGCGTGTTTGAGACCCCTGTTCTAGGGTTCACAGCCCTTACCCTTACTGTCTTTCTGGTGCGTTTCTCCAATCATTCTTGAACCATGCATACTCTGCTTCTGGGTTTGCATGTGAATACATGTTTTTAATATATAGACTATTAAAGAATAATATTTTCAGGGTTTTGTTTAGTCTTAACCTATATTTTGCTGCTTTTTAAATAGTTAAAATTGTAAATCGCATGTAAAATCAAGAAACTTTGCAGTTTCTCTCTTCTACAGTCATGAATTTTTAATCTTACAGATTACTTTGCAAACCCTAGATTACCAGCCCCATCTGCAGCCCATGAGCATGGCCAGTTCCCTAGAAATACAAAGTACAAGTTCTGTTCTGAAGTTGACCAGATCGGATCCAGGCAGTTTCTGTGCCCCTGCGCCCCTCCTGTCTCTCCTTGAAATATGGAGGGTTCAATGACCATGCCGCTGGTCTGAACGGCCGATCTTCAGGAGTGCAGGAAGCAAAGCATCAGCGTCTGTAGATATGATACATATCAACCCTTTCATGTTCACTTACCTCATCCAGTATTAGGATCCTTAGTTCTCTAAGGTTTACACAATTTTGATTAATGATTTCTAAGAGTCTTCCGGGAGTTGCAATAAGAACCTGAAAATAAGGAGGAGAATATTTTTATCACCAAAGTAAAGTCAATTAACAAATAGATCCAAGTGAGCCTGGGCAGTGCATAGTACACACTTCTCTGTCATATTTCATACATGACTGATCTACAAATGCAGCCTCCATGCTGCCAGGACCAGACTGTGCGGTTCCCCCTGCTGTCACAGAGTAAGTATAGCTCGGTAAGCAGCAAGAACTGCCCATTACTGTCTTCATTGGGGAGCAGAATCGTACAATTCCTCTATGGGTCCTGGCAGCATTAAAGGAATTGTCAATGTATAAAACATTGATGATCTATGCCTAGGAAAGGTCGTAAATATCAGCTTGGTGGAGGGTCTGACATCCCCACCGATCAGCTGTTTCATCTCCTGATGGCTAGATATACCCACTGAAAAGTTCGGCTCCTTTCAATGTGTTGCGTCTGCTGCCGTGTACTGCAGATCGGCTTCAATACAAGTTTACCTGCAGTACTCTGCATAGGCTTCTACACATTGAATGGAGCCGATAAAACAGCTGATGGGTGGGGATATCGGACCCTCCACCAATCTGATATTTATAACCCATCAATATCCTACACTCGGACAACTTCTGTAAGCCTTAGTTTATGTAAATTCACAGCATTAAATAAAACGCTCCATGGTCCGCACAACTCCTTTATTTTTCCTAACAGATCTATTAGAAAACATTTTTATAAAAACCAGCTTGGAACTGGACGCAAGGAATTCTGCAATTACATCTGCTTATAAAAAACAAGCTCAGGAAATAATACTTGGCCTGTTAGATGATAACATCGGAAATGCTGTCCGTTACCTGCACGTTTTGCTTCAGTCGGTGCAGTTGTGGGGGCAGTGGCATCCCCCCTACCAGCAGGGCAGTCTTCATTTGGGGGAGTTTAAACATCAGCTCCTGGGCCTGTTTCTCTATCTGCACCCCCAGCTCCCTGGTAGGTGTAAGGATTAATGCGGCCGGGGCGTCCTTCTGAAGAGAGAGGATAAGAGGATGATGACACTTTTCCTCCTATATACAGTACATGTACCTTCCTACAATTCAAGCTCCCAGCCTGTGACTCCAATAAACAAGGGGAACAGTTCTGCCCAATCATCTATTGATTTCCACAAGGAGTAAAAGAGAAATGGCACAATTCAGAGACATAACACATGGAGACCAGCACTGTCAAATCATGGGACCATCAATACTTGGCTGCTCACATTTTTAGAAATACTTCACACAAAACCTTTTTTTTTGTTCAGCCCTTTCAAACACTCCATTACTTTGTAGCATGTTTTGTTTTATCGTTGTCAAATGTTTTTTTCCCACATTTTTCTAAAAGTCCTATAAAAGAAGCCGATGATAAACAAGCTGGAAAACAAAAACAAAACATACATGGACTTTTTTTTCTATTTTTTTTTTTTTTTTAAAGGGAAGGTGCCATCATAAAGAAATTTTCTTCAAGAATTGAAAAAATGTAAAAGTATTGCTCACATTTATAAAAAAAAAAAAAAAAAAAAAAAAAAAAAAAAAATTATGGTGCAAAATATGAAAAAACAAAAATGGCACCAATCTCCTGCCAGAGCTGTGACCTGGACGGCTCAGGGGACATGCCTAGTCACAGCTGGTGGTAGCCACAATGCAGGAGATGCAGTAGGCCTCCAAATCGCAGGCTCCTATATCCAGGGGCTGCCATATTTAATGTTAGTGTCGGGCTCAGACACTTTACGCACCAGCAAATGAAAACAGCAGCGCACTGAGACTGAAGAAAAAAAAATGTAAATAAAAAATAAACCAATGCATTAATTTTGTGTTAAAAATAATTGATTACATAATCAATAATTATTACTACAAACAAAAAAATCATGGCACCTTCCCTTTAAAGGGAGCCGGTCACCATGAAAAAGCCGTGCAATTTGCAGACCCCATGTTATACAGCAGATTGATATATACATTTGTGAGAAAAGATGCTGTATACCCTTTCTTTTAAACCTTTACTCATTCTCGGATCTTCAGTCCAGTGGGCGGACCGATCAGTGACTGACCGCTGTCTCTTCAGTCCAGTGGGCGGTCCGATCAGTGACTGACAGCTGTCTCTTCAGTCCAGTGGGCGGTCCGATCAGTGACTGACAGCTGTCTCTGCACACACACACACACCTAAACAAAGAAAGCTGCCAATCACTAATAGGACTGCCCACTAGACTGAAAATCCTAGAAAGTGTACAGGATTAAATGATTAAAAAAAAGAGAATTTTGTTACTTACCGTAAATTCTTTTTCTTATAGTTCCGTATTGGGAGACCCAGACCATGGGTGTTTAGCTTCTGCCTCCGGAGGACACACAACGTACTACACTTAAAAGTGTAGCTCCTCCCTCTGAGCTTATACACCCCCTGGTAGCCAGTCCTAGCCAGTTTAGTGCAAAAGCTGAAGGAGAATAGCCACCCACAAATAGAACAGAGCAAGAGCCAGAACAACCGGAGACTCTGTCCACGACAACAGCCGGTGATAACACACGGAACAAGAAAATTGCCAACAGGCAACAGGGAGGGAGCTGGGTCTCCCAATACGGAACTATAAGAAAAAGAATTTACGGTAAGTAACGAAATTCTCTTTTTCTTTATCGTTCCTTTGCGAGACCCAGACCATGGGACGTTCCAAAGCTGTCCCTGGGTGGGAATAAACAGAAAAAACTAAGAAGTAGGCGGAGCCTAACTTCACAAGTGGGCGACAGCCGCCTGAAGGATGCGTCTGCCCAAGCTCGCATCTGCCGAAGCATGAGCATGCACTTGGTAGTACTTCGAAAAGGTATGCAGGCTAGCCCAAGTGGCAGCCTGACAGACTTGTTGAGCCGTAGCCTGGTGCCTAAAAGCCCAAGAGGCACCGACAGCTCTGGTCGAGTGTGCTTTGATCCCCGGCGGGGGAGGCACCTGAGCACTCTGGTAGGCGTCCGAAATGGTCGATCTAATCAAACGGGCCAAGGTCGGCTTAGAAGCAGAGAGACCCTTGCGCCGCCCTGTGGTTAGCACAAAAAGAGAGGTGCACCGCCTAAGCGCAGCGGTACGAGACACATAGATCCGGAGAGCACGCACCAGATCTAGAGTATGCAGCGCTTTCTCAAAGCGATGAACAGGGGCCGGACAGAAGGAAGGCAAGGAAATATCCTGGTTAAGGTGGAAGGGAGAGACCACCTTAGGAAGAAAGTCCGGGGTCGGACGGAGAACTACCTTGTCTTGGTGAAAAACCAAAAAAGGTGACTCCGAGGAGAGCGCAGCCAAATCAGAGACTCTCCTGAGAGAAGTTATGGCAACTAGAAAGGCCACCTTTTGAAAAAAACGATACTAAGAAACCTCCCTAAGGGGCTCGAAAGGGGGTTTCTGCAATACCGTGAGGACCAAGTTAAGGTCCCAGGGATCCAAGGGCCGCCGATAAGGCGGAATGATGTGAGACGCACCTTGCATGAAGGTGCGGACCTGAGCCAGCCGGGCAAGACGCCGCTGGAACAGCACTGATAGAGCTGAGACTTGTCCCTTGAGAGAGTTAAGGGACAGTCCTAGCTGCAGACCGGACTGTAAAAAAGACAGAAGGGTCGGCAACGAGAATGGCCAAGGAGAATGGCCGGAAGAGCGACACCAGGACAGGAACATTTTCCAAGTCCTGTGATAGATCTTGACGGAGGAAGACTTACGGGCCCGAGTCATAGTGGAGATGACTTCAGGAGGAATACCAGAAGCCGTCAAAATCCAGGACTCAAGAGCCACGCCGTCAATTTGAGTGCCGCAGAATTCGGGCGGAAAAACGGACCTTGCGAGAGCAGGTCTGGACGGTCCGGAAGATGCCACGGCATCTCCACGGACAGTTGGAGCAGGTCCGGATACCAAGCTCGCTTGGGCCAGTCCGGTGCAAAGAGAATGACTCGACGGCCCTCCATTCTGATCTTGCGCAGGACTCTGGGCAAGAGAGCTAGAGGGGGAAACACGTAGGACAGACGAAACTGGGACCAGTCTTGAACCAGAGCGTCCGCGGCGAAGGCCTGAGGATCGTGGGAGCGAGCCACGTAAACCGGAACCTTGTTGTTGTGACGGGATGCCATTAGGTCCACGTCCGGAGTGCCCCACTTGCGGCAGATTGACTGAAACACTGCCGGGTGCAGGGACCACTCGCCACCGTCCACGGATTGACGGCTGAGATAATCTGCCTCCCAGTTTTCTACGCCAGGGATGTGGACTGCGGATATGGTGGACTTGGAGTCCTCCGCCCATTGAAGAATGCGTTGGACCTCCAACATTGCCAGGCGGCTGCGTGTCCCGCCTTGGTGATTGATGTAGGCAACCGCTGTCGCGTTGTCTGACTGGACTCGAATGTGCCTGCCCGCCAACAGGTGGTGAAAGGCTAGGAGAGCTAGAAGCACAGCTCTGGTTTCCAGCACATTGATTGAAAGGGCTGACTCGGACGGAGTCCAAGTGCCCTGTGCTCTGTGGTGGAGATGTACCGCTCCCCAGCCGGATGGATAGGCTGGCATCCGTGGTGAGAATCACCCAGGACGGAGTCAGGAAGAAGCGCCCTTGGGACAGGGAGAGGGGTCGAAGCCACCACTGAAGAGAGCTCCTGGTCCGTGGCGACAGAGCCACTAACCTCTGTAAGGAGGAAGGCCGCTTGTCCCAACAGCGGAGAATGTCCAGCTGCAGAGGACGCAGATGGAACTGGGCAAAGGGAACCGCCTCCATGGAGGCCACCATTTGACCCAGCACCTGCATCAGACGCCTGAGGGTATAACGGCGGGGCCTCAGGAGAGAGCGCACCGCCAACCGGAGTGACAGCTGTTTGTCTAAGGGCAACTTCACAAGTGCCGGCAAAGTCTCGAACTGCATCCCTAGGTACGTGAGACTCTGGGGTCGGAGTCAGAGTGGATTTGGGAAGATTGACAATCCACCCGAATTGGGCTAGGGTGGCGAGAGTGAGCAAAACACTCAGCTGACAGTCTGCGCTGGATGTACCCTTGACCAGAAGGTCGTCCAGATAAGGAAGCACTGCTAACCCCTGGAGGTGCAGGACCGCAATCACTGCCGCCATGACCTTGATGAATACCCGAGGGGCCGTGGCTAACCTGAAGGGGAGAGCCACGAATTGGAAATGATCCTCTCCTATCGCAAAACGTAAACCAACGCTGATGTGACACTGCGATTGGCACATGTAGATAGGCATCTCTGATGTCGATGGACGCCAGGAACTCCCTTGGGTCATAGAGGCAATGACTGATCGCAGAGACTCCATGCGAAAATGCCCGCACCCCGGACATGCTTGTTGAGAAGCTTGAGATCCAAGATGGGCCGGAAGGTACCGTCCTTTTTTCGGAACTAGGAAGAGATTTGAGTAAAAACCTCTGAACCGTTCCTGAGCGGGAACTGGGACAATCACTCCGTTTGCCTGCAAGGACGCCACGGCCTGCGAGAAGGCGGCGGCCTTGGAGCAGGGGGGAGTTGAGAGAAAAAATCTGTTTGGAGGGCTGGAAGAGAATTCTATCCTGTAGCCGTGAGATATGATGTCTCTCACCCACTGATCGGAGACTTGCTTTAACCAAGCGTCGCCAAAGTGGGAGAGCCTGCCACCGACTAAGGACGTGGCTGGAGCGGGCCGAGAGTCATGGGGAAGCTGTCTTAGTGGCAGAACCTCCTGCGGTCTTCTGCGGACGCGCTTTTGGGCGCCAGTTGGATTTCTGATCCTTGGCTGAGTTAGCGGACGAGGCGGAAGGCTTAGAGGATGACCAGTTGGAGGAACGAAAGGAACGAAACCTCGATTGATTCCTATCCTGGGCGGGTTTCCTGGTCTTTGTTTGTGGCATGGAAGTACTCTTCTCGCCAGTAGCTTCTTTAATGATTTCATCCAGCTGTTCACCAAACAGCCGTGAACCAGCAAAAGGGAGCCCAGCAAGAAACTTCTTGGAAAAAGCATCTGCCTTCCACTCTCGAAGCCACAAAATCCTGCGGATAACAAGAGAATTAGCTGAAGCCACCGCAGTGCGGTGAGCAGCCTCTAGCATGGCAGACATGGCATAGGATGAAAAAGCTGAAGCCTGAGCAGTTAAGGTAACCATCTCAGGCATAGATTCCTTGGTGAGGGAATGCATCTCCTCTAGAGAAGCAGAGATGGCTTTGAGAGCCCACACTGCTGCAAAAGTCGGGGAAAACGCGGCCCCCGCAGCTTCATATACACAGATTTGGCCAGAAGGTCAATCTGACGGTCAGTGGAATCCTTAAGTGAGGTGCCGTCAGCCACCGACACAACGGTCCGAGCTGAGAGCCTAGACACCGGAGGGTCTACCTTTGGGGAGTGAGGACCACTCCTTGACCACCTCAGGTGGAAATGGAAACCGGTCATCAGAACCACGCTCTGGAAAGCGTTTGTCAGTCAAGGCCCTGGGTTTGGTCACAGCAGTCTGAAAACTGGAGTGGTTAAAGAACACACTCTTCACTCTCTTAGGCGAGGTAAACTGATGTTTTTCTGCCAGAGAGGTTTGCTCCTCTGATACTGGCGGATTGAGATCCAGCACAGAATTAATAGAAGCAATCAAATCACTAAGATCTGAGTCACCCTCAGAGAAATCGATGGGATACATAGCCTCCGAGCCCCCAGTGAGGGCATCCTCCTCATCTAGAGAGTCAGCTCTTGAGACAGAGCCGTGGGATGGGGAGGGGGAGGAAACCCTGCGCCTTCTCTAAGGACGGGGTCTGGGATCAGATGATGAATCCTCCGTGAGCTCCGATGGACGGAGGTCAGAGGATAGGAGTCCTCTGTCAAGAGTATTAGAGGCACCCTGTGAGGGGGGCTGATGCATATTCATCAAAGTCCTGGACAAAACCCCATGGACTCAGCAAATGACTGGGATATGGACCTAGAAAAGGACTCTACCCAGGCCGGGGGTTCAATCACAGGTGCAGCAGCAGCCTGAGAGACCATGCTGCTGGAGTGGGGGCTTTGCAGAGAATGAACCCCAGGGAGAATATACAGAGGTCCACAACCGGAGACCGGCTGTGGCTTACCAGACCGCTGAGCGCGGTGTTGTGTGCCCTCCAGATCCCGAAGCCCGGTCCCCCAGTCGCAGCACCTCAGCAGAGATGCAGAATGCAGGATGTCCCAGAGCAGAGTGAACTCTGCATGAGAAGAGGGCGTTCCTATAAAAGAGCGGGAACTGGACGGCAAAAGAGACCTGCAGGGAAGGAGGGACGCCCCAGCAGTGGGGAGTGTCCCTCCCCTGTGTAGAACGGCCACCGGGAGGAGCCGAACCTGTCCCTCTGCATGAGTGACATGCGAGGGCAGGAAAATGAAACTAGGCCTCCGGCGAAGCCAGGGTCTAAATTTAAGCGGCGAGGCCGACAAGCAGGCACCATCGGCGCGGTTCTCAGGCAAAAGCTAGAGAACCCGCCGGAAAAGTTAAAACAATCACATACAGCACACTCTCCCCTTACAATAAAGAACCGGGACCCCCAACATAAACGTCTCAGGTACTTAGCTGCTGAGACGCAGGGCCATGTCCCTGGGGATGAGTGCTCCGGTCCAACAGAATCCTCAAGGGGCTGTGGATGGAGACCGGACTCCTGCCAGGCATGGAGACCGTGCTGGCTCCCACTTCAAGCCAGAGCCCAGAAGGGATGGTGAAGGAGCGCGACATGTAAGGCTGCAGCCTTGTAAATCAACCTTAACAACACCACCGACACAGTGGGGTGAGAAGGGACATGCCGGGAGTCCAGACATGGACCCGCTTTTCTTCAAACTCTTTCCAAAAGTCAAACAAATCAGATGAGAATGCATGTGTGGATGTATGCCTCCTGACACAAAGCAATAAACTAGCTAGGACTGGCTACCAGGGGGTGTATAAGCTCAGAGGGAGGAGCTACACTTTTAAGTGTAGTACTTTGTGTGTCCTCCGGAGGCAGAAGCTAAACACCCATGGTCTGGGTCTCCCAAAGGAACGATAAAGAAACAGGTTATACTGAATCATTACTCATAAAACAATATGTCCCTTTGCTCAGCTCCTCTTGCTCTTTCATAGGCAGCCAGCAAATTACATTGCATTCTCATGGTGACTGGCTCCCTTAAAAGGAAATATGTCAGCACATTTTTGCTATGTAATCTGAAGGCAGCATGATGTAGGGGCTGAGACACTGATTTCAGGGAAGTGCCACTTATTAAGCTGTGTGCTGCTGTTTCAATACAATGAGTGTTTATCAGCAGGAGATCATCACTGCCTGGACTACATAGCACATGCCTCCTTGTCCAACACCAGCACTGATTAGCAGCTTACTGTCAATAAATATTGTACACAGAAAGCTGTGGTGTGGGTGGGGTTTGTTTTTGAGCTCTAAAAACTCTTCGGTCACAAACGCTGCACCCAGTAAACTAAGTGGTATATTGCTGGAATACAGGTCTCTATGCCTACATCATGCTGCTCAGAAGTAGCAAAAACCTGCTGACAGATTCCCTTTAAAGTCTATAGTGAAATCGAAATGAAGAGGCCTTTTCTTTTTAAAGTGGTTGTCCCGTACTATGATATTGTTGACCTGCCATTAGAATAAGTCATCAATATCATGCTGAATCTTTGCCTCTATTTGCACAGACATCAAGTAATAGGTAGTGCCAGTCATTTTTTGCCAGGGTCTTTATCACCTCTATTCCCACCCAACATTACACCCCATGACCCGCATCATTATGTGCAGACCAGGAGTCAGAGATTCTGTATTTCTATGAGGCTCATTTCAAGGCTTTTATAGTAAGGCATGGACGAGGTCTGACGGCTGAGGCCCCATAACCAGAAGAATGAAGGGGGCGGTATTAGGCTATGTGCGTCACTGGGAAATGGAATTTTCTTGAGAAAATTCGCTTGCTCCTGAAAGATTACCGCACCCGCGGTAAAAAAAACGCGGGAAACCGCACCCGAAAACCCGCATGCGGGTTTGCCGCGGTTTGCTGCGGTTTACCGCTGTATTATTCGCGGTTTTGCCGCATGTGGGTTGGGATGTGCTTTATTGCATTCAATGCAATAAAGCACATTGAAAAAAAAAAAAAAAAAAAAAAGTCATTTAATTCTGAGATAGTAGATAGATAGATAAAGAGACAGAAGAATAGATAGAGGGATAGATAGATGATAGATAGATAGATAGAGGACAGATCGCTGCATTTCCCACGGTCGGCAGTGAGTTCACATTACCGGCCGTGGGAAATGACCGGTAATTACCTCTGCTGTCTGCTGCATTCAGCCTGTGTCTGTGACAGTCGCGGCTGGATGTCAGCAGTGCAGGAAGCAGGAGCCGGAGCTGTGGATTATGTCGGAGCTGTGGATTACGCCGGAGTTTTGTTGCGGGAGGGGTTAATAAAATGGTGAACGAGGCTTGTTTGTTTTATTTTAAAATAAAGGATTTTTCGGTGTCTGTGTTTTATTCACTTTACTTACGGGTTGATCATGTCAGCTGTCACATAGACGCTGCCATGATCAAGCCTGGGGTTAATGGCGGTGATCCACCACCATTAACCCCTTGTTATATTACCCTGACCGCCACTGCTAAGGCGGCGGCAGGAAGAGCCGAGGACACTCCCGGTGCCTGCCGCATAATGCATGCGACAGTGCCGGGGCAGCTGCGGCTGATATTCTCGGCTACCGGAGGGGGAGTGAGGCGGGGGACATTACCCCTGCCCCTCTCCCTCCCCAGCCTGAGAATACCGGGCCGCCGCTGTGTGCTTACCTCGGCTGGATGGTAAATATGCAGCGGAGCCCACGTTCTTTTTTTCCTATATTTCCGTTTTCTTTCTATGTGTGTTCTATGTGTCTGTGTCTATGTGTTCTATGTCTGTGATGTGTTCTGTGTCTGTGATCTGTGTGTGTTTACTCTCTGCACGGCTTCCTCTTCCTGTAATGACATCACTTCCCTGCAAACCGCAGACAGGCGATGTACATTACTGGAGGTAAACCGCGAAATACCGCAGGGAATAACGCAGGAAAACGCAGTGAACCGCACAGAATTTGCTGCCTGCGTTATTCCCTGCGGGATTTCATGATTAACATTGGAGTCAATGGAGTGAAATCCCGCAGCGATGTGCGGAAAAGAAGTGACATGCACCTGTTTTTGCTGCGGGATTCCCGCAGCAAAACATGCAGCTGTCAAATTCCGCCCAGTGCGCACAGGATTTTTTTTCTCCATAGGATTTGCTGGTGATTCACTGCAGAGATGTTATGAACATTTTCTGCAGCGAAACATGCAGCAAATCCGCGGAAAATCCGCGGCAAAATCCGGTAAGTGCGCACAGGGCCTAAGTGTAGCATGTGTCCACCCCTATCAAATGAAACAAACAAAATGTGTCCACCACTATAAAATAAAATAAAAGTAAAAATTCATAGGACCTCAGTCAGTCGATGTATTTGTGTCAAACAAAGTAAATAAACAGTAAAAATGCATAGGACCTCATTCAGTCGGAAATTACCAGAAATTGCGATTATATCAGCGGAACTTGCGCAGCTATTTCATCTACGATGGCATTGAATGGTGCTTCGTTGTGTATCTTTTTCCACCAATATTCAGTCAAGTGACCAGGCAATAAATTCAGCGATGTACCTTTCATTTTTCGCAATATTTTGGTTTTAATGTGACCCCAGTGGCACTCGATCCTTTGCATGTTTGCTATGCGTGATATGGGCAATGAAATTCTGTGATGATTCACCGTTTCGTGCATGTAATTGAAACCTTGCCATGTGGAAATGTTCCGGTAAGCGGCCCATTCGTCTGATCTGATTAATGTGTCGGGTGCTATATGGCGTTGAATTATCGGTCGCCAACGTTTGTTTGTTCTGATGAAGCACGTGGAACATGCGTAAGTCCGAAAATCCACGGACCAACGACCTCGTTCCCATAATTCTGTTGCGCTGGCGGCACGCGATTTCCCTGCAGAAGACATCCCCTGTTGTATTTTCTGCAACCACGCATTAAACGTTCGTTAATCTGAACAATTTCTCCCAGGCCTCCCGTGGCTGGAGCATCATTTAGGGAACGTTGGCATACTTCCCGGATATAATTTCGCCAATCAACGAATGTCTGATTTTGCATTATCGACTCTAGTAGCAAATGTTTCATTTGTATCATGGACAGATCTTTCGCCCCAAAATATATTACGGCTAAACCGGCCTTGTTTGTAGAGGTGGACACATGCTACACTAATACCGAAGGGGGCAGAGTACTAACGGTGAGAGTCTTCAAGGGTCACCCACCTACTATAATGGAGACTGACCTGCAGGTTTTTCCACCGTTCTTCAGGGTCACAAGGTAGGACCTCTACGGACGGTCTAAAATCTCTATCAGATATTTATAATATATCCAATGAAGATGCCACAAGTATCTGAGGAAAGGAATGTGTCATCAGAAAATTGCTTTAATCAGGTTTGTGTGTTTCAATTCATTTTTTTTCCATTTAGATATTACAAATTTAGTAATCCTGCATTTTTCAGCTTGGTCACTGGTTTAGACTCTAAAGGCTGCTTTACACGCACCCGCCCCCGTCGTTTGTGCGTCATGTGCAAATCACTGTCCGTGGCGAACAATATCGCCGGTAAGCATCACACCAACTTACCCAACGACATCGCTGTGGTCGGCAAACAACCTCTTTTTTTAAGGGGGCTGTTCGTGCTGTGCCACAGCGACGTCACACAGAAGGCCACCAATAGAAGTGGAGGGATGGAGAGCAGCATCATGAACGTCACTCCCACCTCGTTGGCGGAGGACACAGGTACGGTGTTGTCCGTCGTTCCCGGGGTGTCACACGTAGCGATGTGTGCTGCCTCAGGAACAACGAACAACCTGCGTCCAGAACAAGCAATGATATTTTGAAAATGAATGACGCGTCAACAATCAACGATTTGGTGAGTATTTCGGATAGTTAGCGGTCGCTTGTACGGGTCACACACTGACGTCACTAACGAGGCCAGATGTGCGTTAAGAATTCCGTGACCCCAGCGACATCTCGTTAACGATGTCGTCCTTCCTTTCAGGAAGAGCTTACAGGAGTTTTATCATCAGAGGCAGGATTACAATTCCTGATCACAGAAACAACCAAATCATAAAAGGCCTTTTCCCACCTCCCCGTCCTTCAGAAACTTTGTAGCCATTGCTACTAAAGGGAAGTTCAATACTCTGCAATAGCGGCCACATCTCCGAAAAACTGATAGGGAAGGCTTTTTCTAAATACCTTGTTCAGCCAATTCTGCCTCTGAGCAGCGCTATTTCGGCCCGCTCATCCCCATGAAGTGACCCTGTCACCCCCCACCCCCGGGCTCTGTGACCACTGGGATCTGGTGAGGTCAGGTCAACTTCTAGTTAACCTCACATCACTGAGGCCGGCTGTGGGTGGTGTTTTGTCGCTCATCACAGCCCAGCATCGCACCTGCTTGTGGCTCTCTAAAGCAAAGGATAGCGTGTACGACATGCTGCACTGTGATGAGCGATGAAACGCCACCCAGAGCCCAGTCACTCAGGGAGACTGGGGCCGGCCTCGGTGAGGTCGGGTCAACTGGAAGTTGACATGACATCACCGGATCTCAGAGGTCATGGAGCCCAGGGGAAGGGAGGGGGTGGGGTCACTTTATGGGGATGAGCAGACCGCAATAGCGCCACTCAGAGGCAGAATGCACTACGCAAGGTTTTTAGAAAACGCCTTCCCTATCAGTTTTACAGAGAGGTGGCCACTATTACAGAGTAGTGTACCACCCCTCTAATGTATTTGTTGTTTCAAGGATATCACTGGAAGTTAGGGACTAAAATAACCCTAACGGCCGATGTTACAATTGCATGACTTCACATTTTTAGTGAAGAGTGTGAGATAGAAAAAAAAAAAAAACATCGCCAAAATTAAAAATAATACATTTCAAACCAAAACCTGATTTCCACAATAGATCGTTTTCTGATGACACATTCCCTTTAGGCCCTGTGCGCACACTGCATTTTTACCCGCGGTTTTGCTGCAGAAATTTCTTGAGAAATGTTTGTAATCTTCCTGCAGACATTTCCCAGCAAAACCTATGGGAAAAAAAAGATAGCTGTGTGCACACTGCGTTTTTTTCTCAAGAAAATTCTTTCTGCAGAATTTCTTGAGAAAATGTGCATGTCACTTCTTTTCCGCAGGTACCTGCGGTATACCCCCGGTATTTCACTCCATTCACTGTAATGTAATCGCGAAATACCGGGGGTATACCGCAGGTAGCAAATGATGTGCGGCATACCCTCGATATAGCCGCGGTTTACCTGCGGTAATGCTCATCGCTGCCTGCGGTTTTGAAGGAAGTGAAGTCATTATGACAGAAGAGGAAGTGGAGCAGAGTAAACACACGGATCACACTCCCTGGACGCCGCACAGAAGCGCTTCCGTGTGACCTCCAGGTGCCCGTGCAGTCTGTCCCGCTCCAGCCCCGCGGCTGCCTGCACAGCAATGTCAGTGTCTGCCCACAGTGTCAGCAGCTTGTCACCCTGCAGTGCGTGCAGCCGCGGGGATGACGGGCGCTGCGGTCAGGTTAGATGAGATCATTACCTGCTGTGACGATCTCCTGCACCGCTGACGTCACCGCTGTCACTGCCTTCTATACCCGTCTCGCGGGCGGCCCGAGACTGTCACTAGCAGTAACGTCACGGGCTCGCATTACTGCTGAGAACGCGGCTGGCATAGAAGTCAGTGACAGCGCTGACGTCAGCAGTGCAGGAGATAGTCACAGCAGGTGATCTCATCTAACCTCCTGATGGCAGCGCTCGTCATCCCCTGCAGTGACCTGGGCTGACCTATTGATGTAAGCTCAGGTCACTGCATTACTCTCCCAGCGAAAGGGGAACATTTTGTTCTTCATTGACTGGGACGGCGACTATGGTATGGATTACGCCGGACCTGGAATTGATTGTTCTTTTCAATAAATAGGTGCAAGAGGGAATGTTTTGGGGAGTATTTTTTCAAATAAAACTTTTTTTGTTGTCTATTTTTTATTTCTTACTGACTGGGTTGGTGATGTCGGGTATCTGATAGACGCGTGACATCACGAACCCCAGGGCTTGATGCCAGGTGACATTACACATCTGGCATCAACCCCATATATTACCCCGTTTGCCACTGCACCAGGGCAACGGGATGAGTTGGGGCGAAGCACCAGGATTGGCACATCTAATGGATGCGCCACTTCTGGGGCAGCTGTGGCCTGTTATTTTTAGGCTGGGGAGTGTCAAATAACAGTGGACCTCCCTAGTCTGAGAATACCAGACCACAGCTGTCCGCTTTACCTTGGCTGGTGATCCAATTTGGGGGGACCCCACGTTTTTTGTTTTAAATTATTTAACGTAAAATAACAGCATGGGGTGCCCTCTGTTTTGATTACCAGCCAACGTGAAGCTGCCAGCTGTGGTCTGCAGGCTGCCGCCGTCTGCTTTACCCTAGCTGGCTACAAAAGATAGGGGGTATCCCACGTCATTTTTTTTTAATTACTTATTTTTTGGCTAAATACAAGGCTAGGCACCCTTTAGTGGCACATGAAAGTCACTAAAGGGTGCCAGCTTAGAATATGCAGGGAGGTGGGACATTATATATGTCTTTTTCATCTATTATCTATCTATTCATCTTTCCCTCTATCCATTATCTGTCTATCTATCGATTATCTATTATCTATATTATTTATTGCAGCTACAGCATAAAAAACCGGAGGGACCAACCTGCGGAAAAACCGCGGCAAAATCGCAGCAAAAACGCATGCATTTTCCCCACAGTTTTGGTGCGTTTTTTTACCGCAGGTGCGGTAATCTTCAACTCCCAGAGGTTTCTCAAGAAATTTTCTTGAGAAAAATCACTTTTCTAGTGCGCACATAGCCTTACTGTCTGTTGAAGCCTCATTCAAAATTTCATCCATTTTTAGTTTGGGTCTGTTTTTTACCATCAATTTTGCATCTTTTTTTGCAAAAAAAAATAAATAAAATCTATTTCAAAGCATCTCCCATCCATTAGACATGAAAACATAGACCTTACTGGGATGACACACAGATGTCATCCAACAGCCATCCATTTGTTCTCACAGACCTTTCACTTGAATGGGAGTTTAATTAGCAAATTGGATCAATAATGGACATCTTTTTGAGTTTTTTGCAGACAAATATCAGATGGTCTTGTAAAATTGAGACTCCGCTTCCATACAACATTCAGCCATGTCTACATGATCTGCAGAGAATACCTGCTCCATACATCTGACCACAGCTGGAAGCAGGAAAGCAGCCGTCTTCCCAGATCCCGTGTCAGCACTGGCCAGTACATCTCTTCCCATCAGTCCAACAGGGATCATCTGCATCTGGATGGGAGTGGGAGCGTCATATCCAGCCCGCTTCAGGTTTGTGCAAAGAGTGGGAGGAAAGTTACAATGCTCAAACTCTATGATTGGCCTGCACACTGCTTTTCCATGTACAGATAGGCCGAGCTGCTGTCTTAAATTGTCGATCTGCTCCTGACCCAGCTGGCTTATAAAGACGTGCTCCTCATAGGTGTAGGGTGCATTGGGGGTAGACGCTGCTTCTGTGGGCACAGTGCTCATGATGGCATCTGGATGAGATAAAGGTGACTGTTCAACGGCAAAGTTTCCTGTAATCGTGTTATATAGAGATGATGGTTGTGGATTGCATGTTGTATCTTCAGTAAAGGACTTCCCTGTAGATTGCAGGATGTCTTTGGCTTTACACTCCAGACTACATACATCGTGCTCAGTCCGGTCACAGATATATTCTCCATATCGACCACAAACAACACAGACTGGTTCTCCCGTGAGCGGCCAGCGCTGATGTTTGCTAAAGGATTTGATGGGCTCATCCTCTGCTTCAGAAGCAGATGGTAAAGATGTGGGAAGAGAAGAAGAAGCTGGAAAATGAACATGTGGAGGGACCACAGAGGTAGAAGAGGCTGAGGGAGGTGGAGAGGCGTGTGATGCAGCAGAGGGGGATGGGGAGGCCTGCGATGCAGTAAAAGCAACAGAAGAGGCCTGCGATGCAGGAGAGGCAGGTGGGGAGGATTGCGATGCAGCAAGAGCGAGTGGGGAGGATTGCGATGCAGCAAAGGCGAGTGGGGAGGATTGCGATGCAGCAAAGGCGAGTGGGGAGGATTGCGATGCAGCAGAGGTGGGTGAGGAGGATGGTGATGCAGCAAAGGCGGGTGAGGATGGTGATGCAGCAAAGGCGGGTGAGGAGGATGGTGATGCAGCAAAGGCGGGTGAGGAGGATGGTGATGCAGCAAAGGCGGGTGAGGATGGTGATGCAGCAAAGGCGGGTGAGGAGGATGGTGATGCAGCAAAGGCGGGTGAGGAGGATGGTGATGCAGCAAAGGCGGGTGAGGAGGATGGTGATGCAGCAGAGGCGGGTGGGGAGGACGGTGATGCAGCAGAGGCGGGTGGGGAGGACGGTGATGCAGCAGAGGCGGGTGGGGAGGACGGTGATGCAGCAGAGGCGAGTGGGGAGGACGGCGATGCAGCAGAGGCGAGTGGGGAGGACGGCGATGCAGCAGAGGCGAGTGGGGAGGACGGCGATGCAGCAGAGGCGAGTGGGGAGGACGGCGATGCAGCAGAGGCGAGTGGGGAGGAATGTGATGTAGCAGGGGTGGGTTCGGAGGCCTGTGATGCAGCCGAGTGGGGTATAGAGGACTGAAATGCATCAGAGGCACAAGATGCAGCTGTTGCATGTACAGGTGGTGTTGCATGTACTGCAGCATCAGATAGAGATGCATGTGTTGCAGCAGGAGCACATGATGCAGCTGTTGCATGAATATGTGGTGAGCCATGTGTTACAGCATCAGAGGCAGATAGGGCCGCATGCGTTACAGCAGCAGGTGAGGAGTTTGGAGTTGAGGCAGAAGAAATGTTACTAGCCACTGACGTCTGACATTTCGGAGCCCCCGGCCCTCTCCGCTTCTTCCCCCCGGCTCCCTCGCTCTCCTGACGCCTTTTCACCGCTCTTGGTACAAACATTGTCAGATGGTGCCTCTGCCCGGTAAAAAGCTGACATTCCACACCCCGGCCAGCAGGTGTCGCTGTGCAGCGGAGCGCTCACTCCTCGGTGTCGGTGGGATAAACTGGTGGACGCTCAGCCATCAGCACTTCCGGCCTCCGCTGATGACGTAACACATGTCCGGCTCATGCTAATGGCGTAGCATCACGTCCGGCTCTTACTGATGACGTATGGTCTCGGCCTGCTATTGTGTGCCAGAAGCAGTGAGGTACAGAGCGCATGTATCGCAGACAGCAGCTGTCATCCTCATCAAGGCTGCAAAGAGTGTATCACAGAGCGCACCGGGCAGTGCGGGGCATGGAGTCTGCCGCTGTGTGCACGCTCACCCACACATGTCGCCCTTTACGTTTGGCATTTTGAGGACTTATCTGCGCGATGTGACGATCCTGAACTTGGTCTCTTATTTTTCTTTAAGTTTCTTATTCTGCAATTTTTTCTTTTTGTTTTTTTTTTTACAGTTTTATTAACAAAAATTAAAAATTACAATAATAAAATACAATACAATGAGAAGCCGTGATGTGACTACATATTAAAGCAGCTACAAAAACATCAAACTGGCACTGAGGGATGGCATTAAAGGGGTTAAATAACTGTGGGCCAGTGATACTACACTGCAGACAGATAGACAGGAATGAGCACGCCAACCCCGGGTCACCCCCACCTGGTCCAATCGGGTTCTGGGCATCAAAACTGGCATCAAAGTGAGCAATTGACTACTTTTCACACATGTAGGTAATGGGTGTGTTTAAGAGGTTAAATTACTTTGAGCCACTGATCTGACATGCCACAGAAAGTGATTCTATCAAATTCAGGTCACCAGCCTGGCCTGAACGGGTCAGCACAGTAATGTTGATGTGAGATCAGTGGCCCAAAGTCATTTTATCCTTTAAAAGCACCAGATACTTATTTGAATCGTCAAAATTGACTGACTGCCCAGTTTGTTGCCAGTTCTGATGCCCAGAACCTATTCAGGCCAGGTTGAAATCACCTGAATTTGATGCAGGTCATCACTATCTGTGCAAAAGAGGTGAAATCAGTGCCCAAAGTCACTTAACCTTTCAATAACACCTGTTAGTGCCCACTCTGATGTACGTTATTGGTACCAGTTTAATACATTACTCACAAAAAGTTAAGAAAAAATTGTTTTTCTCGTGAAATTTATGTAAAACTTAAAAAGTTCTCGCTACAGTGATATTTTATCCTGAAAGTAGGGCATATAAGTGGAATCATGCAATGATGATTTCCTGATCCCAAACAATTTATTGAAACAAAAGCCAACAGTAGTGGTGGGTATACCCTGTTAGGCAGTGGAGGTATCCAGAAATAGGAGGGAGTGACCCAGGAGTTAGTTCACACCAACAGTCTTCTAAGGCTATGTGCGCACTGGAAAATGGAATTTTCTCAAGAAAATTCCGCAGGCACTGAAAGATTACCGCACCCCCGGTAAAAAACCGTGGCAAACCGCACCCGAAAACCGCATGCGGTTTGCTGCGGTTTTACCACGGTATTGTTCGCGGTATTGCCGCGGTTTTACCGCGTGCGGGTTGGTACATGTGCTTTATTGCATTTATTGCAATAAAGCACATTGAAAAAAAAAATAACTTCCTTCTGAGATAGATAGAGGGATAGATAGATAAAGAGACAGATAGAGGGATAGATATAGGACAGATCGCTGCATTTCTCATGGTCGGTAGTGTGTTTACATTACCGGCCATGGGAAATGACCGGTAATTACCTCTGCTGTCTCGCTGCGAGCCTGCATTTATTCAGCGCTGTGTGTCAGTCGCGGCTGGATGTAAGCAGCGCAGGACCTGTGGATTACGCCGGAGCGGTGGATTACGTCAGAGCTTGTTTCGGGAGGGGTTAATAAAAGGGTGAAGAGGCTTATTTGTGTTTTATTTAAAATAAAGGATTTTTCGGTGTGTGTGTGTTTTCACACTACTTACGGGTTGATCATGTCGGCTGTCACATAGACGCTGCCATGACCAAGCCTGGACTTAGTGGCGGCGATCTGCCGCCATTAACTCCTTGTATTACCCTGACTGCCACTGCATCATGGCAGCAGGAAGAGCCGGGGACACTCCGGTACTGTCGCATAATGGATGTGACAGTTGCGGCTGATATTCTCGGCTGCGGGAGGCGGGGGACATTAACCCTGCCCCTCTCATAGCTCTTTATGCTGACGATTTATTACTTTTCTTGGGGGATCCATCAGCCTCATTGGATCATGCCATGCAGATAATAGAGAAATTTGGAGAAGTTTCGGGACTGACCATTAACCCCTTCAGCCCCCGGGCACTTTCCGTTTTTGCGTTTTTGTTTTTTGCTCCTTTTCTTCCAAGAGCCGTAACTTTTTTATTATTCCGTCAATCTTGCCATATGAGGGCTTGTTTTTTGCGGGACGAGTTGTACTTTTAAATGAAATCATAAGTTTTACCATATAGTGTACTGGAAAACGGCAAAAAAATTCCAAGTGCGGAAAAATTGCAAAAAAAGTGGGATTGTACAATAGTTTTTGGGATATTTTATTCACGGTGTTCACTATATGGTAAAACTGATGTGTGGGTGTGATGCCTCAGGTCGGTGCGAGTTTGTAGACACCAAACATGTATAGGTTTACTTGTATCTAAGGGGTTAAAAAAAATTCACAAGTTTGTCCAATAAAAGTGGCGCACGTTTTGCGCCATTTTCCGAAACACGTAGAGTTCTTATTTTTTGGGATCTATGGCTCAGTGATGGCTTATTTTTTGCGTCTCGAGCTGACGTTTATAATGGTACCATTTTTGCGCAGATGCTACGTTTTGATCGCCTGTTATTGCATTTTGCGCAAAACTTGCGGCGACCAAAAAACGTAATTTTGGCGTTTGGAATTTTTTTGCCACTACGCCGTTTACCAATCAGAATAATTGATTTTATATTTTGATAGATCGGGCATTTCTGAACGCGGCGATACCAAATATGTGTATATTTATTTATTTTTTAACCCTTTAATTTTCAATGGGGGAAAGGGGGGTGATTTGAACTTTTAGGTTTTTTGTTTTTTTTTTTTATTTTTTAAAACTTTTTTTTTTACTTTTTTTTTTATTTTACTAGTCCCCCTAGGGGGCTATAGCAATCAGCAATCCGATCGCTGATCGCTATCTGCTGATCACAGCAATACCGCTGTAATCAGCAGATTCACTCACTTTGGTTTTCCCTCTGCTCTCGGCCGAGGGAAAATGAAAGTGAAAGATCATAGCAGCAGGCGTCATCACATGACCCTGTGCTACGATGGCAACCACCGATAGTCACGTGATAACACACGTGACTTCCGGTGGGGGCGGCGGTAAGTAACAAACATGGCCGCGCGCATTTAAATCTTGCTGCCAGACTTTGGCAGCAAGATTTAAGGGGTTAATGGCCGCGGGTGGAAGCGATTCCACCCGCGGCTAGCAGGCACACATGTCAGCTGTTGAAAACAGCTGATATGTGTGCCGATCCACGCCGCCTGCCCGCGGCAGGGGGCGGGGCTTAACGGGACACGATCCTGGACGGATAGATCCGTCCAAGGTCGTGAAGGGGTTAATTGGTCTAAATCGAGCCTCTTTAAAGTGGATGGAGAAGTAGCCTGGACAAATGAGGATACTGGGGCTAACAAATTGAAGAATGTGGACGAATTTAAATATCTAGGTATCCAGATATCTCTGCCAGTAGAAAAATACATACAGGTGAACTTATGGCCTCTCCTTAAAAAATTGAGAGCCAAGGTGGATGCCTGGAACAAGCTACATTTGTCAGTTGTTGGAAGGGTTAATTTGCTAAAGATGGTAGTAATGCCTAAACTCCTATACATACTGCACAATGCCCCTGTTTGTATTTCAAGGAAAAGATTTAAAGGGATAAACTCGCTGTTTAGGGACCTGGTGTGGGGTAAAAAGCAGCCTAGGGTGCGATTAGAGACTTTACAAAGGCCGAAGGATGAGGGGGGTCTAGCAATCCCAAATCAGGAATTGTATTATATAGCGGCGCAATGTCAACACCTCAGGGGTTGGTCTGATCGAGAGAAAGATGGGGGCATTAAAGAAGTACTGGAATACATAGTGGGTAGAAGTCCATTGGTAATGGGACTAGAGGATGGTGCGGTGGGGCTCCTGGGTAGAACATCTCCTACAATGGCACTTATAAATAAGACCTGGGATAGGCTGAAAAGGGTGAGAGGGGTGACCCGGTTAACTAAGTTTACACCTATCTGGGATAACAGTAATCTCCCGGAGATTAAGAAAATGGGGAATATTGAGGAGTGGAGACGCAAGGGTGTGATATACATGCATCAGATATTGGACGGAGGAATTGTGAAGTCGTTCCCGCAGTTACAGAGTGAGTTTCAGTTGCCGGCGTCCGGCTGGCTTCACTACAGTCAATTAAAACATGCGATTGCAGCCCAAGCGGCTAAACAAAGTGTGGCCATACAGACTGACCTGGTACTGGAGTATGTGTATAAGGGCGGAGGAAGCACTAAAGGGATCATTTCTGGCACGTATAAAGATATACTACATATCTTTTAGACTACCCAATTAAAACTAAATCTAAATGGGAGGAGGAAGTTGGGCCGATAATGGAGGAGGTGTGGGAGAGTATCTTAGAGTATATCCCTAAACTTTCCATGAGCGAACCGGCCAGACTTTCTCACCTATACGTGATTCACCGGGTATATAGGTCTCCTTTACTGATGTTTAAAATGGGGTTGAAAAGGAATTCGGAGTGTCCAAGGTGTCAGGGATCTGACGCAGGTATTTTTCACATGATGTGGTCTTGTCCGAGACTGGTCTCCTTTTGGACTCAGGTTATCCACAAGATAGGAAGAACATATGGGTGTGTCCTTCCCAGGGAACCAGTGATATGCCTATTGGGATATGTTGAGGAGCTTCGGGTGGAAAATACTATGAAAATTGTCATTGCTAGGCTGCTATATGCGGCAAGAAAGCTAATCGCCAGGTCCTGGATTAAAAAAGACCCCCCGACCAGGGGAGAGTACATTAAAAGGGTGAAATGTATTCTTCAGCTGGAACGGGGAGTGTATGAAAGAAGGGGGAATGTTAAAATGTTTGAGAAGCTATGGTCTCCTTGGCTGCAATGCGGATAGGACGAGTGATGGACCAGTAAACTGATATGGGACCGGGATAGCCGTCGGAGACCTCTGATGTGTATGTTTTGTTTTATTTGTGTTACTAGTTGTTCCTCTTGCACAACGGGATGGTTGCTATACTACAGTTGAAGGGTATCCTAAGTGTGTACTATATGGGATGTAGTATCGGGGAGAAGTATTGCTGCCGGCGTGGGGGAGGGGGCGGGAGGGGGAGTTAAAGGGGTAATAGATGTGATAAATTTAATTTGGATGCCGATTTGTTATTCTGTTGTATGTATTCTGTTTTAATAAAAAAGTATCTGATTTAAAAAAAAACCCTGCCCCTCTCCCTCCCCAGCCTGAGACTACCGGGCCGCCGCTGTGTGCTTACCTCGGCTGGACGGTAAATATACAGCGTAGCCCACATGTTTTTTTTTCTATATTTCCGTTTGCTTTCTATGTGTGTTCTATGTGTCTGTGTCTGTGTCTGTGATGTGTGTGTGTTTACTCTCTGCACGGCTTCCTCTTCCTGTCATAATGACATCACTTCCCTGCAAAACCGCAGACAAGCGATGTACATTACCGCAGGTAAAACGCGAAATACCGCAAGGAATAACGCAGTGAACCGCACAGAATTTGCTGCCTGCGTTATTCCCTGCGGGATTTCACGATTACATGGCAGTCAATGGAGTGTAATGCCGCAGCGACGTGCGGAAAATAATTGACATGCACTTGTTTTTGCTGCGGGATTCCCGCAGCAAAACATGCAGCTGTCAAATTCCGCCCAGTGCGCACAGGATTTTTTTTTCCCATAGGTTTTGCTGGTGATTCACTGCAGAGATGTTATGAACATTTTCTGCAGCGAAACATGCAGCAAATCCGCAGAAAATCCGCGGCAAAATCCGATAAGTGCGCACAGGGCCTTATTGTCCAGAACACAAAAACACTTTCACAGACCTGCAGTTCAGGAGACCAGCCGGATCGCACATATATCGTCCTCCACAAAAGTCTGAGTCACAGCTGCACTGCTGGAACCCTCAGGTGCAGGCTCTGGCCTCCAGTGTCAGTTTAGCCCTTGTCTAGGTCTTAAGTATTGGGTCTGTGTTACTTCACATAGCCCTCCGTGAACTGAACCTGCTGCTAAGCAATCTCAATCCCTACCAAACCACAACCTGCTGTTTACTGCAAGAGTAATGGGAATCTGTCACCAGGTTTTTGTTACCTCATCTGAGAGCAGCATAATGTAGAGACAGAGACCCTGATTCCAGTGAAGTGTCACTTACTAAGCTGTTTGCTGTCATTTTGATAAAATCAATGTTTTCTCTGCTGCAGATCTAGCAGTTTTACAGAGCTCATGAATATGCTGGACTACCTGCGGCATGCCAAGTAGTCCTCTAATGATAATCTACTGCTGATTAAACAGTGATTTTATCAAAACTACCCTAAGCAGCCCAGTATCCAGTGATACATCGCTGGAATCAGGATCTCTGCCCCTACGTTATGCTACTTTCAGATTAGGTGGCAAAAACCTGGTGACACATTCCCTTTAAATTAGAACCGTTCATATATGATACCTGTCACTGCCTCACATATTCCCCCCTGCTTAAACTTGTGGGGTTCAACATTTGCCATCATACAAGGGCTCCAAGATAGGACATCCACATTTCTTTACCATTTTCCCGCTCAATGTTCTGCAGAGAAGCTGAAGTTTTGCAAGGAGAGAAAACACCTGGTGACTCTTGGGTTCTTCTCTTTAGCATTTCTCATCCACACTAGCGGAGAGTGGTCTGTCACCAGGCGGATATGTCGCCCCAGCAGGTAAAAGCGTACGAACTCCAAGACTCATTTTATGGCCATGCACTGCTTCACTATCCTATAATTTTCTGCCGGGTTGAGCTTCCTACTAAAGTAGGTGATCGGGTGTTCCTCTCTGTTTATCTCCTTGTCACAAGGTATTATGTGGATAGCAGGACACCGGGGCCCCTAAGCTCACCCACAGACTAGGGGGCCCTGTGCTATCCTTATTCTCAGAGATACCCTTAATGGTGGGGATGTCTGAGTCTCCTACCTTGCCCTTCTTCTGACCTGCCCTGATCTTATACACCCTCCCCCGGGGGGTTGCTGGGACAGGCGTGTGATTTCACCCACATAAATAGAAACAAATGGAAACCAAAACTCTGTCACACGTCACGCACATACAGAGGTATAACACAATAAGGGATTAGGAGGAAATGAAGGGCAGGGTGGAAACAAGATGATGGGTAACGCCACAACAACACCAAGCACAAAGTTTCTCCAGCAAATCTGTGACACCACAGCACACAGACCAATACAGCAGAAACTAAAGTCGGCGTGAGTGGAAGATCTCCTCAAACCTAACTATGAGAGGAGCAGATGAAATAGGTAATAGGCTTCCTGACAGCATGTGATTCCGGAAGCCTAACAAGCAGGCTAGCAGAGGTTAAATCTTGCTAGCCTGACTATGACTGAGTACACTGCTGGTCAACGCCCAAGTCTGCCTGTATAGCTCAGAAACACCAGAGAAACCATTAGGCCGGGGCCACACATGGCACTAGTGCGATCCTCGCATGACACTTGGCTCACGCTGGCAGTACAGCAGAGCCGAGTGTCATGCGAGTATCCCTGCTACTGAGGTCCGACTGTGCGAGCGGACCTCAGCTGTGGGGGGCGGGCTGGACACGGAGGAGGGGAGGGATTTCTCTCCCTCTCTCCTCCGTAGCCGGCTATTGCCATTCTCGCTCTGTACGCGCGGTACACAGGTGTACTGCGAGTGCAGTGCAATTTTTCTCTCGCCCCCATACACTTGCATGGGTACGAGAGAAAGAGTCTCGCATTACACTCGCAGCATGCTGTGATTGTTTTCTCGGTCCGATTAGGGCTGAGAAAATAATCGCTCATGTGCGCTGACACACAGGCTAATATTGGTCCGAGTGGAATGCGATGTTTTATCGCACTCCACTCGCACCGTTTTTCTCGCCGTGTGGCTTAGGCCTTAGGAGAAGTGTCAGAATCTGCAATGTGAATGTCTGATGCCGCCATGACAGTTGGCAAGTTTTGTGTAAAACTCTGTGTGACATATAGATTCAGTTGGCAGCACAGCTACAGGCCTTGTCCTTGGAGGTTGCGAATATCAACACCCATGTTCTGCCACTACTAATGACCCAGGCCATCGGAAGATCGCTTTGGAACTCAAGATAAAATTTCGAAATTGCTTTGACGGGGACAGAAGTAAGTTTTCCATCTTTTCTGCCTCGCAAATTATACTTTTTTCTGGGTCCGAAAGTCAACAATTAGGTATTATTTTGTCTTTACTCCAAGAAGACCCACAGACTTGGGCATTTTCTTTGCCTGAGGTTTCCTCGTTTGTTTCCTCTGTTGAGGCATTTTTCTTGACTCTTGGCCTCACTTATAACTAGCATGACAAGTTTGTTGTGGATCAATTCAAGATTCATATATTGACCCAGGAAGGTCGTAGCGCTGAGGACTACTGCTCAAAGTTTAGAGTCTAAACTTTTGACACTGGGCAGTGTAGACTTCATGTAATGACCCCACTCTTGGTACCAGTTCTGCCAGGGACTTTAGGATTAGATTAAGGCAGAGGTGCACAACCTTTTTGTGATCCAAGATCCACATTGCAATACTGAACCAATCCTAAGTGCTGCAAAAAAAAATATAAATGGGGACTTACATGAATACATTACCAGTTCTGCAGCTTATACTCCCTGGATGGGACACCAGAGACCTGATAGTGGACAGGATTCATAGAGTCCCTAAAGCCAAAGGCATAGATCCAGCTCTGCCTAAAGATGTCCTGGCTGGATGTCATTTCTATAAAACAAAAGAAGCTGTGCTGCACACACTGAGGGGAAATCCAGCCCTGCCAGACACTTTCATGGGACTAAAAATCTTCCCAGATCTTTCTGCTGCAACTCTTAGGGGCACTTTGCACACTGCGACATCGCAGCCCGATGCTGCGATGCCGAGTGTGATAGTCCCCGCCCCCGTCGCAGCAGCGATATGTGGTGATAGCTGGCGTAGCGAAAGTTATCGCTACGCCAGCTTCACACACACACTCACCTGCCGTGCGACGTCCCTGTGGCCGGCGACCCGCCTCCTTGTTAAGGGGGCGGGTCGTGCGGCGTCACTGCGACGTCACACGGCAGGCGGCCAATCGGAGCGGAGGGGCGGAGATGAGCAGGATGTCAACATCCTGCCCACCTCCTTCCTTCCGCATATCCTACGGAAGCCGCAGTGAGGCCGGTAGGAGACGTTCCTCGCTCCTGCGACTTCACACACAGCGATGTGTGCAGCCGCAGGAGCGAGGAACAACATCGGACCGTCGCGTCAGCGTAATCATGGATTACGCCGACGCTGCACCGATGATACGATTACGACGCTTTTGCGCTCGTTAATCGTATCATCCAGCCTTTACACACTGCGATGTCGCATGCGATGCCGGAAGTGCGTCATTTTCAATTTGACCCCACCGACATCGCACCTGCGATATCGCAGTGTGCAAAGTGCCCCTTAATAAAAGAAGAGAATTTGCCCACCTTTCTAAACTCCTTAGAGATCAAGACATCAAGTACAAGTGGGGTTTTCCGGTGAAGATGATAATTTTCAAAGATGGAGGCACTCACATATGTCATACTCCTTCTCAGCTGGGCAAATTGCTGGATGACTGGGGAATAGCCCACCCACCAAACCCTGGTGGGCAGGAGAATCATAGAGGCCCTCCAGACAGGATTAACCCTGAATGGTCAGTAGCTTAGCTGGGACTCCTTCCTGCTTATGGCACCTGCTGCCCCTGCTCCTGTGACACAGGATGTCACGCAGCCCCCCTGATGTTCTCGCCTATGGCGAGCGGTTATACACCGGGCACCCTACTCGGGGCAAACCGGTGTTGTTGGAATTTTTTTGTTTTTGTTCCTCTTCTCACAAATGTTCCTTAATTTTTTCTGGAAATTTCTCTCAATTCCTTGCTGGTCTAGCCCCTCTCATCCCTGATGGCGTTCCTAGGAATTCAAACCCCCTGCGGCTCCAATATGAGAATTAAGATATTGTCTATTAATGTGAACGGACTCAACTCCCCAGCAAAAAGGTCAATGATGTGGAGAGAGGTGAAGGCATCTAACTGTGATATAGCGTGCATTCAGGAGACCCACCTTCTTTCCACAGATAATAAACGGCTACTTCATCCAAGGTTCCAACACACCTTTTTTGCTAATGACTCAAAAAAAAAGAGGAGGAGTGGCCATTTTAATAAAGAACTCAGTGGCCTTTAAATTGATAAATGTCAGTTATGGAGCGGATGGAAGATATATTATTTTGTCTTGTTATATCAACAGCGTCCCTTATACCTTGGCAACGGTCTACTCCCCAAATTCATCACAATTGACCGTTGCTAGGAAATTTTTCCAAGCATTCAAAGATACTGCCACAGGGGCGGAAATCATCTGTGGAGACTTTAATATACCTGTAATACGCTCCATGGATTGCTCCAACACCAGCATCCCACATGCTAAGGAACTTAAGCATCTCATCAATGAATTCCATTTTCATGACATCTGGAGATATTTGCACGCATCAGAAAGAGACTATACATTCTTCTCTTCCAGGCATCGCTCATACAGTAGAATTGATTTTTTTTTGGTCGACAGCAATTCTATAAGTAATTGTGTGGCAGCTGATATTGGTTTAATTACTTGGACAGATCATGCGCCGATCTCTTTGTCTGTTCAGGGTAGCTTTAATGTTCAAAATTCCCCTAGGTGGAGACTGAATACCAGCTTGCTTGGTAGGCAGAAGGTACATGATGAAGTAGAGTCAGTGTTAACAGAATATTTTAAACTTAATAATAATGGGGAAATTTCTGACGAGACCCTGTGGGCTGCTCATAAAGCCGTAGTCAGAGGGCAGCTCATAAAAATAGCCTCCATCCAAAAACGGAAAAAAAACGCAGATATTAAATATATATTAACCCGTATTCATCACCTTGAATCCCTGAATAAAGCCAAAGCATCCCCTAACTTGACTAAAGAAATTGTAACCCATAGATTCCAACTAAGATCCCTACTCATGCAAAAATACGAACATAATCTTAAAAAAAATAGATCGACATTTTATGCTATGGGGAATAGAGCGGGGTCCTTATTGGCAAGAAGGACGAAAAAACGTGAGATCCAATCTAAAATAGAATTCCTGAGGGACCCGAACGGAACAATCACTAGACATCCCATTGAAATAGCAGAAGCATTTGCGAAATACTATGAGGCCCTGTATAATCTAAAATATGATTCCAATACGTCACAGCCGACTCAAGTGGATATACAGGGTTTCCTAGACACCCTGGATCTTCCCCGGGTCTCAGATGAGCAATTAGAGGAACTTAATCTTCCCTTTACTACACATGAAATCCTAGGTGCCATCAAAATGACTAAGTCTAACTCTGCCCCGGGCCCCGATGGGCTGCCATACGAATATTACAAACAATTTACATCCACTCTGTCCCCCTTTATGTCAAAAACCTTCAATTTTTGGCAAAATAAAGGGTCAATTTCCCCAGACAACTTAGAAGCGATAATTATCACGCTACCAAAGCCAGGGAAACCTGCAGACACCCCGGGTAATTTTAGGCCCATTTCACTCCTAAATTGTGATGTTAAAATTTATGCCAAACTAGTGGCAGATAGACTTCATAAAGTGATCCCGACCTTAGTGGCTCCAGACCAAGTTGGGTTTGTGACAGGGAGGCAATCTAAGGATGGCACCAGACGGATGCTTGACTTGATTGGACTGGTGGAGATATCGAGTGAACCTAGTGCATTCCTGTCTCTTGATGCTGAAAAAGCCTTTGACAGGGTGCACTGGGGATACCTGGAGAGAGTTCTAACAAAATTCGGGTTCTTGGGGAAAATCAAGTCATCCATTCTAGCCCTCTACTCTTACCCAAATGCGTCAGTGTTGGCATCGGGGTTTCTGTCATCTAAATTTCAAATAAGTAATGGCACCCGCCAGGGGTGTCCATTGTCTCCCGCTATTTTTGCTTTAGTGGTAGAACCTCTGGCGGAAGCTATACGAAAAAACATAGCCATTTCTGGTATAAGAGTTGGGGAATTTGAACATAAACTTGGTTTATACGCAGACGATGTGATAATTTCCTGTTCTAACCTTGCAGTGTCGATTCCAGCAGTGGTGAACACATTATCAAACTTTTCTAAAGTGTTGTATTATAAGCTTAATGCGGCAAAGTCTTTGATACTGCCGTTTAATGTACCGGTGGAGGCCAGGAGTGCGCTGGAGGGGGCCTTTCAATTCAAATGGTGCGACAGGGGGATACCTTATTTGGGTATTCAGCTGACACCATCGCAGATGTTAATTAAAGAAAATTTGGAACCTCTGATCCAAAATTTAGAAAAGGAATTGGGAAGGTATGAAAAAATATCATTGTCCTGGATGGCCAGGATACAGTCCTTTAAAATGGTTTTCTTACCCAAAATATTGTATGTGCTCAGATGCCTTCCCATCAAAATTTCTCACAAAACCCTGATGAAACTTCAATCGTTGACTAACAAATTTGTCTGGGGTAATAAAAGGGCTAGGGTCGCAGGTAAAGTGTTATACCCCCCATATGACTTAGGGGGATTGGGCACCCCAAACATAACGGCATATTATAAAGCCTTACTAATTGAATCACTAAAGGAATGGTGGCGTCCAGGTAATTCACATAGATGGGCTCAGATTGAAAATTTCCTGTCCCGCCAGGGCTCGGTCAGAAGAATGATGGAAGCAGAATATTTGAGCCGTTCACGGTTCTCCCCGTGTGTTCCCACCATGTCAGCCTCCCTGGAGGTCTGGCGAAATGACTTGATTCATAAGATTCAGATTCCTCTTTCAGAGATTTCCCTCAAGTCGTTGGAATCTCAAATCCCCTTTTTGAATCTGGCCAGGTGGGAGGGATCGGGCATTACAGTGCTGGCGGATCTATACTCTGATATGGGTGTTAACCCCTTTAATGAAATAGTACGGGAACACCCCTCTTTAAAGGGCTGTTTCTATCAACACATCCAAATTAGTCATTTTCTGGCCTCTAAATTTCCTCCAAAGTCAAAGCCTCTGTTACCTACAACAAAAGCTTTGGTATTTAAAAAGATAATTAAATCCAAAGGTATCTCCTCGACATACAAATGGCTCAATAACCCCCCCGAAGAGCAAAAATCTCCTTATATGAATAAATGGGACGTGGAGTTGAGTGTCTCTACCTCTCCTTCAAACTGGCACTCGGCATCAGCAAATATCCAAAAATATTCCAAGTGTATAAATCATCTGGAGCAATTGAAAAAAGTACACCTGCAATGGTATCGGTCCCCAGCCAACTTAGCACAGTTCCTCCCAAATTATTCGCCACATTGTTGGAAGGGCTGCCTCCAAAGGGGTACTCTTGGTCACTGCTGGTGGGCTTGTCCCAAGGTTTTCTCGTTCTGGTTGGAGGTATTTGGCCTGATGGGTGAGCTGACAGGCAATTGTATTAATCCGAATCCGGCTCTGGCAGTGCTAAACGTGGGTATAGAGGAGTTCTCTTGGGAATCCAGGGGTTTATTAGTTCACATTCTAGTAGCTGCCAGATATTGCATAAGTTTGCACTGGAAATCCCCAAAGACGCCTACATTAGTTGAACTATATAACCGAATTAATCTCCAATGCCAATACGAGTTCTGTCTGGCTCACTCCATCCACGCCAAAAACAAAATACTTCACATTTGGGACACGTGGCTAAACTCTGTATATGCATCCCCTGTCAACCATCTGTTTCCAGGGCAAACTGTTGATAATTAAAAACGGGTCAAATAGGGTCAAAGAGAGTGTTACACAGGGAGTTCACCCATACCACATGTCAATATTCAAGGTGTTTAAATCTCTGTTGTTGTTACTGCTCGGGCTACCCCAAAACGCCATCCAATTCCCTCCCTCCCCCCTCCCCCTCCCTGGTTGCTTCCTTGCAACCATCCATGGTTCTCCCCATCTCCCCCACCTCTCTCTCCCCTCCCTTTTCTTATCTTCCTTTCTTACTCTCTGGTTCTGGTTGTTTAGAGCCCTCATTTTGAGGATTAAAGAGTAAATTGGTAGGTTGACTCTATACGTATTGGGTATTGATTAACCTAAAAAAGTTGCAACTTGCATCAGACATGATTGGTGGTGGTGTGACAGGAAATGGGAAACATAATCAAAGGTGATACTACCACATGTTACAGCGTTGTTTTCTTTGTGTATTATTGCCAATGATACCTGAATTTCTCCTTTTTTTGTAATGTAACTTCCTACAATAAAAATTGATTGGATTAAAAAAATGAATACATTACCAGAACCATCTTCACTACATTAATACACCATTAGTAGCACATTTTGAGTATTTGAGGGGGATTTGGAGAGTTTCTGCTCCATAAAAAATTAGTGTGAACACATACTAACTTGAATTGATTTTTGGAGCAGAAACTCATCAAATCCTCCTGATAATCTCAAATATCTAAATTTTCAGGAGTTTAAGTTTTACCATAGATATGAAGCATGTTATAGACTGTTACATGTGTACAAGATCAGAACCACTGACAGTTCATGAATGAAGTGCCAGAACCACTGACAGTACATAAATATCTCCCATGCTACACCTCACTGTGCTTTCTGCACAAAATATCCCCCTACAGTGCACCTCTCCATAATGTCCCCCCACAATGCCACTCTCTATAATGTCCACCACCTACTGCCCCTCTTTGTAATATCCCTCACACAATGCCTTTCCCCACAATGCCCCTCTCCATAATATCCTTCCTCACTACCCCTCTCCGTAATATCCCTGCACACTAAACCTCCATAATATCTCCCCCCCAACATTGCCCCTCTCTATAATATCTCCCACACACATTTCCCTCTCCATAATATCCCCACACGTAGCCCCTCCATAATGTTTCCTTAGACTACCTTGTGGAGAGACGGGGGTCAGTGGGTGCTCTCGTCCACTGGCCCGGCCGCCTTTAGAAAAGCAGCATGGCCCAGGGCTCATCCCAACTGAACGCCCGACCTCCTTAACCGTGGGCAGAACACTACTCAGACAACACACGGTGAGGGAATCACAATATTAAGACTTTATTGGATCCCCAAACAATTAACGGCACGTAGCATGTAACCAGCAAAACACACAAATGTATCAGGCAAAAGAGTCTCACCCTTCCACTGGCTCACTAGGGATTGGAATGTCCGTGCCTCAGAGCTTCTAGGGCTACTTACTCCAATCCAGCAGCACCCCGCTTTCAGCGGGCACCCACAGAGAATGGAATAACGCCAGATTTAGGAAGCCGGCTGAGGTCTGCAAAGTCTGTAGCCTGGTGACCAAATTGTCCCAACCTGGGTTTCTTCCTTAAGTAGTCTCTGGTATGATGATATGATATAATCCTGGCAGCCAGAGTCGAAATCCCTAGACTGTGGTTAAGGTCTCCAATCGGAATCGGAGTCCCTAAATTGAAGCCATGTAGCCAAGTGATCCTCTAGTCGGAGCCAAAGTCCCTAGACCGAGTCCACAAGGCATCCTGGTTCTGATCCCCTAGCCAGCTCCTAAGAGCTTAGACTGGATCATGCAACATCCATCAACAACCCTGGTGACTCCAAGAAGTCCCTTTTTTATAGCCCGAGCCTTCCCTTAGGATATACTGTGCCCTTATCGGATTGGTTGTACAAGGTTGCTTCTCTTATTGGATGAAGTTCAAGCTGCCTGGATAATGTTCAGTTAAATGATGTGGACAGAAAGACTGAGGATATTTACATGTAGTCTGCAATCCACAGCTAGGCAATGGCCACTGAGGTAATTTACATTAGATTAGCAATACACAACTACATTACAATGAATGCTCAGAAGGGTCTGGCAGAAACAATAGTTTAGCAAGCATGAGTTAACACACAGAAGAACAATACGTCTGGCTAATGTAAGAAATTTAACCCACGACACACAGTGAAAGAGTCTGTGTCATCACATACCTCTCTCAATAATGTCCCCCCCACACACAGTTCCCCTCTCAATAATGCCCCTTTACACTAACCCTCTCCCAAATATCTCCCCACACTGCCCCTTTCCATAATATTCCCCCACACTGCCTCTCTGCTTAATGTGTCCCCACCCCATGCTATTTTATGCCACATTTCACAATCCAATTTCACATAATGTTGTTCTTTGCCCCATAATGATCCTCATAGATACATAATATCCTCCAATATTCATAATGTCCCACACAGCTCCATAGTATCCCACAAAGGTCCATAATGTCCCCCACTGCTCCACAATGTTCCCCACAGCTCCACATTATCCACCACAGCTTCACAATATCCCCCACAGCTTCACAATTTTCCCTATTGCTCCATTATGTTCCCTAGAAATTAACACCAATCCCGAAACACATTTTATCTTCAGCTCCTCCTAGAGCACTTACCAGTCCCCACTGTGCCCTCTGCACCCGGCACCAGCAGCAGTGTGATGAGGTCAATAGCGTGCTGACCTCATTGCATTGCTGCACGTAGGGGCGAGGGTTGATGGGCGCTCCTCTGCTCTGCTCTGCCCCAGTTCCGGGGTCACAGTGTTCTCATGTCTTAGTAGTCTTTGGAGGAAGCTTTGACTCTCGCTGATCATTTAGACACCTGAGAGATAAAAACTTATTTAAAGGTGTTTTGTTGTTGTCCATTAGTGGAAACTGGTGAACCTACCGTATGCAAATTGGTGCTTGGTGAGATCCCAGAAAGGGCACAGAACTTGGAGCATCAGCCTGTTTTTGTTTATATTGTGGTCAATCTAATCATGTCATGGTTCAATGTTTCAAAAATAAAAAGGAATTCCTGAAGAAAAAATAAAATGAGACTCTAAAGATGTAAGTCCCAGGAGTCTGAGGTTGTCTCTGGTACAAGCATCCATTTTTACAGGTGTCCCTGAAGACTAAATCTGGTTTTGTTTGTTTTTACACCAGCCATTGTGGATTCAGGTTCTACCTTGAATCTTATTGATCATGACTTCACTGTAAACTGTTGTTATAATATCTCTACTCTCGCCTTTCCTATTCAAGTTGTGACAATTGATAACTCTCCCGTTTCACAAAGCCACATTACTTTGAGAGTCGAGAATGTATGTATGAAAGTGTGAGTGTTACACAGTGAATCCATTTAATTTACGTTTTTTCCTTATTTACCTGCAAAATTAGTGTTAGGTTTGCCATGGTTAATTAATTAATAATCTTAGTATCAATTTGAAGACCCAAGAGATTAGGTATCGGGGTGGCTTGTTTTTCTGGATGTCTTTTAAGATCCTTACCTTTGGTAAAGTATCACTTTCCAAAGTTCAGACAGGATTTCAGTGATGTTTTTTTCTGAGACTGAGTATGATATACTATCACCGCATTGGACATATTGTATGACTGTGCAATTGACTTCATACTAGGTGTTAAAATGCCTAAATCTCATTTGTTTAACCTTTCTCTTCCAGATAGGAAGGCCTTGAAAAATTATATACAAAAGAGTGTGGCTAAGGTTCTTATATGGCCATCTACTTCTTCAGTCACTATGGGGTTCTTTTTTTGTAAAGAAAAAAGATTTAGGGTTGCGTCTGTGCTTACATTTTAGAGAAATTAATAACATCATGGTCCCTATCCCTATCATTTACCCCTTATACCTGGCATATTTAATCAGCTTACTGGAGCTAAATGGTTTTCCAAGCTTGACTTGAGAGAAGCAAATAACCTCATAAGCATTGTAGGGTGATGAATGGAAGACTGTTGTTAATACGACTGAAGGTAATTTTGAACGTTTGGTGATGCTGTTTGGATTAAGCAAAGTCCCAGCGGTCTTTCAAAGTGTTATTAATTACATTTTTCGCTCCCTGGTAAGTAGGGTTTGTGGTCATTTAGCTGGATGACATATTGATTTACTCACATACTCAGGAGGATCACCATTAGCATGTCCGACATGTCCTCCAGATTCTACACTGAAAATTTCAAAGTTTTTTGAACTTTTGACTTTCAGGATCCATATCACACCATCAATTACAGGTTCGAACGTGAGACTACCGTCATTTTGGCTATCTCATACATAAACTTGAGTTGCAACTGTTTAGCATATCATTAGTTATGCAGATTCTTGTCAATTTTAATTTGTATTATTTTGTTAGTATTTTGTAAATCGACCCTTGGCTTTCAACACTGACTGAATCCTTCTGGGCATGCTCTCGAACAGATACGAGATTCTTGTCATGTCACAGCATTGTTACTGCTTTGCTCCTGGTGGTGGAAACATCTTTTTCTTTCTGAATACTATAAATTACAAACTGTTCTCACATTGCCTAATAGCTTATTGTATTATTAGGTTGATCCCCAAGCAAGAGATCACAGATTTGAATCGAGGAGCAGCCATGAAGACAATTTCCCAAGAAAAGAGAAACAACATCATCCAGCTCATCGATAGTGGTCTCTTGGCCAAGAGAATTGCCAAACTGCAGCACGTGAGTGCCATGACAGTTGGAAGAATATGAAATGAAGTCTGTCGATCCATCCAAAAGCCAAGAAGTGGACATCCAGGCAAAATACCGGAGTCAACAAGTTGGCTCATCACAAGGTCTATCAGTTCTGGCTAGAAAAACATGGCAGCGGAGGTGGCTCATATACTTCGCAATAGTGAAATCACAAATGTCCAAGCAAGCAATGCACAACACACGCTACACAAGTCTGGAATGTGACCCGAAAAAAGGTGAAGAAACCATGCTTTCAATATTGTCATAAGAAGTGTTGTCTCAAACTTCCAAAAAGTAGATAGTAGAATATTGGAAACTTGGTCTGGAAGAAACAACGGAAAAAAGGGCTAACAGATAGAGAAATTGAAGGAACTGTCAAGTTCGGTGGTGGAAGCCTGATGATATGGGGTTGTTTCACAACCACAGGTGTTGGATACTTGACCAGGATCGATGGTGGTCTCAATGCTGAGCTGTATGTGAGTATCCTACAAGATGAGTCACTTGGTATACTTGAGTATTATGTGAATGAAAAGGATGACATAGTGTTCCAGCAGTACAACAACCCAAAGCATACATTGAGATTGGTGAAGAAATGGTCTAATAACAATGAAGTAGAGTTGAAGAAAAAGCTCTATACATACCCAAGTGAGCTGACCAGTATACACCAACATGGGGAATGTGTAGAAGAGACTTGGGATCAGATTTGAGTCAAGACATGCTTGAATCTAATCTAGAGCATGCCCAGAAAGATAGAAACAGAATTAAAAGCCAAAGGTCCATTTACAAGATAAAAATTAAAATTGTCAAAAATATGCGTAACTAATCATATTCTATATAGTTGCAAGTCAAATTTATGTCTGAGATAGCCAAGATCATTGACTATAAAATAATGGTAGCCTCACATTCAAAGCTGCAGTGGATGGTGAGACATGGATCCTGAAAATCAAAAGATTGTAACCCTTTTGTTTGTCAGTGTACGTGACAACAATATACTTGCTAAGCTGGAGAAATGTAAATTTGAAGTACAGCAGGTCCAGCTCTTAGGGCATTTGTTTTCTGCTTCAAGGTTTTGGATGGATCCCATTACGATACAGACAGTCCTTGATTGGGTGCAATATCTGCACCTTGATGAGTTTGCTCTAAATAACCATACCTCTACGGTTACCTGGACCTTGCTTTTTTTTTTGCTGCGTGGGTTTTCATTCAGAATTTGGGGATTTATCTGGGTTAGCTAAATAGGAAAGTGTTCTTTACAGTTAGAGCAGTCAGACTGTGGAATGCCCTACCAGATGAGGTAGTAATGGCAGACACTATAACAGCTTTCAAAAAAGGGCTGGATGATTTCCTCAGTACACACCACATTGTTGGTTCTAAATGACTTTGTGACCAAATGTAGAACTGGTGGAGGAAGGTTGAACTAGAGTGGACCTAGGTCTTTTTTCAACCTTAGTAACTATGTAACTATGTAACAATCCTCTATGTCTGAGAAAGAGAGATTTTCTTCCCTAATAATTGAAGTTTGGAGGAAGATCGAAAGAGGTCTATTATTAACCATTGACAGGGCTAAAAGAGGTGTCAACCTCAGATGTAGGAAGGCCTCTGTCTTTCCGGTGGGCGAGTTTGTGTGATTGTCCTAAATAAAATTTACATTTAGAAGTGACATCTATAAAGATTGCTCCTACATTTTTAAGTCCTGTTAAGATAAAGTTTTCAATCCTGTAACGGTTAAATTGCAACTCCCTGTGGCTTGGAAGATCAATAACTCTTTTCATTCCAGATCCAGCTCCTCAGCGAGGGGTTTATCCTGCATGGGAAACCTTAGTTGTTTTCCCTATAGAGAATCTGTGCATTATTTCCGCGCCCGACACCTCTTCCTTTTATAGTCATTTTAGTGTCTGGGAGATTTAAGGTATCCACTTGCTTCTTGGTTCTGTTTATTTTCCCTCCTTCTGTCTTTCATGTACATGTGCTAGTTTCTCACCCTTGGTACTCATACCTCCCAGCACACATCTCTCACCCTTTGTTAGAATTGTGTCGCAGCCTCCCCTCTTGTTCCTTAGGAGATACGAGCAACTGCTCAATGGATTTTAAGGCAGCCAGGACCAAAGAGGTGTTGTTAGTTGTGCTTTTCCTAGTCTGTACAGGGACCAGTTGGGTGCGTTTCATCTAGTTAGTACTTTCTCTCTTCTGTTACCCATGTGACTATGTGGTAGTTGATTGGAGACCTCTCAGTTAAATGCTGATTCCTGCTGGGATAGCGCCACCCCCAAATGAAGGTTCATTGCCAAAATTCTCGTTGGTACTGGCACAATTCCAGCAGGAAAGGTTGTTTCTTTAACATTAGGAATATGTGCATCTATTGTAATGTACTTACATAATCCAGTTGGTTACCATTTGGTTCCATTTGCACAACTACACACAGAGTTGGAATATTGTTACAAGCATACAGATATGGCTGACTCGCTGGCGTTTCAGGGAGGCAACTTTAAACAAAACATCCAGGCTGCTTTATTAAAGCTCCATAGAGCAAGCCACAGACCAGGGAAGTAAACAGCCTTTCTTTGCATGGAAATGGGATACACAGTAATAGCAAAGGCACAACGGTGTTAATGCAGCACACGGGTCCATGTATGGAGATTATCACACAGGAGTACTTCTTACCTCCACACTCAGATAGCTAAATTCACCTGGACTTTCTTATGTTCACCATACCATGCCCCGTGGTGGGGATATGTGAGCAGCCAGTCCCACCCATCTCTCTGACTGCTTGTAAACATGGCTCGTCAGTCCTATTTACACTCTTAGTACTATACATATTAGAGTTTGCTTTCAAGTTTACATCACAGTGGATAACCACCTCTGTGAAACATCTCCTCTCCATGACATGTCCGGCCACCATCTTTCCCAAGGTACACTATCACTCACTAAACTCCATCTGTGGGCCTTCTTGTTAAGAAAGTTTTCATCTTACGAGGGGAATTTCTGATATCAGTAATTGTGAATTGTTGGCAATCAACTGGCCCTTCGAAGAATGGCGCCACTTCCTAGGAGTCGCTGTCATCTCAGACTACAAAAAACTTAAATCTCTTGAATCAGCCATGAGACTAAACCCAAAAAAAACCTAGATGGTCTTTGTTGTTCTCTAGGTTTGATTTTGTGTCGACCAGAACTAATAACTTAAAGCAGATGCTGTGTGCCATAGCTTCCTTATCAAACCAAAAACTCTGAACAACTTCCCAATCTAGGTAAGGGTATGGTTGTGCCTTCTGTGTCCCTGGATCTTGTGAAGGAGATCCGCATATCTCCAGAGCTAACCCCTGACAATACTACTGCCCAAAATGGATTTGTTTCCACCAGTTTTGTTTATAAGTCCTCCAGGAATCGCTTAATTCTGTACTCGTGGGTCATCTTGGGATTACCATTTCTATATGACTGGTAGCCAGTAATTTTTGGTGGCCAACCTTTGTTTGGGAATGTAAAAAATATGTTATGGCATGTGAAATTTGCTCTCAAGCCAAAACGCCCTGAACCCTTCCTGCCAGTCTTCTTCACTTCTTACCTACTTTTGAAGGTGCTTGTACCCATCTCTTTATGGCCTCCCATCCTCCCAAGGAAGCACTGTTGTTTTGGGGGTGGTGCACAGATTTAGTAAACTACCGTATGTCAGTTCCTCTCGCTGGGTTGTCTAACTCCCAAATCGTAAGCTATTTATTAAAGACATTGGCCCTGATTCGTCATACGTTTCTCTATACGTTTTGGCCCGCTTTTACATTTTTATTTCTTTTTTAAGTCATTAATTAATTTCCCATTGACAACTTTGCTTGTCCAAATGCTTTAAACAGATTAATAAAATGTGATTTTTACCAAATGCTATATTTTTTTTGGTGCATCTAATTCCAGTCCCTGCTTGGAGTCAAATTTCTTTAGAAATTAATAATTTAGCACATTTTTTAGACTTTTTAAATGATTTGGCTTTTGGTACTGAAAAGTTGCAAAAAATCCCAGTTGAATCGAAAAATAAATAGCATTAATAATTCATAAACTGCTTTTGACATTTTGAAGAATTTGGAACAAAAAATGTCAGGGAACACAGCACAGAAAAAAAGAAAATTTACTTAATTTAATAATAACAATAAATGGCATATGATGAATGCAGCTAGCTGTGCATCTTTGTGGGATTCCGGAAAATATTGTTTCCGACTAAGGGACTAAAATTTGTTTCTGAATTCTGTACTTAAATCAATATTGAATTGTGATCATCTGCTTACTACCCAGATGCCAATGGTCAGATGCACTATCTTTGACATTATGTCTCTGATCATCAGACTAACTGGGTGGCATATCTGCCTTTACCAGAGTTTGCTATTAATAATCAATCAAGAGTCCTTTGAGACCTCTCCGTTCTTCTGTAATCTTGGGTTTCACTCTTGCTTTGGTTCTTTTTTTGGCTTCTGAATTGGATACTTCAGAGGCTGGTAAATTCGCAGACAAGTTGAAACTTATCAGGTCTGAGGTCAAAGGGAATATGAAAAGAGCACAGGGCAGACAGCACTCTTCTGCTAATAAGAGACACATGGACGGGACAAGCTTTGCTGTTGGGGACAAGGCTTGGTTGTCCAATAAAAATATTAAACACAAGTTCTCTTCTGGTAAGCCAGGCCTAGGTTCATGCGTCCATATGAAATAACAGGTAATTCATCCAGTAATCTAGTCATGTTTCTCCTCCTCTGCTGGTAGCGGCAAAATCAAAATCCTTGACTCTCGAGATGTGTGTCCCTACTATATCTTATACATTGAAAGGTTTGTGGACCAGTGGAAAAATATAGAGTTTCGGCTAATAACAGCAAAACTGAGAACTTAATCAGGTTCCATCAATATTTCTCCTGACAAGTCTAGTCGTAAAGTTTTGAGGCCCATCTTTGTAAAATAAAATGAAGACTTATTATTAGATCCATGTCTGTGCTCCCTCCCTCTACTGCTGTTCCCAGGCAGCATTGTGCCTTTGATATGGGCAATAAGGCCTCACAATGCATCAGCGCTGTTTGATAGTCTGAGACCTACAATTGAAACCAGAAGTTTACATCCACTATCTAAAAAGACACATCTGCAGGTTTTCCTCACTATCTGACATGAAATCAGATTAAACATTTCCCAGTTTAAGTCAATTAGGAACTAATATTATTTATATTTGCCAAATGCCAGAATAGTGAGAGAAATAATGTTTTAGGCATTTTTATTACTTTCTGTAAAGTCAAAAGTTTCCATACATTTTGTTAGTATTTGGTACCATTGCCCTTAAACTGTATGACTTGTGTCAAATGTTTTGGATCTCCTTCAACAAGCTTCTCACAATAATTGGTAAGAATTTGGGCCCATTCCTCCTGACAGAACTGGTATAACTCAGCCATGTTTGTAGGTCGCCTTGTTCACACCTATCTTTTCAGTTTTACCCATAAATTTTCAATAGGATTGAGATCAGGGCTTTGTGATGGCCTCTCCAAAACATTGACTTTGTTATCCTTAAGCCACTTTGTAACCAGCTTGGCAGTATGCTTTGGGTCATTGTCCATTTGGCAGGCCCATTTCCACCCAAGCTTTAAGTTCCTGGCTGATGTCTTGAGATGTTGCATCACTATTGCCACATAATCTTCTTTCCTGATGATGCCATCTATGTTTTGAGTGCACCAGTTCCTCCTGTAGCAAAACAACCCCACAACATGATGTTGCCACCCCCATACTTCACAGCTGGGATGGTGTTCTTAGGCTTCAACACTTCTCCCTTTTTCCTCCAAACATAACGATGGTCATTATGGCCAAACAGTTCAATTTTAGTTTTGTCAGACCACAGGATATGTCTCCAAAAATTAAGGTCTTTGTTCCTGTGTGCATTTGAAAACATTAGTCTGGCTTTTTTTATGTTTCTTTTAGAGTAATGATTTCTTCCTGGCAGAGTGGCCTTTCAGCCCATGTTGAAACAGTACTTGTTTCACTGTGGATAATGACACAATCTTACCAGCTTCCACCAGCATCTTCACAAGGTCTTTTACTTTTGTTCTTGTGTTGGCATGCACATGTCTGATCAATCAGGTTCAGCTGGAAAGAGAAAATTGCGCAAAGAGGATCTTATCCAATGTATAAATTATAAGTATGCTGGAGAGGTTCACCTCCTATGGTTGTGAGAGTCATAACCACCATGAACGCCTGTAGGCTGCCACAGAACCCACGTGGAAATCAAACAATATAGTAGGAGAAAAAGTTAATCCTCCATGCAGCCACACAGTCCAAACAATGTAGATCAAATATGACTTATTATTCAACATGTTTCAAAGTCATTACACACTTCTTCATCAGGACAATCATATAATGGTAAGCAGCATGCAGGGGTATATATATATATATATATATATATATATATATATATACAGTTAGGTCCAGAAATATTTGGACAGTGACACAATTTTCGCGAGTTGGGCTCTGCATGCCACCACATTGGATTTGAAATGAAACCTCTACAACAGAATTCAAGTGCAGATTGTAACGTTTAATTTGAAGGTTTGAACAAAAATATCTGATAGAAATTGTAGGAATTGTACACATTTCTTTACAAACACTCCACATTTTAGGAGGTCAAAAGTAATTGGACAAATAAACCAAACCCAAACAAAATATTTTTATTTTCAATATTTTGTTGCGAATCCTTTGGAGGCAATCACTGCCTTAAGTCTGGAACCCATGGACATCACCAAACGCTGGGTTTCCTCCTTCTTAATGCTTTGCCAGGCCTTTACAGTCGCAGCCTTCAGGTCTTGCTTGTTTGTGGGTCTTTCCATCTTAAGTCTGGATTTGAGCAAGTGAAATGCATGCTCAATTGGGTTAAGATCTGGTGATTGACTTGGCCATTGCAGAATGTTCCACTTTTTTGCACTCATGAACTCCTGGGTAGCTTTGGCTGTATGCTTGGGGTCATTGTCCATCTGTACTATGAAGCGCCGTCCGATCAACTTTGTGGCATTTGGCTGAATCTGGGCTGAAAGTATATCCCGGTACACTTCAGAATTCATCCAGCTACTCTTGTCTGCTGTTATGTCATCAATAAACACAAGTGACCCAGTGCCATTGAAAGCCATGCATGCCCATGCCATCACGTTGCCTCCACCATGTTTTACAGAGGATGTGGTGTGCCTTGGATCATGTGCCGTTCCCTTTCTTCTCCAAACTTTTTTCTTCCCATCATTCTGGTGCAGGTTGGTCTTTGTCTCATCTGTCCATAGAATACTTTTCCAGAACTGAGCTGGCTTCATGAGGTGTTTTTCAGCAAATTTAACTCTGGCCTGTCTATTTTTGGAATTGATGAATGGTTTGCATCTAGATGTGAACCCTTTGTATTTACTTTCATGGAGTCTTCTCTTTACTGTTGACTTAGAGACAGATACACCTACTTCACTGAGAGTGTTCTGGACTTCAGTTGATGTTGTGAACGGGTTCTTATTCACCAAAGAAAGTATGCGGCGATCATCCACCACTGTTGTCATCCGTGGACGCCCAGGCCTTTTTGAGTTCCCAAGCTCACCAGTCAATTCCTTTTTTCTCAGAATATACCCGACTGTTGATTTTGCTACTCCAAGCATGTCTGCTATCTCTCTGATGGATTTTTTCTTTTTTTTCAGCCTCAGGATGTTCTGCTTCACCTCAATTGAGAGTTCCTTAGACCGCATGTTGTCTGGTCACAGCAACAGCTTCCAAATGCAAAACCACACACCTGTAATCAACCCCAGACCTTTTAACTACTTCATTGATTACAGGTTAACGAGGGAGACGCCTTCAGAGTTAATTGCAGCCCTTAGAGTCCCTTGTCCAATTACTTTTGGTCCCTTGAAAAAGAGGAGGCTATGCATTACAGAGCTATGATTCCTAAACCCTTTCTCCGATTTGGATGTGAAAACTCTCATATTGCAGCTGGGAGTGTGCACTTTCAGCCCATATTATATATATAATTGTATTTCTGAACATGTTTTTGTAAACAGCTAAAATAACAAAACTTGTGTCACTGTCCAAATATTTCTGGACCTGACTGTATATATATATATATATATATAGCACCCAGACATATGGGGTACTCAGTTCCGGGCAGTGTACGTCTTGGGAGTGTCACAATGGTGGCCGTTACCCAGTTCCGTGCCCTGGGCCCTTTTTGTAATGGGGATATTTACAGGGGATTTGTGAATAGAGTTTATTCGTGACACCACTTGCGGTGTTGCGGCTAAGTGTAGGGAGCCGCCACTGCAAAATGTCTCCACTGGGGCTGATGGTATTAGCAGCTAGTATAGTAATCCCTCCGCAAGTAGGGTATTGCCCCAGCAGGTGTATGGTGTGGTGGGTGTCGGAAACAGGAGTCCAGACAGGTATTCACTGCAACTCGTTTACTCACTTTGGGATGTTAGCTGGTTGCCCGAGGCCGGTTGGTTTCGCCTCCAGGTCCCCTTCGTCCCAGTGCCAGTCTGGTTCTCTGGTATTTTCTTCCCCTGCACCTGTCTCTGGTAAGTGGGTCCCCATGGTATGAACAAGAAAAAGACGTACCTAAAAAAAAATGGGATCACCACTTATGAAGTATTATTAAGAATCATCAATGTTTTATTGTCAATAGAACACACATAAAACACATAGTGAAAGTGAAAAAATACCAATAAACGAATACACACAGACAAATACGGACATCTAAAATCAATTAAAAGCACTAATGCACTTGAGAGATACCCACATTGAAAAATGTATATTCTTGGTCCAATGCCAATAGGCTGTAGTCAATATTGAACAAACCCTGAAATACCCCTATATTTGTGCCACAAGGAGAGGACTTTCCACAAAATAGAATAGCAGCTTATGCCGAGGATCCCACAGGTACTCAAATGAAATTAACTGGCTGGCCCATGGCAAGGTGAGCAGCAGAAAATAAATGAACAAGATCAAAAATTGTACAGTTCACAAATTCACAAAGACCTGAGCAAGACACCCAGCAGGCATTTCAAACAGGCTTTAGATAATCAAGCAAGCGGGCTACAGTAATGCCCAGAGAGCAACTAAGGAAAATCCCTCAGGATGACATACCAAAACCTCAAGGAGGGTGCAGCAAAAAATACTAAAAAAAACGTCCGGGGCAGGGCAAGGAAGGGTGGTGGACCAGATATGGGTGGCCCCACGCATATCGCTACCTCTTGGTAGCTTTCTCAAGGGCAGACATTAACCTTAATCATTTGTAATCAACTTGGGTCCCCATGGTATGGAACACTGGGGATCCCCGGACTGTGGTTTGTCCACCTCTGTCCGTCTGACGGTAGCGTGAACCCTGTGGGGTTGGAGTCTCTGGTCCTGTCCCCGGTTCTCCCTTTGCTACTGAGTCTTTGGATTCTTTAGGGTCAGCAAGGTCCTTGATGGTCCCCGTTATTGTGCAGGTGTTAACAGGTCGGCTTGAAGCTCATTCCTGTCCTAGGGTCCTGTACCCCACCGGCAACCACCTTTCCTGGGTACCAGGTAACCATCAATCCGAGTCAGGACATTGCTCAGTCACACCTTTTCACCTCCACCGTCAACTCTACACTCCGACTACCCTCCACAGTCTGCCCCTCCCACCTGGTCAACTAGTGGACTGGAGTGGCTCCACCTCTAGGTGGCCATCCATTGGTCCCACCCTAGCTAAGTACCATTGTATGTTGTATGGGGAATTGTTGTAGAAAACTGGGATTACCTGGGTTCTTGGTGTTACTGGCACTGGGGTTCTGGGTCCCTAAAGGGGTAGGCCCTGCATCCTGGTGGGGATGCAGAACCTTGTAGCACCCTGAGGTGTTCAGGGGTGCTACATATATGTAAGTAAAGAACAGTCGCACACTGCAAAACCACAAAAATACTCTACCTAGTAACAATTTTTTTTGGAGGTATTTAGAATATTAGAATGGCCATTGTAATACTAGCCCAGCGCCAATTCACGGCACCATCCTTTGCTGGGTCCTACTGTAAACTGCATCTTTCTGGGCTTCTTAAAAACTTACACAAGATCAGCACGTGACCACAAAAAGGTTAAGGAAACTGGCAAATCCAGCAAAACAGAGGATCACTCCCTGTAACATACAATATATAATGAAAAGAGAATTAAAACAGGGGTTCCCTTGCCGGTTTCCTATGCTGGTACTAACCTGACTTCAAACTGGACTGGCAGCACCTACTAATGTGAACAGGTGCGTATCTGTACATGATGCAAAATTTGTAGTGTGCGACTGTTCTTTTTTTTTTTACATAGATTTTGCATCATGTACAGATACGCACCTGTTCACATTGGTAGGTGCTGCCAGTCCAGTTTGAAGTCAGGTTAGTAGTACCAGCATGGGAAACCGGCAAGGGAACCCCGTTTTCATTCTTTTTTCATTATATATTGTAATGATGTGGGGCCCCGAGTGTATGGGGGCCACACGTCAGGTATCGGGATTAACGCACACCGGAACAATTTGTCTCTTTAACAGACCATATGGTTTATTAACAGCTCAAATAAACCATGCTAGGTCCCATAACAGAAAGATGCCATGCCTTGGCTTTATCCTCAAAGTCCAACCCATAACGTAAAGTCCACACACTCTTGGACTTCCTCACACGTGTCACTGACCCTTGTCAATAATTGGCTTTATCCTTAAAGGGGTGGTTCACCCATTTTTTTTTTTTTACCCAATGAGTGTCACTTACCATTGTATGCATCTTCTCCATTGGCTTCTGTTTCCAGTTCTGGAACTGAGGGGCGCTATCCTGCACGCTCAGTGCCTGTCACATGACCCCCTGGAGCTGTGGCTGCCAGCATCCTCTGACGTCCCGGCATTTCCGGGCTCTCAAACAAGACGGGTACGTCAGAGGATGCCGGCGCCACTCACACTGATTGACGGGGCTGTGGGCGGTGACTACCGCACGTCACAGCTGAGCATCGAGGGGAGGAGCCGGAGGACGCCAGTGTGGAGCGGTGAAGGCAGAGCGCACTCTTACCCTCCGTCAGCTGTGGGAGGTACGGGCTCCAGTGTGGAGTACAGGGGGGGTTTCCTCCACTGAAATCCCCCCTGTCACGCAAGTATGTGATCACACTGTCCACCGCCCGCTGTGCTCAGCTGTCAGGAGAGCGGGCGCTGTCGGCAGTGTGATCATATACTCCCCCCAGCAGCACAGGTGACCGGACGCTGCATGGGACCAACCTGCTCCACTCTGTCACCTGCACAACAAGTCCCAGAGTGGAGACAGTAACATGTAGCATCCGGTCACCTGCACAACAAGTCCCAGAGTGGAGACAGTTAGTGACATGTAGCATCCGGTCACCTGCACAACAAGTCCCAGAGTGGAGACAGTGACATGCTCTGCTCTGACACATAGTGTGCTGCATGTCACTATCTTTCTCCACTCTGGGACTTGTTGTTCAGGTGACCGGATGCTACATGTCACTAACTGTCTCCACTATGGGACTTGTTGTGCAGGTGAGAGTGTATACAGTTGGTACTATGCAGCAGAAATCACAGAGTGGAGCAAGTTAGTGACATGTATCATCCGGTCACCTGCACAACAAGTCCCAGAGTGGATACAGTGACATGCAGCACACTATGTGTCAGAGCAGAGCATGTCACCAACTTGCTCTGCTCTGTCATCTGCGGTGCTGCATGTCACGTTTTTGCCGCGATTTGGTGCGTTTTTTGCTGCATTTTTGCTCACTGCGTTTTTAATCAGTGCAAAATGCCATTAAAGATTGTTGATGAAAAAAAAAAAAAGGTCTGATGTCATTTCCTTATTCAAAATGTTCATTGTATGCAGGAGAGCAGACAGCAGCTGCAGAACTACAAGGCTCAGCATCCTCCATACACTAGTGTATGCAGGAGAGCAGACAGCAGCTGCAGAACTACAAGGCTCAGCATCCTCCATTCACTAGTGTATGCAGGAGAGCAGTCAGCAGCTGCAGGACTACAAGGCTCAGCATCCTCCATTCACTAGTGTATGCAGGAGAGCAGACAGAAGCTGCAGAACTACAAGGCTCAGCATCCTCCATCCAAGACTGTATGCAGTTTTTTACCCAAAAAGAAAAAAAAATGACATGGGCTTCGCCATATTTTTGTTTGCTAGCCGGGTACAGCAGGCAGGTATGGGCTGCCCCCAACCCCCAGCTGCCTATTTGTACCCGGCTGGGAACCAAAAATATAGAGAAGCCCTTTTTTTTTAATTATTTCATGAATTTCATGAAATAATTTAAAAAAAAAATGACGTGAGCTTCGCCTAATTTTGGTGTCCAGCCGGGTACAACTAGGCAGCTGGGGATTGGAATCCACAGTGAAGGGTGCCCAAGCTTTCTGGGCACCCCCACTGCGAATTGCAGTCCGCAGCCACCCCAGAAAATGGCGCTTTCATAGAAGCGCCATCTTCTGGCGCTGTATCCAACTCTTCCAGCTGCCCTGATGCCGGGTGGCTAGCTGGGTAATAATGGAGTTAGGGCTAGCTGTATATTATCAGCTGGCCCTAAGCCCGAAATTCATGGTGTCACGCCAATATTAGACATGGCCACCATGAATTTCTAGTAATGATAAAAAAAAAAAACACAACACAGAAAAATATTTTTATTAGAAATAAAACACAACACAATTAGTGACTCCATCTTTATTGAAATAAACCCCCCTCCGCAGTAATCCTGGGTTAGGGTCCCGCGCCGTCCAATCAGGATCCAATATCATCTGATCGGTTTGCTGGAAGGCAAAGCGATCAGATGATGTGTCAGGTTAAAGGATGTGAATCACATGACACAGCAGCTGATTGTATAAAAGCCGATTATACAATCAGCTGATGCATCAGTAGAAAAAAAATAAATAAATAAATACATACTCACTTATGTGCTGATTACCGGCAGCTCCTGCAGCGGAGTCTGATCCTGGCCCATCACTGCAGGAGCTGCCGGTAATCAGCTGATGAAGTCCCCTGACGGCAGTATCAGCTGATAGCCGGCCGGGCGCGAAAAAGCCGGCGACACAGCGAGAATCGATCAGCTGATGCGTCAGGTGACTGCATCAGGTGATCCACCGCCAGGTCCTGCAAGCTTCGTACGTGCCCCGGGGAGACTGCACACAGCCGAAGCGGCGGTACCGAGACAGGGGCTGGAAGCAGGCATGGCACCGGGACCCTGCAGACAGGTGAGTATGACATACACACACACATACACATACACACTCACACACACACTGTATATACACACACACACTGTATATACACACACACTGTACATACGCACACACACTGTATATACGTGCACACATACACATACACTGTATATACGCGCACACACACTTTCTTCCCCTGGCTGTGTAGAGCTGCTGCTGTCTCTGTGTGATAGCTCTCAGTGCATCCACTGGGAAGAGGCAGGGAGGAGGGTTTGGTCGGAGAGCAGAGTGGGTGTATTAGACACAATGGGTGTGTTAGATAAGCTAGACACCGCCCTAGAGCCACAAAGAATTCTGGGACTTGTAGGAACTGAACACAGGAAGTCAGAGGAGAGATTAACCCCATCAGAGCTGGAGCCAGCAATGAGCATGTGCTGCTGGTGCACAATAAAAGGTAAATTTTGCTGAAAAAACATAATAGATGTGTTGAGGGGCACATATTAGCAAGATTTATCAGAAAAAAAAAAAATCAGTTTTGGTAACTGGACAACTTCTTTAAAGTCCAATCCGGGTTACCTTCCTCTGAAGGCGGCTAGTGTCCTTACCAAGTTCCCCTGGCTCCAGCCAGGCTTTGCACATGGATCTAAAAGCCCCTTCCTTCAGGAGAAGGTCTCCTGAGCAGAGCAAAGCACCCTGCTTCTGCTCTCCCCGTCTCCAGCACACACACTGGAAGTCTAGAGCCAGTCTCTCTCTAGACTGCCCTAGACACACTCCACCCAGGTTCAGAGACAGGATTGCTTTAACCCCTGGAGCCACACCCACAGGTGGTAAGGAGTGTGTAATCAGCATCACACACCCTTCCATGGCTCTGCATGTAATGCAATCCTGTGGAACCACAGGTCCCAGCCAACTTCACATTGCAGAGCACCCCTGCTTCTGCAAACCATACCGGCCCTTTGTAATACAGCCGGTTGACACCTCACAATATATATACACATATATATATATATATATATATATATATATATATATATATACACTGTATATATAGTCAGGATAAAGGAGTGGGTGGGCAATGCTGACAACAACGAAAAAAAACTTTTCAAAGCCAAAAAACACAAAGGGTCTAATATACCCTCTTGTATTAATCGATAAAGCAGCATCAAGAGTTGTAATCTTCAAAAATGTATTATTTAAAATGATTGCTTAAGCACCTTTATGCAAATTCGAACGCTAGGTGGAAAAAGGAAAAAATATATCCACGGCTAACCATTTTGAGCCATAACTCTTGATGTGGTTATATCAATCAATACAAGAGGGTATATTAGACCCTTTTTGTTTTTTGGCTTTTAACAGTGTTTTTCGTTGTTGTCAGCATTGGCACCTAGGAAGAATTGAACTTCTAGCAGCGTTCTAGTTTCAGTCATGGAGGCTGCACTGCTGCGGGTTCAGTTACCACTCTGTGTATGGAGAGCGGCGGCTGTAACCACCCCCTGCACAGACTGACAGCTTCCTCTGCTGAGTGGCTGTCAGTCAGTGCAGGGGCGTGGCTGCTGCTTTCCATACACTGAGTGGTGACTGAATCCACACCGTCACCGCCTCCATGACTGAAACCGGAATGCTGCCGGGAGGATTAGAGTTTAATATGCATGCCTCAAGCAAGTTCAGAATGCAATTAAAGGGACTCTGTCACCAGATTTTTGCTCCGCCATCTGAGAGCAGCATAATGTAGAGACAGAGATCCTGATTCCAGTGATGTGCCACTTACTGTACTGTTTGCTGTGATTTTGGTAAAATGAATGTTTTCTCTTTTGCAGATCTAGCAGTTATACAGAGCTCATGAATATGCTGGACTACCTGGCAGTGGCGGCATAAATCCTATAGAGTTTCTGCTTGTATATATGATCTTTATAAATCTTTACAATATTTATGTTAGTGTCAACTGGGTCCTGACTATAGGTGTTTTTAATTCAGTCTGCTAGAAAGTTCTTTTCCAGCCCATATAGGTCTGCAGGTAAATAGTATTTTTAATATATCTGGCTTATTGTCCCTGCAGTCGCTCGCTTCACTCACTCCTTAGTGAGCACGGCTGTAATCACTCCCTGCACCTTTCCTGACAGCCCGCTCTGCACACAGAAGAGCGTCACTGCAGGGAGAATAAAACATCATTTTCTCCCTGTATCCACTATTTTAGTAAGCCAGCTGAGCATGTTTAAAATGCTATTTGCCTGCAGATTACTACTATGGCTATGGTTCACAAACTCAACCTTATATGGCGTCAACAGGGTAATGCTGCCATAGCAATGGCTGCTTTGTATGGAACTGATGAGACAGGACACTGGCTCGGCTGTTTCTGGAAGTCCCATAAACTTTTATAGCTTTGTGTATATATGACTGTCTAGCTTCTGGTTCTTCTTCCACTTGTGACCCCACAGCTCAGATGTCTGGTCACTCTGAAAGCAGAGGTCTACCCACCTGTCTGACATTAATCATTGCTTATGGTGTATCTGAATATCTGAGTTGGTTTCTGGGGTTATTCTGCAAGGAATCTTCTCTATCAGCATCAGTGGTAGTTTATAGATTCAGTAAGTGGATTATAATACTCATTTGCCTAATAAGTCTGCACACAGTGTACACAGTGTACACTGTGTGCAGACATATTAGGCAAAAGAGTATTTGGATCACATGATCATTTTTATACATGTTGTCCTACTCCAAGCTGTATAGGCTTGAGAGCCAGCTACCAATTAAGTAAATCAGGTGATGTGCATCTTTGTAATGAGGAGGGATGTGGTGTAATGACATCAACACCCTATATAAGGTGTGCTTAATTATTAGGCAACTTCCATTCCTTTGGCAAAATGGGTCAGAAGAGAGATTTGACGGGCTCTGAAAAGTCCAAAATTGTGAGATGTCTTGCAGAGCGATGCAGCAGTCTTCAAATTGCCAAACGTTTGAAGCGTGATCACCGAACAATCAAGCGTTTCATAGCAAATAGCCAACAGGGTCGCAAGAAATGTGTTGGGCAAAAAAGGCGCAAAATAACTGCCCATGAATTGAGGAAAATCAAGCGTGAAGCTGCCAAGATGCCATTTGCCACCAGTTTGGCCATATTTCAGACCTGCAACGTTACTGGAGTATCAAAAAGCACAAGGTGTGCCATACTCAGGGACATGGCCAAGGTAAGGAAGGCTGAAAAACGACCATCTTTGAACAAGAAACATAAGATAAAACGTCAAGACTGGGCCAAGAAATATCTTAAGACTGATTTTTCAAAGGTTTTATGGACTGATGAAATGAGAGTGACTCTTGATGGGCCAGAGGCTGGATCAGTAAAGGGCAGAGAGCTCCACTCCGACTCAGACGCCAGCAAAGTGGAGGTGGGGTACTGGTATGGGCTGGTATCATCAAAGATGAACTTGTGGGACCTTTTCAGGTTGAGGATGGAGTGAAGCTCAACTTCCAGACCTACTGCCAGTTTCTGGAAGACAACTTCCTCAAGCAGTGGTACAGGAAGAAGTCGGTATTGTTGAAGAAAAACATTATTTTCATGCAGGACAATGCTCCATCACATGCATCCAACTACTCCACAGCGTGGCTGGGCAGTAAAGGTCTAAAAGATGAAAAAATAATGACATGACCTCCTTGTTCACCTGATTTGAACCCGATAGAGAACCTGTGGTCCCTCATAAAATGTGAGATCTACAGGGAGTGAAAACAGTACACCTCTCGGAACAGTGTCTGGAGGCTGTGGTGGCTGCTGCACGCAATGTTGATCGTAAACAGATCAAGCAACTGACAGAATCTATGGATGGTAGGCTGTTGAGTGTCATCATAAAGAAAGGTGGCTATATTGGTCACTAATTTTTTGGGGTTTTGTTTTTGCATGTCAAAAACGTTTATTCTAAATGTTGTGCAGTTATATTGGTTTACCTGGTGAAAATAAACAAGTGAGATGGGAATATATTTGGTTTTTATTAAGTTGCCTAATAATTCTGCACAGTAATAGTTACCTGCACAAACTGATATCCTCCTAAGATAGCCAAATCTAAAAAAAAAAACACTCCAACTTCCAAAAATATTAAGCTTTGATATTTATGAGTCTTTTGGGTTTATTGAGAACATAGTTGTTGATCAATACTAAAAAAAATCCTCGAAAATACAACTTGCCTAATAATTCTGCACACGGTGCATTTGTGGGGTTTTTCACATGTTCAGGATTAACCTCTAGCCCATCCTGACATATAATTATAATTTGATAATTAATTTGCTTATGAACAATACAGAACAGAAATCTTGGAAAAACACTTAAAATGAACCTGTCACCAGTTTTGGGGCCTATAAACTGCGGCCACCACCAGTGAGCTCTTATATACAGCATTCTAACATGCTGTATATAAAAGCCCAGGCTGCTGTGTAGAACATAAAAATCACTTTATAATACTCACCTAGGAGGTCGCACCGGTGCAGACTGGTCAAATGGATGGCACCGTTCTCCGGGATCGGCGCCTCCTCTTTCGGCCATCTTTGTTCTCTTTCTTCTGAAGTCGGCGTGCATGACGCGTCCAACGTCATACACACTCGCTGGCACTGAGGTCCTGCGCAGGTGCACTTTGATGTGCCCTGAGCAAGGCAGATCAAAGTATTGTAGTGCGCCTGCGCGGGACTGGCGAGTGTGTATGACGTAGGACACGTAATGCACACAGGCTTCAGAAGGAGGATGAAGATGGCCGAAAGAGGAGGCGCCGGTACTGGACAACGGAGACGTTCATCTGACTCAAATCCACCGCAGCGCAACCGTTAAGTAAGTATTATAAAGTGTTTTTTTTACATTCTACACAGCGGCCTGGGCTCTTATATACAGCATGTTAGAATGTATTAGTGAAGTTGATCACTCTGGATGAACTGGAGAGATCTACAGCTGGGGTGGGAGAGTGTGTCCATAGGACAACAATCAGTCATACACTGCACAAATCTGGCCTTTATGGAAGAGTGGCAAGAAGAAAACCATTTCTCAAAGATATCCATAAAAAGTGTTGTTTAAAGTTTGCCACAAGCCACCTGGGAGACACCAAACATGCGGAAGAAGGTGCTCTGGTCAGATGAAACCAAAATCAAACTTTTTGGGCATAATGCCAAACGATATGTTTGGCGTAAAAGCAACATAGCACATCACCCTGAACACACCATACCCCCTATCAAACATGGTGGCAGCATCACGGTTTGGGCCTGATTTTCTTCAGCAGGGACAGGGAAGATGGTTAAAATTGATGGGAAGATGGATGGAGCCAAATACAGAACCATTTTTGAAGAAAACCTGTTGGAGTCTGCAAAAGACCTGAGACTGGGACGGAGATTTGTCTTCCAACAAGACAATGATCCCAAACATAAAGCAAAATCTTCAGTGGAATGGTTCACAAATAACTGTATCCAGGTGTTAGAATGGCCAAGTGAAAGTCCAGACCTGAATCCAATCGAGAATCTGAGGAAAGAGCTGAAAACTGCTGTTCACAAACGCTCTCCATCCAACCTCACTCAGCTCCAGCTGTTTGCAAAGGAAGAATGGGCAATAATTTCAGTCTCTCGATGTGGAAAACTGAGGAGACACATACCCCAAGCGACTTGCAGCTGTAATCGCAGCAAAAGGTGGCGCTACAAAGTATTAACTTAAAGGGAATGAATAATATTGCTCGCCACAATTTTCAATTATTTATTTTTTTAAAAAGTTTAAAATAAGCAATAAATTTCATTCATCTTCACAATTGTGTCCCACTTGTTGTTGATTCTTCACCATAACATTAACATTTTTATCTTTATGTTTGAAGCCTGAAATGTGGGAAAAGGTTGAGAAATTCAAGGGGGCCAAATACTTTCACAAGGCACTGTATATAACCTTTTTGGTATTCTTTTTTAAGTCTATTCATTCTTCTGTATTTTATCATCACATTTCTTTGACATTCCACATCTAACAACATTTTATATTCTTGTCCCTTAATTGATATATTCATTGTCCGTTTTTTTTTTTTTAATCATTGGTTTCGTCAGCCTGATCCTGGGTTGCTCTGGAATAGTGTGAATGCGCGGTTGGGGAGAATGGACGTCATCGTTGGGGGTGTAGTTGCACAGCTTTGACAGGATCACGTGATCGGCATTGAGTCATGTGTTTATGACATGGCTCTTTGCTGGTTGCGTCACCCACTCCGCTTCCGGGTGACATCTCCGATGATGCCGTTCCAGAATCTGGTACGCATGCACCAAATAGTTTCTTCCGGTGGGAATTTTTCCCCAATTTGTTTGGATGGCTGTAATTTAAATAGCCTTGCCTTTGCTTATACAGCACCACACTTCTGACGAAGGTACGCCGAAATGTGCGTAGGGATTTGGGACTTGGTGCCAGCACAGCTCTTGCTCTGATGACTACAGGTAATCGCCTTCAGTATTATCTAATGATTTTGGTTACATCATGCATACCTCATTGGTGATTCCCCCTGTTATATGATCATCAGTATTAAAGGTCCCTATATACTTCACTATTGATGTTATTGATCTACATGGTGTGCTTTTTGCACATATTGCATTCTGGGCATTGTTTACAATTATAATTGGCTGCTACGTATTTATATTTTATAATAATTTTTACATATCTATACTATTGTTATTTACTTGAGCCAATTTATGATCTGTAGAATTTATTGGTTTTAATTTTGCACTACTGCACTTCAGTAGCAATTGCAATATTTGCACATTGTGTGTATATTATATTTATTACAGCTGCTAATTTGTTTACTTAGACTTTTTTTATTGCACATTGTTGTTACTCTACTTTTTATATTTTTTTGCACTTTATATTGGGATATTTATTTGTAGCTGCTAATTAGCCTATTTAATTATTCATTATCCATAGCTAGACATTTTGTTATTACCACCTAGTGACCTACTTGTTGCACCTTAAATAATATTACATATACTGTATATAGTTTTCAAAACACGTGCTGATACTTCATGTTTTTATGTAGAATTGTTTTGCTGTGCCGGACCGGACCCATCTCTTTTGGTGTTGTCATTTTTCCTTGCTGCATTTTTTAATATTTTTTTTTTAATTTTGATTTAATAAAGATTATTACGTAATTATTTATTGATGTTTGTGGGTATTTTTTGTGAATCGGTTTTTATGGATGGTTTTTAATAGCCCTCCCTTATGTATTTGGGGTTAATTATATATTGATAGTGATAGTCTATTGTGGATACACTATACACACCTCTGGTTGGCGTTAAGTGGTTTTACACAATACACTTATACCCTGATTTGTATATGACTTCTCAGCTAGATTTGGTTGTCAAATCAACTTTACAAATAAGGCATTATTTTTATTTGGGGCATTCACCTCTATAGCCATACTACTGTCACGGCCAGGTGGACGGGCAGACCCAGGAGGTGGATCCACTGGGCCGAACTCCTAGATGGTAGTAAAGAGTCCGGTAGCTGGAACACTATAAACAGCAGAACAGTCCGTGCACACGAGTATAGCGGAGAAGTCCCTGGGACCACGGAGTCACGGGTGGTAGTCCGGGTGACGCAGCTCAGGTTCGGAAGCCGAGATGATGTCAGGCGGGGTCCGGAACCTTTGGAGCGAGATGACGGGTCACCGCAGGGATCCGAGATGGTGCGGACTGTCAGGATGGCAGATGGACAGCGTTCGGGGTTCAGGATACGGCAGGACTGGATGGCGAGGCAGGCACGGCTCTACAAGAGAGATAGGTGAGTATATGCACAGAGACACCAGGAGACCTGACTCCTAGCTTAGGAAACACGAAGATCAGGCCCCGCCCCCTTGGACAATAACCCCCTTTATACCCTGTACCTGTTTAGCCTCATTTCCTGTTAATGGACGCTGGCCCTTTAAGAAAGGGTCAGTGACCGCGCGCGCGCCCTAATGCGCATGCGCGCCGCCCGGGTGCCAGAAGCCAGGGAAGGAAGCTGAGAGGAGGACGCAGGGGAGCCGGCCAGGGCCTGGGAAGCCGTCGGGCGCCGGGATCGGAGACCAGGGGACCTGGGAAGGACGGGCACCGGAGGCTGGAGAGCGGGGAGCGTGGCAGGTGAGCCGGGGAGCGGGGGTGAGGACCCGGGGAGCAGAACCGAGGACCCGGGGAGCGTGACAACTACTTACATATGTAAAAACATACTGACAGGTTCAATTTCAATCACTTTTTTCCCACAGCCCTACCAGAGCTGCATCACAACAAAAATAAACCGTTATGGATCTCAGAATGTGGCGAATGAAAACCGTAACATATAACAAAAAAACTATATATATTTGGGGACCACATCATCAAAGCATTTATGGGAGGATTCTGGTGTAAAATGCTTTGAAAGTTCACATCATTTTGGCACAACTCAAGACTGCTCTAAATTTTTTGCGACTTTTGTCATTTTTATGCAATTTCCCCATAACTCTGATAAAGTGAGCAGAGTTGCAGGCGTACGCCTCTCCATGAATCAGGAGTGCCTGACTCTAGCACATCTCATCAAGACTGGTGTGAACACCTATCTTGATGTATCTGGCCATTGTTATTGCTATAATTGTACTGACCAGAAGAATAAACATACCAGTTCATTTATATCACTCTCTGAAAGCTGTAAAACAAAACACAAGCATCTGTAGTGTAAAGGGCGCTTTACACGCAGCGATGTCGCTCGTGAAAGCACCCGCCCCCGTCGTTTGTGCGTCACGGGCAAATTGCTGCCCGTGGCGCACAATGTTGCTAGTACCCGTTACACGTACTTACCTTCCTAGCGACGTCACTGTGGCCGGCGGACAGCCTCTTTTCTAAGGGGGCGGTTTGTGCAGCGTCACAGCGACGTCACACGGCAGCCGTCCAATAGAAGCGGAAGGGCGGAGAGCAGCTGCATGAAAGTCACACCCACCACGTTGCTGGAGGATGCAGGTACGGTGTTGTTCGTCGTTCCTGGGGTGTCACACGTAGAGATGTGTGCTGCCTCAGGAACAACAAACAACCTGCGTCCTAAACGAGAAACGACATTTGGGAAATGGACGACGTGTCAACAATCAACGATTTGGTAAGTATTTTGCATCGTTAGCGGTCGCTCGTACGTGTCACACGCAACAACGTCGCTAACGAGGCCGGATGTGCGTCACGAATTCCGTGACCCCAATGACATCTCGTTAGCGATGTCGTTGCGTGTAAAGCCCCCTTTAGGCTATGTTCACACAATGCATTTTAAGATACATCATTTTTGGCTCAAAAAAAATCGCATAAAAAAACGCAACCACGGCAAAAACGCATTCAAAATGCATGTGTTTTTGCCGCGTTTGTACTGCGTTTTGCCCAATGCGTTTTTAAGTCAACTCTATTGCGTGGAAGGGTTAAAAAATGCTGGAAAAACGCAAAAAGAATTGACATGCTGCAGCTTCAAAAACACAGCCAGGATTCAGCAAAAAAAAAAAAAAGATGCCAGTGTGCACAGCAAAATAGAAATCTCATAGACTTTGCTGGGGGAGGGAAATGCATGGATTTAGGTGCATCTTTGTGACCTCAAAAATGCTCTAAAAGATGCACCGTGTGAACATAGCCTAATTGCAATTATTTTCACTCTTCCACCAGAGAATTTCAGTTTCTGATGCATTCTAAGATAACATAAACTGTGTTAAGGTACTTTCACACTTGCATTGTTTTCCTTCCGTTACAATCCGCACTTTTGGAAAACAGCGGAATCCGTTAACAGATTCCGCTGTTTCCCATAGACTTGTATGTGTGACGGATTGTGCCAAAAGGACCTGTGTTGCTTCCGCTGGGCGACGCTCTGTTGCTTCCGCCCAGCGGGAGGAACGCATCATGTAACGTTGTTTTGATCAGCGGAATCCTCAGGATTTCACTGCGCATGCTCTCTTTTTTTTTTTTTTAAATCTGAAACTTTATTTTGTCTCGCGGTGGCCGAACGTTCAGCTGAGCGCCCGCCCGCCAGCATGCTCGGCCGCCGGCAAGTGACAGCGCTCAGCTGAGCGCCCGCCCGCCGGCATGCCCGGCCGCCGGCAAGTGACAGCGCTCAGATGAGTGCCCGCCCGCCGACATGCCCGGCCGCCGGAAAGTGACAGCGCTCAGATGAGCGTTCGCCCGCCAGCATGCTCGGCCGCTGGCAAGTAACAGCGCTCAGATGAGCGACCGCCGGCATGCCCGGCAGCCGTCAAGTGACAGCGCTCAGATGAGCGCTCGCCAGCATGCCCGGCCGCCGGCAAGTGACAGCGCTCAGCTGAGCGCTCGCCCGCCGGCATGTGACAGCGCTCAGCTGAGCCACCGGCCGCTGGCTATTGAGAGCGATCAGCTGATCGTTCACAATAGTCTGCTGCCAGTAAAACTGTAAAAGAATAAAAAAAAAAAGCTTTCCGTTGTTTTCTACGATCTGTAGCATCCGTTGTGCCACTATATGCAACGCATCCGTTGCATCCGTAACACAACGCAATGCTACGGAAGCCGTCCAACGCAAGTGTGAAACTAGCCTTAATCAAAGTCACAACTCAGTCTTCAAAAGCCCTCATACAATATCAATGGAAAACTATAAAAAAAAAATGATGGCTCTTGAAAGAAGGTGACAAGAAAATGAAAGGAAAAAAAAGAATAAGAGAACGGTAGTGATATGAAGTAGATACAATGGCAGATGGCAACCAAGTTTTTCCTCTGCATCTGATTATTATTTATTATTATAGCACCATTTATTCCATGGCGCTTTACATGTGAAAAGGGTGTACATAATAGAGACAAGAAGAGTAATCCTGAACAATACAGACTGGTACAAGAGGAGAGAGGTCCCTGCCCGCGAGGGCTCACAGTCTACAGGGGATGGGTGAGGATACAGTAGGTGAGGATAGAGCTGCTCAGGCAGCAGTGGGCTGAGGGTTATTGTCAGTTGTAGGCTTGTCTGAAGAGGTGGGTCTTCAGTTTCCTTATGAATGTTTCCATGGTAGGCGAGAGTCTGATATGTTGTGGTAGAGATTTCCAGAGTATGGGGAAGCACGGGAGAAATCTTGTGATTGTGGGAAGAGGAGATAAGAGAGGAGCAGAGAAGGAGATCTTGTGAGGATCGGAGGTTGCGTACAGGTAGGTACCAGGAGACTAGGTCACAGATGTATGGAGGAGACAGGTTGTGGATGGCTTTATAGGTCATGGTTAGTGTATTGAACTGGAGTCTTTTGGCAATGAGAAGTCAGTGAAGGGATAGGCAGAGTGGAGAGGCCGGGGAATAGCGAGGGAATAGGTGGATTAATTGAGCAGAAGAGTTTAGGATGGATAGGAGGGGTGCAAGAGAGTTAGGCCACCCTTAGGCCACAGTGCAGGAGGTTGCAATAGTCCAGGCGGAAGACTATGAGGGCATGCACTAGTGTTTTTGAAGAATCTTGGTTAAGGAATGTATGGATCCGGGAAATATTTTTGAGTTGGAGTCGGCAAGAGGTAGAAAGGGCCTAGATATGTGGCTTGAAGGAGAAAGCAGAGTCAAGGGCTACCTCAAAGTAGCGAGCTTATATATCCGATGATAATATATATATTGTTGTTAATGTTTTTGATGACAAGATGTGTTCATTACATTTTAAAGTTATATATACGACAGGAGTAACTTGTGTGATCCGCTCCTAATCATATACCACAGTTTGACAAGCGCTACAACCAGGGCCGCCACTAGGAATTTCAGGGCCCCATATACTGGCAACATTTTTAGGCCCCCTCGAGACTCCGCCAAGGCTCCACCCCAGAAACCTTCCACAGTCCTGCTGCCACTCTTTGAAAAACTATAATAAATATATATATATATATATATATATATATATATATATACACACACACACACATACATACATATTACACACAGCCTGCTCCACCCCCATATCACACACGCCCTGCCCCTCATATCTCACACAGCCTGTAGACACACACACACACACACACAGTAGCACCCCCATATTACACACAGCCTGTACACATATATATACACACACACACAGGCTGCAGCACCCCCATATTACACACATCCTGTATACATATACACACACAGGCTGCAGCACCCTCATATTACACAAAGCCTGTACACATATACACCCACAGGCTGCAGCACCCCCATATTACACACATCCTGTATACATATACACACACAGGCTGCAGCACCCCCATATTACACACAGCCTGTACACATATATACACACACAGGCTGCAGCACCCCCATATTACACACAGCTTGTACACACACATTATATATATATATATATACACAGGCTGCAGAACCCCCATATTACACACAGCCTGTACACATATACATACACAGGCTGCAGAACCCCCATATTACACACAGCCTGTACACATATATACACACACAGGCTGCAGCACCCCCATATTACACACAGCTTGTACACACACATTATATATATATATATACACAGGCTGCAGAACCCCCATATTACACACAGCCTGTACACATATACATACACAGGCTGCAGAACCCCCATATTACACACAGCCTGTACACATATATACACACACAGGCTGCAGCACCCCCATATTACACACAGCTTGTACACACACATTATATATATATACACAGGCTGCAGAACCCCCATATTACACACAGCCTGTACACATATACACACACAGGCTGCAGCACTCCCATATTACACACATCCTGTATACATATACACACACAGGCTGCAGCACCCTCATATTACACAAAGCCTGTACACAAACACACACAGGCTGCAGCACTCCATATTACACAGCCTGTACACATATATATATACACACACACACACACAGGCTGCAGCACTCCATATTACACACAGCCTGTACACATATATATATATACACACACACACACACAGGCTGCAGCACCCCCACATTACACATAGCCTGTACACATATACACACACACAGGCTGCAGCACTTCCATATTACACACATCCTGTATACATATACACCCACAGGCTGCAGCACCCCCATATTACACAAAGCCTGTACACATATACACACACACAGGCTGCAGCACTTCCATATTACACACATCCTGTACACATATACACCCACAGGCTGCAGCACCCTCATATTACACAAAGCCTGTACACATATACATACACAGGCTGCAGCACCCCCCTATTACACACAGCCTGTACACATATACACACACAACCCTACAACAGGCATATTTCTCTTCACACACTATACATTACTTCATCTTGCAGTTCCAGATGGTGCAGAGCAGGAGTGGAGACACTGGGAGCTGCACGGAGGCTGCAGATTTTCCAGTCATGTGATCAGGTACATGATTAGTCATGTGACATGGAAGGTCCTGAATTTACAGGTCCTTCACCTTCTGAGATCCTGCAGCCTCCATTGTGGTCCAGTACGTTTCCTGTCCTGCTCTGCAGAGCAGGAAGAGAGATGGCAGCTCTCTATGAGCGGCCCGGGCCCCCCTCATTGCCCTAATGGTGGCCCCTGCCCTTGGGGCCTGGTGAGGAGATGAATGAAAGGGGAGGGGCCCGGGCTGTCAGCGGGGCCCCATCTTGGCTTCTGCTCACCGGGCCCCTACAGGAGTCACAGTAGTAATGCCCTGATGGCGGCCCTGACTACAAGGACCAGCAGATCACAGGCAGACATTTTGTGTGTACTACTTAAAAACAGCAAAATAAGCACATTTACAATTTCTTAACATACATTTCTTTAGTTTCTTTATTAATAAGCCATAGAAAATTGACAGTATGATAAAATCCACACAATATGATCATAGTTTTCCCTGATGCATTTCTGGTGTCTCTGCCTCTAGCATACAGACAAAGACATTGCCTAACTTCAGTGCAAAGGAGAACAAGGAGTCCTATAAGTGATCATATGGCCACACAGAGCCCGGATATCAACATTATGGAGTCTGTCTGTGAATATATGAAAAGACAGAAGGATTTAGACAAGCTTACATGCTCAAAAAATCTGTGGTTAGTTCTCTGAGATGTTTGGGACAACCTCCCTTCTGAATTCCTTCAAAAAACTGTTAGCAAGTGTAACTAGAATTGATGCTCTGATGGTTTTTGTTAAAGTCTTTAAAGAAACTTCCAAGACTTCTATTTTCTCAAATCATTCTTACTTTGGAACTTTTTTTTCACAAAAGGCAAAAACATTTGCACAGTACTACATATATTTATACAGTGGGTGAAATAAGTATTGAAAACGTCACCAATTTACTAAGCAAATATATTTCTATTATTGATATTACTTTGTCCCCAAATGTCAGTAACAACCCATCCAATCAATTCTATTTTGGAAGCTTTCGTACTTTGCAACATTTTCTCACACCTTCCTAAACTATTTGCACATTACAGTATCTGAAAACTTCCTGACTTCTTTGGATAACCTGTGCTAGCCAAGAATTTATTGTACTTTTAGACTGGAATGAAGCCATAATATATGTATAGAAAAATCATGTGCAGCTGGCATGCTTGTCTTTTTCTCTGCGAGGCAAGTGAGCGTGTCCTGATAAGCGCGCAGTCCACAGTAGAGAGCTGGAGACACCGGGCTGCTCCCGCTAATTTGGTCACCCTCACTCACAAAGCCGGCCACCACACATCCTCACTCTGGACCCTGCAAGGAAAGTACGGCTGCCAACCAAGGCCACAACAGACACGCGGCGTACTTCAAGCAGGCAACGTCGGCACACAGGCAATGCACATGACAACCAATGATAAGCGGGTCGGGTCCACGATATAACGCGTGGAAGAAAATGGCGAGCGATGCCCACAAAGGCAGACATCACGCCTACTAACTTCCGGTCCCGGATATTGCGATTATGCTATTTGTTTTTTAAATTTCCAGGTATTTGGCTTTATTAATACAGACATGAGTGGATTACATGTGATTTTTTTTTTCTTGCAGATTTTCTGCATCTAATACAAGTCTATGGGGAAAAGTTGCACATGAAACTCAGTGTACCCACAGGAAAAGCTGACACATTGTGGACTTCAAATATGCAGCACAGCTCAGTTTACGCTGTGTAATCTGACTGCAGCTTAGACTTGTACAGAAAAGAAGATGGAGGCCAGAGACCACCTGAGCACTGTGCTGCACACCAGGGTTGAGCGAACCCGGGCATGTTCAGGTTTGCCAGATTCCACCAACTGTAGTTAAAGTTTCATTTTGGTACCAGAACTTGACCTCAGACTTCAAACCCCATATAAGTCAATGGGACCCGAACGTTTGGGCTGTAAAATGGTCGTAGTAAGAACTAAGGGGATGCGAAAGGAAGCAAAATGCGGGTAGGAGCTTAAGAATTGCCCCACAAACAAATACGGATAGAGAAATGACTTAAAAGGGTTCTGCCATCATAGTTAAATTAGAAGTAAATGAACAAAATAAAAATTTTAAGAGTGCCCACACAGGGACTATTCCCAGAGGTCCCCCAAAAAGCCAAAATTTTAGGAGTACTCCCACAGATACTGTTGTCAGTGTTTCCCCACAGAGCCAAAACTGTAAAAGTACCCTCACAGAGATGGTTCTCAGAGGTCCCCTACAGAGCCAAAATTTTAAGAGTGCTCCCATGGAGCCTGTTTTTAGAGTTCCCTTACGAGCCAAGATTTTAAGAGTGCCACCACAGAGCCTGTCTACAGACTATCCCACAGAGCCATCAAATGAAGCGTGGAACCACAGAGCCTGTCTACAGACTTCCAACACAGAACCCCCTGAAATTGACATACAATATAAAAAAATTCTTGAACCAGGAGGCGGAGGTGCAAGTGAAGGTTGAGGAGGAGATGGACGTGGAGGTGTAGGTGGAAGAGAAAGAGGTAGCCAACATTGTTTTCTGTTTTGTATTTTAAATTTGTGGAGACTCCAAAATATTGGCAATGGGAAATTGAACAAACTGCGGTGGAGAATAACAATGTATGGGTGCAGCTGGTATACATCTCTAGTCAGCCAAAGGTATGGACAAGTCCTGTGGGATCCACGCCTGGTTAATTTTAATGAATGTGAGCTTGTCTGCGTTGGCTGTGGACATGCGCAGTGGCGTACCGTCAATAGAGGCAGACCACGCCACTGCTATGGGGCCCATGAGCTGGAGGCAGGAAGGCAGGAGGGAGGGCCCGCAGCTGACAGCCCAGGCCCCTCCCCTTTCATCCCTCAGCTCACCGGGCCCCAGGGGGCGGGGCCGCCATCAGGGCAATGAGGGGACCCGAGTCGCTCATAGAGAGCTGCCCTCTCTCCTACTCTGCACTGATCTATGTGATCGGTGCAGGACAAGAAATGTACTATGGAGGCTGCGGTGAAGGACCTGTCATCTAACTAATCATGTGCCTGATCACATGACCGGTGAACATGCAGCTCCTGCTGTTCAGCTGCTGCAGCCTCCGTGCAGGTCCCCATGGTTTCGTTTTTGCTCTTCACTGATCAGAAACTGCAAGATAAGGTAAAGTATAGTGTGTGTAATTGTGCATGTAGTCTGTGTGTCTGGATGTCCCTGTCTGTGTCTTTCCCTGTCTCATTCCCTGTCTCTATCTTTCTCATTCCCTGTCTCTCTCATTCCCTGTTTCTCTCATTCCCTGTCTCTGTCTCTCCCATTCCCTGTCTCTGTCTCTCTCATTCCCTATCTGTCTCATTCCTTGTCTCTCTCTCTCATTCCCTGTCTGTCTCTTTGTCTCTCTCATTCCCTGTCTGTCTCTGTGTCTCTCTCTCTCATTCCTTGTCTGTCTCTGTGTGTCTCTCTCTCATTCCCTGTCTGTCTCTTTGTGTGTGTCTCTCTCTCATTCCCTGTCTGTCTGTCTCTCTCTCTTTCTCTCATTCCCTGTCTGTCACTGTGTGTGTGTGTGTGTGTGTGTGTCTCTCTCTCATTCCCTGTCTGTCTATGTCTCTCTCTCATTCCCTGTCTGTCTCTGTGTCTCTCTGTCTCTCTCATTCCCTGTCTGTCTAGTCTGTCTCTGTGTCTCTCTGTCTCTCTCATTCCCTGTCTGTCTCTGTGTCTCTCTCTCTCATTCCTTGTCTGTCTCTGTGTGTCTCTCTCATTCCCTGTCTGTCTCTGTGTGTGTGTGTCTCTCTCTCATTCCCTGTCTGTCTGTCTCTCTCTCTCATTCCCTGTCTGTCACTGTGTGTGTGTGTCTCTCTCTCATTCCCTGTCTGTCTATGTCTCTCTCTCATTCCCTGTCTGTCTCTGTGTCTCTCTCTCATTCCCAGTCTGTCTCTGTGTCTCTCTCTTTCTCTCATTCCCTGTCTGTCTCTGTGTCTCTCTGTCTCTCTCATTCCCTGTCTGTCTATGTCTCTCTCTCATTCCCTGTCTGTCTCTGTGTCTCTCTCTCTCTCATTCCCAGTCTGTCTCTGTGTCTCTCTGTCTCTCTCATTCCCTGTCTGTCTCTGTGTCTCTCTCTCTCCTTCCTTGTCTGTCTCTGTGTGTCTCTCTCTCATTCCCTGTCTGTCTTTGTGGCTCTCTGTCTCTCTCATTCCCTGTCTGTCTCTATGTGTGTGTCTCTCTCTCACTCCCTGTCTGTGTCTGTCTCTCTCTCTCATTCCCTGTCTGTCTCTATCTGTCTCTCCACCAATATCATATTACCTCACACATAAGCTTCTTACACTAGCAATGTCCTTTGTTGCCTATAATAACCAATCACAGCTCCTATTAATGACCTCACCTCCTAGCTCCATTGACTTTAATGTAAGGAATTTTTTTGGAGAGTAAAGGCCCTGTCACACACAGAGATAAGCCTTTGGCAGATCTGTGGTTTCAGTGAAATCATGGACATATTGTTCCATTTGTACACAGCCACAAACCTGGCACTGATTGTCCACAATTTCACTGCAACCACAGATCTGCCACATATTTATCTCTGTGTGTGACGGGGCCTTAACTGTAAGGCTTAAGACACACGGCATGAAAATCGGAGCGAGTGGGATGCGATAAAAAAAATCGCATTCCACTCGGACCAATATTAGCCTGTCTCAGCACCCATGAGCGATTATTTTCTCGGCCCCAATCGGACCGAGGAAACAATCCCAGCATGCTGCGATTGTAATGCGAGACTCTTTCACTCGCACCCATTCAAGTGTATGGGGCGAGAGAAAAATCACACTGCACTTGCGGTACACCGGTGTACCACGGGTGCAGTGCAAGAATGGCAATAGCCGTCTACGGAGGAGAGAGGGAGATAAATCCCTCCCACCCCTCCTCAGATCCGGCCTGCCCCCCACAGCTGAGGTCCGATCGCATGATTGGACCTCAGTCGCAGTGACACTCACATGACACTCGGCTCCTGCTGTGCTCCCAGCGTGAGACGATTGTCATGCGAGGATCGCACTAGTGCCCTGTGTGGCCCCAGCCTAAAGCGCGGGGTTAAATTTTCCCCTCAAAAAATAGTCTATGACGTTCCCTGAGTCACATGAGGTGTCTATGCAAAATATCGTGATTGTAAATGAGACACTGCGGGTTCCTATAGCGGACACACATACAGTATATATATATACATATACACACACATACACAGCTTTATATATTAGATATACGCATATGGCTGATGATTCTGTCTGGGGCTTGTCATTTTAATGACCCAAAAAATGGTGCATGCAGCTTTTTTCGGGCTGTCAAAAAGACGACTAGCGGTTAATGTTTGATTGGTGTTTGCAGAATTGGAGATTTTCCAGTGATGGTGGACTGTGGAAGGTTGGAGGTCAGCATGCAAAGGAGGATCTCAGCTTCCCCCGGTAAAGGCATCAACTGGGTCCTTTCTCTGGGGGACGGTGCAGGGAGGGCAGCTCCATGTTCAAAGAGGCAAAGTCCAGCAATAGCAAAAAGTTGTTTCCAGCATCATGGCCAAGAAATAAGGGTAAAAAACAATTTTATTCCATAACTTGTGCAAATCTAGCCGGATATGTCTAAGACTAAGAACCTCTTTTAGGTGTGAAACGCGAAGGCATTGTTTTATACTTCGTGGACGTCCATCCAAATCTAATCCAAAAAAAAGTGTTGGTTTTAACCTTCTGGAATAAAATTGGTTTTCAACCTTTTCTTGGACGTGATGCTGGAAACAACTTTTTTCTATTGCCAAAGGTTTGAGGGGTAGAGGCAGAGCTGTGGTGGAGTCTGAAGGGGGCCCAAAAATTTTGTCAGAATCGGGCCCAGAAATTCCTGGTGGCAGCCCCGGCTGGAGGGGCCCGGGATGGCTGCCCGCAGTGTGAGCGTTTTCACTATCATGCATCATGCCCCTGGGGCCATCACCAAGCAGCTGATTAACGCCGCTGGGAGCCAGCACTGTTTGTATAGCTGCAGACTGGCCAATGTAGAGATGCAGACTCGCCCACACTGCACACTGTGCACGGCCTGTGCTGAAGAGGAGGGAGTGACCAGGCAGCAGCTTCTTCTAGTGAGAGATGCCAGGAGGAGAACAGCCAATCAGGAGAGTGGGCGGAGCTTGTTCAGTACAGCCGCGGGAAAATGAAATGATGAAAAGGAAAAGAGTGCAGGAGTGAAAAAGGAGTAGAGACCACAGAAAAGAGAGAAAAGCAAACAGAGAGCAGAAAAAACTGTGAGAAGCGGAGAACAGAAGGAATAGAAAGAAAAAGCAGAGGACAGAAGGAGCAGCCAGGAAGGCTCACAGGAAGTGCAGCAGAGAGGCCGGAGCCGCTATCATCATCTCTCACAGGAGAAGGTGAGTATTATAATGTATAAACGTCTGCCTGTAACTCTACAGAAAAACTTCCGAGTGCTGTGTTATCACTCTGTGTGTGTTGCCCCTGTGCCAATACTGTGTGTGTGTTGCTCTTGTGCTGTGCCATCACTGTGTGTGTGTGTTTTGTTTGTTTTTGTTTGTTTGTTTTTTTTAATTGGTGGGGGGGCCCCATTCAGACTTTTGCTATGGGGCACCATGATTTCTCTGTACGCCTCTGGACATGCGGATGCACCTGCTGTGCTAAACAAACACTCAGACAGTACATTTGCCGCAGGGCAGGCCAGCACCTCCACGGCGTAAAGGGCAAAATCAGGCCATATGTCCAAAATTGACACCCAGAAGATAAATGAGGCAGACTCATTACATGGAGACATGTGGACACATACTCGGCCACCATGTTGAAATGTTGACTCCTTCTAATACGAACCATATCAGAAAGTGGTGTTGGATGTTGTGACGTGCTGAGGAAGTTTTTCCACATTTCAGGCAGGCTATCCCTCCCTTCCGAAGAGGTGCCGGTGCCCCAGCTGCGTTGGTGACTTCATCCTCCTTTTCTGTCTTGTGCTCCCACTGAGTACCTGCTGTGAGGTGGCAACGCTGTCAGTAGTGTGTTTACAAGTGTGCGCTTGTATTACTACCCTTCTGATCACACTCCATTGAGTGAAGCAAAGATGGTACATTGTACTTTTAGCAGTGTTCATGTCCACCCAGTAATCAGCACTGTTAACAATCTGGGCAACTCATCCGTTGTAGCAAGGGTACTGCAGCATGTATTCGCTCATATGTGCCAGGCTGCCCAGAGGCAACGAAAAGTTGTCCTCGGTGGGTGGTGTATCATCTGTGTCCTCTGTATCCCCCAGCCAGCTGCAGCGATGCCTGTGAGCTGCTTGCTTTGGGTGCCACCCTGTGAACACTGTTCCACTGTTCCATGGCTGGACAGTTGTGTATCTGGACACTGTTGGTACAGGAACCCACCCTCTGGGCCGAGTGTGGATAACTGACCTGATAATCTTGTGAATAGTCCCCATTTCTACTCCACTTCCTCCTGTGCCACCACCTCATCCATCATGCCCTGAAGCATTTCTTCAATGAGACATAGAAGTGAGATAGGAACCCTGATGATGGAGTCATCAGTGCTAGCCATGTTCATGGAGTACTTGAAGCAGCGCAACACGGCACACACGTCCCGCATGGAGGTCCTTTCGTTGGCCATGAAGTCGTTTTCTTCTGCAGAGCAACTCAACAGTGCGTACTGCAGCTGAAACTCCACTATCGCCTGCTGCTGCTTGCAGTTTCTCCAGCATATGGATGATGGAGTTCCATCTGTGCTGCCCCCGTGCCAGCAGCCGATGCTGCTCGGATCCGGATCTACAGTACGGATCGATGGGTTCTCCGGACCCGGGGGTCGCGCGGACACTCCGAATAAAAGGGGTTCGTATTTATATGTATTTATATGGGATTGGTTGTAAAATGTCTGTGACGCCACCCACGGTGAGTGGTGAGATGTAGCACCACCGCCGTTGCTGGGCTCCCGGGGACGTTGGGCTGGCAGCTGGATGTTAACCTTTCCGTGGGCAGGGATGGATGTCCCGGGGCCCAGTGTCTCTATGTTGACAATGATGAGTGCATGGGCCGGCGCACTCGGCCAGGCCGGGGATGTTACTCAAGGTCGAATAAAGCACACAAGTCCTGTGGTAAACCAAGGTGATGGTGGCCGGCTGCCGCAGACGGGTGTATCTGGTCCCACACCCAGGTTGGTAGTCAAAGTCTCTCTCCTCTGCACTCAGTGTTTTGTAGGTAGAACTTCCCAGTTTGAAACACGGGAGTCCGCTCCCAGTCCTTTGGTTGGGAGCCGTGCCCGTCTGACGCTGACCCTTGGGATCTACGGGCCCTGGCGGTTGCCCTATCCCTCTCTGTGTGTGGTTGTCTACTTTTCGGTACTTAGGTTGGGAGAGGACCTAAAATCCTGCCCTCAATTGGTTAATTAGCTAGGCCGTCGGTGCCGGTCCTGGCTTCAGGGTCCAAGTACCCCCTCTATGCACACGGTTTCCGGGTCGGTTCTCCGATATCGGTACCGGCGGGCTCCAACCCTGTCCCGGTTCACCTCGGATCTCCGGCAGCCGTCTTCCTGTCTCCTGCAGACTCTGGCTACCGTCTGCCACCTAGCCAAGGTGTCAGGGCTCCGACCCTGGCATCTGTCAGCTTGGCACCTCCACTCCCAACTTGAACTTCAACTTATCTCAACTGACTGTTTTCCCGCCCTGGGCTCTCCAGACCCCTAGGTGGGCGATCCCCATCCGCCTGGTCCCGCCCACTGGTATGTCTGTCCTTCCCTGAGGGGGGTGACTAGGGTTTCAGGTCGGCTGATTTAACCCTTCGTGGGATAGGTGTTATGCGGGGACCTACATGTACATCTACCTGGTTTTCCAGGGCGCTACACATCTTGTGGGTACTTTGCATATGAGGCGGTGAGCGGAAAGGCAGCAGTTACACTGCAGAACAGAGAAGTGAGCAGCAGGGTGAATACGCCGAAATCGTGCGCAGTCGGCCCTCACTTTCTGCAGCAGCTCTGACATTTTGGGCTAATTATTGAGGAAGCTGTGCGCCACCAAATTCAACACAGGCAAGGGATATGCGTCAAACTGGCTAGGCCCAGAGCTTCTATGAGATTATGCCCATTATCGCACACCACCAACCCAGGCTTAAGGTTCAGTAGCACCAACCACTCATCAGTCTGTTGTTTGATCCTTGTCAATAGCTCAAGCGTGATGTGGGATTTCCCCCCCCAAACAGATGAGTTTCAGAACAGCCTGCTGTTGTTTTCCCCTGGCTGTGCTGAAGTTGGTCATGCAGGCGTTATGCTGACTGGATGAGGAGGAGGAAGTGAAGTAGGAGGAGGAAGAAACACGGTCAGAAAAACGTCCAGCAATTCTCAAAACTTGATTATGCTGGCCTGCCTGGAAATGTAATGGCAGCTAAGGACCACGTACTCTATTACAGCAACTATCATACGATTTTAAAAGTGTTCTCTCCATCAGCAGGAATGGCAGCATTTCAAACGATTTTTGGAAATGCAGCCGTTCAGGACCAGGGCTCATGGGTGGGTACTTCCTCTTTCTCTCCAGTGTTTCGGAGATGGACATCCTCTTTTTGGGGGAAGCCAGGTAACCCTTTTTCTCTAGATGGGGAGAAAGAGGCCGAGACTGCAGCACAAGAGGGAGCAGGAAAAGCCTCAGATCTTTCCTGTGTTTTCAGGTGTGTACTCTGTGATGCCTCTGACCTTTTCAGGGTGTCACAGGGAACTACACTCCTCTTCTTATGGTGCAGAACTCACCCTCCATGGTTCTGGGATCCTAACTGTTGGTATTGCTTCCATCAGCATTCAAATCCTAGTCACACCTTACACCACACCCTGTCAGGCACACCAGTGGGTGGTCAAGCTGGAAAAGGGCCACCCACTTAGGGGTCAGGCAGGCTGGTGGGAGGGAAGGAAGTCAGTTTTCAGTTGGAGTAGAGTTGAGTAGTAACCCTCAGAGAGTGAGGAGCTGGGGGAGTTGTAGCTCCCTGGGAGACTTTGGCTAGGTCGCAGACGGTGGTCTGGGACCGGAGGAGTCGGAGACCCGGTCGCAGGGTATTGGAGAAAGGTGCCAGACTTAGTTTTGGAGAATGGTCGGCACTGGAAAATCTAGTAACCGGACTGGCACCGAGCACGGCAGAGTACTGGACCCTAGATCAGGGAGTAGCTTCATGCAACCTGATAATTAACCTGTGGAGGATAGTTTTTTTATGAACTTTCCCCCAGAGCTCAGAGATCGAAGGCACTAACACAACGAGGGGGATAGGGCTTTCCAGCTTATGCGACCCACTGAGATCCCACGTGTCAGCCATCGAGAGCACAGCTCCTCAATTAAATGTAGGGAGCAGGACCCCGACAGCTTCAGGCCGAGGGGTCACTCAGAAACATCTAAATACAAGTGCATGGAGGTAGGGCCCAGGACCATCAGCAATACCAACGGGAACAGATTCCCGGACGAGCTCCCCAGAGTGGCAGCGGCACCCAGAGACTTGGTTTACTCCTGTGTCAGAGTCTACTTAATGGTTGCACCAACATCCACACGGCCTGAGTGAGTAGTCTGCACCACGCTTCCCTACATCTCTGAGCATCCAGAGTCCCGGGGCCTCCCCTACCCGTGGAGGGAACATCATCTGGCTGCCCCCACGCCATCTTCCCCGGGTACTTCCATCGGCAGCAGCGGTACTCCCCTTACCGTGTACCACAGGTGGCGTCACGAACACTAACCCCCTGTACATAGTTCCCACCTTTTATTTTCGAGTGTCCGCGAGCCCCCGGGTCCGGAGACCCTCGAGCCACAGCAACCCCGGATCCAAGCAGTCCAACTGCTGCAGGGGCGGTACATACTCCACTGCAACTCGTGCTTTGCATTTAGCTGCCTCATCACACAGGTGGTGCTCGGGTTAAGAACATTTACGCCTCGCTTCAGGCTCTGACAGTACAGTGTGCAAACCACCCGTGTACTGTAGTCATAACATTGCCTGAAGAAATGTCACGCCAGGGAACTCCTTTGAGCTGGATTTGGGGTGCAAAGTCTGTCGACACGATGGGCAGTAACAGCCAATAGACAGGCTAGGGACCAGCTGCTGTGCTTTTGCCCCCTGCTCTGTTATGATTCAGGGACCGAGGAGGATCAAAAAATGCAGAATCCCAAAAAGGTAACAGGGTGGCTGGAAACTTAACGGACTGCAGACCTAATCCTGATACACAACTAGAAGTAGCCGTGGGGTGTGCCTACGATGACCTGGACGCCTCGACAAAGCCGGAGAACTAAATAATCTCACAGATAGAGATATAAGAAAGCTAATCTGCCTCGGAGCAGTCCCCAAAGATAGATAGATAGATAGCCCCCCACATGTAAAGGCTACGGTGATATAGAAAAACACAATACAAAGCCAGAAAAGACAGATTTCAGCAAAGGTGAGGCCCAAACTATCTTCATAGGAAAGGATAGGAAAGAGCAACTGTCTGCAGCCGTTAAAACCCTAATATATACCAGCACTTATGATATGGAAAAATCCTGAGTTCACACAACCTCTCCCCCACTGTATCAGCACTCTGATGTTACTGGGATCCAAAAACACTAATACAGATGAGGGACTGAATAAATACCAAGCATGTCAAACACAATACCTTGCAGAATCATGGAGCTAAGTATACAGACCCTCCCAGCAGGGAATGATCCCATTCCACCAAGAACTCCACACAGACAAAATAGGAATCAAGTCTTAGTATTAAAGCAGAAAAAAACAACAAGAAAGTGGAAAACAAACAGCAGAGGTACAAAGACCACTTATCTGAGAGGAATTCTGGTAGCGAGCAGAGCTGGTTACAGAATGTCCTTGACACACAGGAGAAATTGACCACCGGCAAGTAACAAGAGAAAACTACTCAGTTAAATAGCCCAATCTGACCCAGATTACTAGTCCTCCACATGTGTGTGGCTTTCATTCCACACATCAACTGCACCGTCAGCACTGACCACAAGAGGGAGCCCCAAACTGGAAAACGTAGTCTCTTTTGCTATGCAGCTGGGCAGCGTGACTACCACCTCTTCCTCCGCACTGGGCACGTCACATGGATGGCCTTGGACCCATGTGGGGTCTAGGACCTCATTATTCCCCACTTCATCTTCCACCCACTTCAAACCCCTGCCCTCCTTGTCAGTCTGCACACTGAAGAAATTCGTAGCAGTTGGCACCTGTGTTTCATCATCATCAGAGATGTGCTGTGGTGGTCCACTGACGGTGTGCACTAACCCTTCTATGTCCGCATCCTCAAACTGAACAAGTAGTTGGCCAGCAGCGAACTCAATCTCTGCCACTTCTGGGGAAGGGACAGGTTTATGGTCCACGGAACCCCAACCAGCTCAGTCATCAAAAATCAGAAGTGACGGCTTCATGACTTAGGGCTCAGGTGTTCCATTTGGGCGCATAGCAAACATAGATTGACCATGTCCTCTCCCTGTAGCAGTTCCACTTCCACCACCATATCCCCTATTTAATGCTCTGCTCATTCTTTGCACCCCAAAAAGTGCAGAGTATTACAAGGTCTGTATTCACAGAGAGAGAGCCCCCAGCAGATTATTATACGGCCAGTATGCAGAGTGGCCACGCAGATCCTTTATTAAAATTCCCCACACAGACCCTTTCATTAGAGTACCCCCACAGAGTCTAGTGCAGACTGGATACACACAGCATTTTTTAAAGGGAACCGGTCACCAGTTTTTGACCCTATGAACAACTGCCAACACCTTTGCTGCATTTCACAAACTTGTCTGTCAGCGCCTGAGTCCCCCCCCAAAATACCATTTGATACATTCATATGAAAAAGTTTGGGCACCCCTATTAATGTTAACCTTTTTTCTTTATAACACTTTGAGTTTTTGCAACAGCTACTTCAGTTTCATATATCTAATAACTGATGGACTGAGTAATATTTCTGGATTGAAATGAGGTTTATTGTACTAACAGAAAATGTGCAATCCGCATTTAAACAAAATTTGACCGGTGCAAAAGTATGGGCACCCTTATCAATTTCTTGATTTGAACACTCCTAACTACTTTTTACTGACTTACTAAAACAGTAAATTGGTTATGTAACCTCATTGAGCTTTGAACTTCATAGGCAGGTGTATCCAATCATGAGAAAAGGTATTTAAGGTGGCCACTTGCAAGTTGTTCTCCTATTTGAATCTCCTATGAAGAGTGGCATCATGGGCTCCTCAAAACAACTTTCAAATGATCTGACAACAAAAATTATTCAACATAGTTGTTCAGGGGAAGGATACAAAAAGTTGTCTCAGAGATTTAAACTGTCAGTTTCCACTATGAGGAACATAGTAAGGAAATGGAAGAACAGAGCTACAGTCCTTGTTAAGCCCAGAAGTGGCAGGCCAAGAAAAATATCAGAAAGGCAGAGAAGAAGAATGATGACAACAGTCAAGGACAATCCACAGACCACCTCCAAAGACCTGCAGCTTCATCTTGCTGCAGATGGTGTCAATGTGCATCGGTCAACAATACAGCGCACATTGCACAAGGGGAAGCTGTATGGGAGAGTGATGCGAAAGAAGCCGTTTCTGCAAGCACGCCACAAACAGAGTCGCCTGAGGTATGAAAAAGCACATTTGGACAAGCCAGTTACATATTGGAAGAAGGTCCTGTGGACTGATGAAACAAAGATTGAGTTGTTTGGTCATACAAAAAGGCGTTATGCATGGAGACAAAAAAACACAGCATTCCAAGAAAAGCACTTGCTACCCACAGTAAAATTTGGTGGAGGTTCAATCATGCTTTGGGGCTGTGTGGCCAATGCTGGCACCGGGAATCTTGTTAAAGTTGAGGGTCGCATGGATTCAACTCAGTATCAGCAGATTCTTGACAATAATGTGTAAGAATCAGTGACGAAGTTGAAGTTACGCAGGGGATGGCTATTTCAGCAAGACAATGATCCAAAACACTTCTCCAAATCTACTCAGGTATTCATGCAGAGGAACAATTACAATGTTCTGGAATGGCCATCCCAGTCCCCAGACCTGGATATCATTGAAAATCCGTGGGATGATTTGAAGCGTGCTGTCCATGCTCGGCGACCATCAAACTTAACTGAACTGGAATTGTTTTGTAAACAGGAATGGTCAAATATGCCTTCATCCAGGATCCAGGAACTCATTAAAAGCTACAGGAAGCGACTAGAAGCTGTTATTTTTGCAAAAGGAGGATCTACAAAATATTTATGTCACTTTTATGTTGAGGTGCCCATACTTTTGCACCGGTCAAATTTTGTTTATATGCGGATTGCACATTTCCTGTTAGTACAATAAACCTCATTTCAATCCAGAAATATTACTCAGTCCATCAGTTATTAGATATATGAAACTGAAATATCTGTTGCAAAAACCCAAATTGTTATAAAGAAAAATGGTTAACATTAATAGGGGAGCCCAAACTTTTTCATATGACTGTATGCTCACATGCTGTATTTAAATTAGGGTGGTCTGTGCAGGAGCATAGAGCATCACTGCGCAAGTGCTGGGTGGCGTATTACGATGTCATTCTGATGTCGGTATTCCATCTTCATCTGAACCCGAAGTCCGTGTTCAGTACAAATCCCGAACTTTACTGTTCTCATTCCCTCATCCCTATGACACACTGCTACGGTGATGCAGGGTAAAATAGATACAATTTAGGGCTCATTCAGATGACTGTTCCATCTGTCCTGATCAGTTCCTTTTTTTTAAGAACCTACTGACAAGACCATGTTTCCAATGTGTTTTGTGTTGAAAGTGTTTTCGTGTGCCATCCGTGTCCGTATATCCATTCTATTATTATGGAACATGTCTAATTCTATTCCACAAATTGCGGACCGTGACCCAATACAAATCAATGGGTCGGCAAGATACACGGAAGCCACACGGAAGCACTTCCTTGTGGCTTCCATCTATGGGTGCCCTGCCAGCCCCACAGCGGTCACACAGCAGTGTGTGAGCAGCTGCAGGGATGACAAGCGTGGACGTCATAAGGTTAGCTAAGTTCATTACCTGCGGTGATGAAGTTCACTGAATTCGTGACGCTCGTCACTAAGTTCCATGATCTGCCGCGTTCTCACATCAAGTATCGTGGGCTGTGACTAGCAGTGACGTCACGGGCTCCCACGATACTTCGTGTGAGCACGCGGCGGTCATGGAACTTAGTGAAGAGCGCTGACGTCACAAGTTCAGCAGCATTCATCATGTACCTAGCTAACTTCATGACGTCGGCACTCGTCATGTCCTGCAGTGACCTGGCCTGATCTAATGAGGTTAGCTCAGGTCACTGCACTGCTCTCCCAGCCAATGGAGAACATTCTGGTCTTCATTGACTGGGGCAGTGAGTATGGTATGGATCGTCGTGGGATCTCCAAAATGGATTACGCCGAAACCGCATTAGTTTTTTCTTTTCAGTACATTGGTGAAAGATGGAATGTGTTAAGGAGTGTTTTTTCAAATAAAAAAAATGTTCTCTCTTTTTTTTAATTACTGACTGGGTTAGTGATGTCGGTATCTGATAGATGCTGTGACATCACTAATGCCAGGGCTTGATGCCAGGTGACATTACACAGCTGGTATGAACCCCATATATTACCCTGTTTGCCACCGCAGCAGGGCAATGGGATAAGCCGGGGCAAAGCATCAGGCTTGGTGCATCTAATGGATGCGCCTTTTCTGGGGCGGCTGTGGCCTACTATTTTTAGGCTGGGGAGGGTCCAATAACCATGGACCACCCTAGTCTGAGAATACCAGACCACAGCTGTCCGCTTCACCTTAGCTGGCTACAAAAAATAGGGGGACCCCAGGTTGTTTTTTCGGGGAAAATAATGAATTTGTGGCTAAGTATAGGGCTAAACACCCTTTAGTGCCACATGAAAGGCACTATAGGGTGCACAATTTCAAAATGCAGAAGAATGGGACATTATATAGGTCTTTCTGATCTATTCCTCTATCCAGCTTTCACGCTTTTGACTGTATGTGACCCTTCTTTCGTGGGGTTTTTTTGCAGTCCACAAAACAAAAAACCCAGAAGGCAAACAGACCGTGTACGGAATGAATTCGGTTGTCACACGGTTCCATACATGGAAAAACAGGACCGTGTTTGCGGACCGCAGAAACGGTACGGTCGTGTGAATATAGCCTGACACGTCCATTACCAGGAGGCCATTGTGACTCCCCCTAAATGTGGGTGAGCTGACACACTGGATCCTCAGGAGGCGCTATATACTTGTGTAGAGGAATATTATTTTCCTTCCTATCCTACTTCATTAGTGTAATGTAAAGCTAAACACAGCACGCACTGCTACATCTGCACACACAAGACACTGCTCAACCATGGCGTCCGCCTCAGACACTGCTGCGCACGCGTACACCACACTGCTCGGCTCGCTGCCTGCGCCTGCGTACTTCCCGCCTCCTGCAGCCGAAGCGCATGCGCCCTTCTGACGACTGTGTCTTCTATCCAGTGCGGCAGGAAAACCCGCAGCGGCGGCGGGCGGGGAGGAAAGGAAACGGGGGAGGGAGACGGGGAAGAGGGTGGAGGGGCTGGAAAAAGGCGAGAGGAATAAACGGGCAGGAGGATGGGAAAAAGAGGCTGAAGAATAATTCATTGTAAATCTGCCCGGGCCTGGACATCAGCTGTATCTGCAAGACATCATCGCATCCGGGTCACTGGGGAAATAACGGAGCCGGTCAGCTACCGAGGGTAATGGAGGAGATGGCAGCTGTCAGCTGGGAATGTGCGCTCAATGAATGGGATGTGTCTCCCCGTCACGTATGAGCCATCAATCAGTGTGTACCTGCAGCCCACGGGATCGGTGCAGATCGCAGGATCACTCCAGTCTACTGGATCAGTGCAGCCGACAAGATCACTCCAGCCCACAGAATCACTGCAACCCACAGGATCATCACCTCAAGTGCAGGGATCACCTGGCTCACAGGATCATCACCTCCAGTGCAGGGATCACCTGGCTCACAGGATCATCACCTCCAGTGCAGGGATCACCTGGCTCACAGGATCATCACCTCCAGGCAGAGATCACCTGGCCCACAGGATCACCACCTCCACTACACACAGCACTTGGGTGATCACAGTGCAGATTGTGAAGCCTCCTGTCTTCATGGCCGCAGAGTAGTGACATCTTACTAATGGTGGGAGAAAGAGGATCCTACAAGATCTCTAGTGGACAATTACCAGGAATACAGCGGATCCCTGAAATCAGCCTACATGTAGCCATCACCACCTTGTAAACACTAAATTCGAGATACACTAAATGAGCTATACTGTGTATAGCGCCATAGGATCCCGGCCTCCTTCTATTATTTATCAGGATCCTGTCCGGTGTCTGGACCTCATTGGATCAGGAAGGTCTCTGCACAGCTGAGGTTTTATCTCGACATATTGCACTAATTGTGTAAGATTTCTTCACCACCTCTGGTTGCCGAAATGTGTAAAACCTTATATTGACTGGATTTATGCTTCAAATCATGTAAGGTGCCAGGCCGACCGATCCCAACCATGGTGGATATAGGTGAAAGTGGTCAGGAGGTGAAGAAGACCTTCATTGTTCCAGCCATCAAGCCGTTTGATCATTATGACTTCAACAGGGCCAAAGTGGCCAGTAATTTGGCCTGGTTAGTTGCCAAAGCCTTCGGTGCAGGTAAGATTTTGTAATGCATGCTGGGAGGTTCCAAAATGTAATACTGGGGCTCATCCAAAATCAGAAATTGTTGCAAGTTGCACTGGTGGATGCTCTTGGCCCACCTAGGCCCTAATAGTGCTTTAATGGCTAGACCCCCTTGGTTGGTATAATTCAGAACAGCTCCATGTAAAATCCACTTATCCCAGAATTTTCACTCCCAAAGGGTTTTCTTCTTGTCTAATTCTGCTGTTCCTATAATTGGTGGCTCCTGGATCCTAAATGGTGGGACCCACTGCCCTAATGACAACGGTGAAAATTGTGCACTTGGAAAACCCCATTTATGACATGGCGGGTGACTATGGAGCTGTCTACCCTAGATATAAGTGACCTAGACTGTGACATTATAACACATGCTGACCATAGAGCTCTGCACATTACTCCTTGTACATATAGTGTTGCACGTGTTCATGTGTTACTGTCCTGCAGTTGTGGGTCCTCGTTCCCTGACATGACATGCAGCATTGTCGGATGCTGGTGATGCCTGTCGTGTCTTCGCTGGAAATGTAAACTATCACAGGAATGTGTATGTTCTTCAGCCTGGGGGAAGTGGTTATTGTGGAGTCCAGCAGACGGCAGGCTGCCCCAAGAGTGCACAACGCTCCCGAGAAGATGTTCCGGCCACTGAGTGACATCTCTGGTAGATGTGTGGGAACTCCATGTTCTTTTTCTGGGTGATCTGGGAATGTACAGGCCCCCTATTCAAGACTTTATTAATTTACCCAGTGCCACACTTTCTGTTCGACTATGAAATGCTGCGGCGTGTCATAGAAAGATGTACTTTAAAGGGGTGGTACACTACTCTGCAATAGTGGCCACATCTCAGTAAAACTGATAGGGAAGGCTTTTTCTAAATATTTTGTCTAGCAAATTCTGCCTCTGAGCGGTGCTATTGCGGTCCTCCCCCTCCCTCCCCTGGCTCCGTGACCTCTGAGATTTGGTGATGTCACGTCAACTTCCAGTTGACTCAACATCACTGAGGCCCCAGTCTTTCTGAGTGACTGGGCTGTGGGCTCAGTGATGTCGGGTCTACTGGAAGTTGACGTGACATCACCGAATCTCAGAGGTCACGGAATCCGGGGGTCACCTCATGGGATGAGCGGGGGACAATAGTGCTGCTTAGAGAAAGAATTGGAAACACAAGGTATTTAGAAAATGCCTTCCCTATCAGTTTTAAAGGGATGTAGCCACTATTGCTGAGTAGTGTACCACCTCTTTACAGCCGATGGAGACCGAGCCTCACAGAAAATTGGTCAGGGAGGTGGTCCCCCGGCGGCTGCCCGCTACCTTGGACCGACAGGTCTCTATGGGCCACATTCAACCTCAGAAAACACAGTGCAAATCGATCAGGGTTTTATCATAGTTTATGGGGCTGCTGACATGTCCGTGTGTTTTCACAGACTGTGTGTCCGGGCAAAACTCATGGAGACATGTCCGTTTTTTCCGATATCGTGGATGAACGCTACCAATGCAAGTCAAAGGGTTTGTGACAAAAACATATACAGCACAGATGACATCCGTGTGCGGTCTGTGATTATCATTGATATGTGTAGGAGAAGCTTTGTCAGGTATCCATAGGTGAAAAACACTGATGACATAACATTCACATCCAAAGCACTGATGACATGCATAGCATTTTTTTGTGCATGTGAAAAACATTTGCATCTGTATATGAGGCCTATATGTCCGCAGGGAGAAGTGTCAGTCCTGTGAAGTGGGCAGGGTGCAGCCGCTGGGACCCGCCTATATGGCTAGTCTCCCGTGTGGCTTGGTCCCTGGTATGGTCACCTTGGCTGAAATAATGCAGCCAGTGTCTGATTCACACTGCCTGTGGATGGGGCAGCATACACCACTCACAAAACATTAGGAATATTTTGCTTTTGAGTGAAATTTATGTAAAACCTAAAAAGTTCACGCTACAGTGATATTTTATCATGACAGTAGGGCGTTAAGGAAGAAGCAACAATGGCGATTTCCTCATCTCATACAATTTATTGCAACAAAAGCCACCAGCAGTGGTGGGTATACCCCCCAAATGTCAATGTCTTCATAACTTATGTGGTCTTCAGCATCAATTACAGCGACATCTCATTCTTTTCACAAGTGGAGTGATTGTCTGCTGAGGCATGGCATCCCATTTTTCTTGAAGGGTGCCCTGAGGTCATTGAGGTTCTGGGGTACAGAGTTATGAGCTGCTACATGATGACTCTGCTGATCCCAAAGGTTTTCTATAGGATTCAAGTCTGGAGAAAGTGCAGGTCTCTCAGTTTGAGGTGCCCAGTCTCCAGCACCTGTTCCCTAATGATGCGACCTCGATGAGCTGGAGCATTGTCATCCATGAAGATTAAGTTAGGTCTGTGTTATTCATACAGAGGCTCAATGACTGGAGTAATGATGTTATTCAGGTAGTAGGGGATTGTCTCTGTACCATTCACACAGTGTAGGGCCGTTCTGTATTGATCACACCCCTGCCCACACTGTAAGGCTACTTTCACACTTGCGTTCAGCGCATTCCGTCACTATGGAGAATAGCGCAGTCCGTTAACGCACTGCGCTATTCTCCATAGACTTGTATGGACGCCGCACTGTAACGCAAGTGTCTGCGTTGCATCCGCTGGACGACGCAGCGTCGTTATTTTGACGCTGCGTCGGGCAGATGGAACGCTGCATGTAGCGTTTTTCTGTGCTTGGCGGAGTGTCAAAAAAACGCAACCTGCAGGAATCCGTTTGGCGTCCGTTGTTTTTATAATGGACGCCTATGGTGGCGGATTCCGTTAGAATGCGTCATTTGACGGATTCAGTTAACGCATCCGTCTTTACACAACTGCGCATGCCCAGATGTGTAAAGTCAAGGAAAAAAACCTATAACAGATTGCGTTATTTTGTACGATCCGTAGCATCCATTGTGCCTCTATATGCAACGCATCCGTTGCATGCGTCACACAACGCAATGCTACGGATCCCGTCCAACGCAAGTGTGAAACTAGCCTAACACCACCACCACCAAAGGCTCATCTGATGACCGCAGTGGCTGATGCATAGCGCTCTCCTTGATGTCGTCAATGTTGGTGGCGGCCATTATTTTTGCTTAGCATGAAAACACCTTTCATCAGTAAACGGCACTGAGGCCCACTGGTCCCTCATCCAACGTAGATGATGCCTGTGCCTGGTGGTGCAGTCAGGTATCCTTCCAGGTCATCTAAAACGCAGACCATGCTGATGTGAACAATTTTGAATAGTCTGACATGACACTTGGTTGCCTCTTACCTCCATTAGGCTATGTTCACACAGTGCATCTTTTCTAACCACAAAGATGCAGCGTTTTTGGCCCCAAAAAACGCACCCACGGCAAAAACGCATGTGTGTTTGCCTCGTTTTTATCGCATTTTGCCCAGTGCGTGTTTTAAGTCCAAATCTATTGACTGGAAGGGCTCAAAAAACGCTGGAAAAACACAAAAAAAATTGACATGCTGCATCTTCAAAAACTCAGCCAAGATGCAAAAATGCCCATTATGGACAGCAAAATAGAAATCTCATAGACTTTGCTGGGAGAAGGAAACGCATGCATTTAGCTGCATCTTTGTGACCTAAAAAAATACAGTAAAAGATGCACTGTGTGAACATAGCCTTAAATGTGCCTGGAGTTGTGTGGCATTCATCATCCGGTTCTGAAGCCGTCATCAGTGTGGAATGTGGCCAAAGGACGTCCACTTCTCTGCCTTTCTGTGACTCTTCCAGTCTCTGTGTGTCTCTGTTGCAACCTGCTGGTGACACTGTGACTTTCTAAGCTCAGTGGCCATAATATCCTGCTTGAAGCCTCGCAATGGCGAGGAACTGTGGATCAATTAGCTGTTTTCTTGGTCTCATGATGTCAACATGTGAACATCATGATGAGCAGAACTGTTTAAATACCAATTCTAATTGAACCCCCGAAATGTATTGGGCGATTCATAGATCAAACACCTGTTGTGAATTTTGCCATTAAGCTCTGTGTTGGAGAACAGCAAATTGTGCAAAAAGTACTGACGCATTGTTGGACATGTGAAGTCAACAGCTCAGAGAAGGTCACAATAAGTTCCCCTGATAGGGTTAGAGGGCATGATAGGATCATCCTGACATTTCACCCGAAAGCCAAATATCCCTAACTTTTTGTGAGTGGTGTATATCAGTCACTTCAAGAGTCAGTGAATAAGAAACAAAAATCGTACCAGTGTCAGTGCCGAAAAATGGCTGAAGAAAAGGAAGCGACACCTGAGACTGCTTTACAAGCTGTGACATGGAGATGGATGTGTAGCCCACGGGGATTGCACACAGCGTGCTACATTTGTCTGCAGCTTCTCCCCCTTTGGTGCCCAATGACCACAGAATTTGGCTGCAATATTCCGCGGCACCTGACAATCACATTGGTTGGACTTTTGATGTGTGCGGCAGGACGCCATGTGCGCAGTCACCTTTATCAATCAGCAGCGGATTAACACTTAATTTCTAATAATTCTTTTTCTGGTTAGCCTATAAAGGTATCACTCCTAAAATACTTAAATACTTTTGTCATTCTTGGGACATAGTATTTCAATTGGAAAGACAATGTAATTTTCATCACTGAATGGACAATGGCCACATTGGGGACTTGAGGTTTATTTTTTAGGGAATCTGTCATCATGTTTTTGCTACCCCATCTGATAGCAGCATGATGTAGGGCAGGGGTCCTCAACCTGTCACTCGCGAGCCACATGTGGCTCGCCATCAGTCCCCGTAAATATAGCTGTACAGGGCCACAAGCTGTCTGTTTCTCAGGGCCGGCGTTTCTTGGTGGGCAGACTAGGCAGCTGATTCGGGCTCCCCCAGCCTTTAAATCATAGACTTAAGTGATAGTACAGACCTTGTCCAATCACTGAAGCTTCCGCAGTTGCAGAATGACCTTTGGTGACCTCACTGTGTCATGTTACTCACCTAAGGTCCTAACGCTGCACTGCGAGAGTCCCCAGACCTGCACATATACAGTGTCAAGGTCCTGGAGACCCCACCTCTATTCAAATGTATGCACGTCTTTGAGGTGCGCATAGATCTGAACAGTGCAACGACAGGACTGATGCGGAAGAGTTCCTCAGCACCACGACATACAGTCATCGCTGGGGCTGAAGAGAAGAGCAGGAGGATGCACAGGTAAGCGCTCCAGTAGGAGCCAAAGAGGACATGCATGCAGCAGCGTAACTACCGCGGTCACCGAGATCGCCACTGCAACCAGCCCCGGGCCTGCCCCAGTCCCTGATTTAGATGGATGTGTGTCCAAGGGCTTAAAAGTTTTATAGTACACTATAAGTTTTACTATATAGTGTACTGGAAAATGGCAAAAAAATTCCAAGTGCGGAAAAATTGCAAAAAAAGTGCGATAGCACTATTGTTTTTGAGATATTTTATTCACTGTGTTCACTATATGGTAAAACTGATACGTTGATGTGATGCCGGAGGTCGGTGCGAGTTCATAGACACCAAACATGTATAGGTTTACTGTTTTATATAAGGGGTTAAAAAAAAATCAGAAGTTTGTCTGAAAAAAGTGGCCCACGTTTTACGCCATATTCCGTGACCCATAGCAGTCTCATTTTTCTGAATCTATGGCTCAGTGATGGCTTATTTTTTGCGTCTCAGGATGACATTTTTAATACCATTTTTGCGCAGATGCTACGTTTTGATCGCTTGTTATTGCATTTAACGCAAAATTTGTGGCGACCAAAAAACTTTAATTTTGGCGTTTGGATTTTTTTGCCGCTACGCAGTTTACTGATCAGATTATTTGATTTTATATTTTAATAGATCGGGCATTTCTGAACGCGGCGATACCAAATATGTGGGTTTTTTTTTTTAGTTTTTAACCCTTTAATTTTCAATGGGGCGAAAGGGGGGTGATTTGAACTTTTTGGGGTTTTTTTTTTTTTTTTTACATTTTTTTTAACTTTTTGTTTTACTTTTACTAGTCCCCCTACGGGGCTATAGCGATCAGCAATCTGATCGCTCTGCCATATCTGCTGATCACAGCTACACTGTTGAGAAGAGCAGATATACTCATTTCATGTCTCACCCAGCTCTGGGCCGGGTGAAACTGAAAGTGAGTCTTGTGAGCCACAGGAGTTATCACATGACTCTGTGCTACCATGACAACCACCGGAAGTCACGTGATTTTGCCGTGGATGGTGCTGGTGATGGGAGAGGAGTCGATGCCAGCGGCACCGGTGGGCGCAGGCGCCGATCATCCACTGGGCTGGGTTATCTTGGGATCTGCAGTACCACTGGCTGACTGTGGGTGGCGTGTGTCTTCCAGCTGAAGTTGCCAGCGTTCAGCTACAGCCAATGGGAAGACACCACACCCTTCTTATTCCCCTTCCTGTCACATGACCACTGCCAGAAATGGTTCTGATTTCCTGGCTCCTGGTCCGCCCTATTCTGTTTTATGATTCCTGTGTGCTGACTTCTGCGTGTTTTCTGACTACCCTTCTGCCTGCTGTTTTTGTACCTCGCTGCCCGATCCGGATTTGACCTCTGCTCCGTTTTTTTATTACATCCTTGCCTGCCGATTCTGTCCCTGTTCTGCTATTCCTGGTTTGACCCTGCCTGACTACTACTCTCATCAGGCTGCAGCCTTCCACAGGTAGTGATCTCCAGGGCCCTGTGCAATTCCAAATCCCTGTATAGGGGTTAAAGGGTTTCAGGGTTCTGGGGGTCCTGCTTGGTGAGTGGCTTCCCTCTAGTCTGTCCATTACATCCCCCTGAGTCTGTTGATCCAGGCAGGCGTTACAACAGAGCTCATGAATATGGAAGACTAATGGCAGCAGGTTTATTACTTATCTTTTGATAATATTCTGCTGATAAAACAGTGATTTTATGAAATCTATAGCAAGCATTCATTCCATTATGTGGTTCCACAGATATGGGCCTTTCTTTAATATGATAACCATACTAACACTCCAATCTTTCCACAATGAACGTTTAGTCTGCTGCGTCGGTGACCACCTTCTCAGTATGTGCCCCCATAGTGAACACGCTGTTTATTTTCATACGGGCATCATCCTACTTGCGGTTGCATATACCATAGTCGCAGATGAAAGCATTCAGACGTAGCATATTCCTCTATGGATTTGGCATGTGTTAAATGCAATTGGCTGTGGATTTGATTAAATCCTTGTTGGATATTTACGCTGTGTGTGTATCCGCCCTAAAGACGCCAATGTTAAATGACAAGAAACCTAGCATCATGAAGTGAGGAAAATGCACTGCAAATAAGAAATAGGTACGGTCATTAATTATGTATCGGTGAATCACTTTAGCAGTAATGGACATGTAATTTAAGTGGTTGTTCATTTTGGGGACTTTTTTTTAATGTAAGTATTTTTAGTTAGAAATCATTTTGGCATTTGGGTTTCCTTTAAAATTTTGCACCGTTTGTTTCCTATGGCTTCTGTGCTGCGGAATAGGGTAACAGAGTACGTCATTGAGCTTGTTCTGACAGTGTGACAGGAGAGGCTGTAACTCTTGTCTATTCTTTGACTTCCCCCGACAGGTGATTTATGACCACATCAAAAATGACTTTGCAGTAAACAAGGTTTTTGTTTTTTTTTCTGAAATGCTCTGGTTTGTCACAGTATTTAGTTGAAGATCTGGGTCAGGGACCATAGCAAGAGATGAGACTAGTCCAGTGCCGGCTCCCAGGCTGGCTCGTCCCAGCACCATTGTAGGTCATTAACGGGTCTCTCGTTATGGGAAAGACAGCCACGGGGTCCTTCTCCGATATCACACAATCAACAGTCAAAGAGATGAGTGAACAATACAAAGAATATTTATTCCATGCAATCCAGAATGTCTATCAAATAATCCACTACACAGAGGGTAAAATAGTCCAGTAATGGGGTAAGTCACAATCCTCCAGCAGTCCTTTGCCAGGGAAATCGGGGTTTCTCAACGGCTCTCTGGGGTGCTGCATGTAGCTGCAGCTTCTCACCCAGAGAATCAATCTTTTTTTAAATCAGATCTTTTTTATTAAACAATTAGGAATCAATACAGAGAAAATATATATTGCATCTTATATAACTAGTAAAGGTGTACATTGAAAAAACATATGCTGTCTATAAATCAGGTTATTCCAGAGAATCAATCTTACTCCTTCTCTTTCTCAGACAGACTGAATAATTTCCCAGGTAAGCAGAGAGCTTGGCTGGATTCCAGGCCCCCTCCCCCCAGACCTAGGGACAGAAGCACTTCAGGGGGTTATAAACCTGCAGACAGGACAAATAATACATAGAATGGACAGAGCACCTTGCCTGAATTACGAACCTACACAAAAAGATACACAACCCACAATATCACACCATCACAAAGACCATTCAGTTGCCTTCAACAGCACTGGTAAGAGCCAGCTGGACAACACTGGACTATTCTTGTCTGTGGCCCACATCTTCTAACTAGAACTTCTCTGAAATGCCAGGGTGTTCCAGAGAAAGACATACCTGGCTGCAAGTGTACAGCCAGGCACTGATTAATGGTACCCGGCAGGCTCATTTTAATCATAGATCTTGTAATAATAATAATTCCCACAATTGGATGTGTTTAACAAAAATGTTCCTGTGCTGAAATAATCATATATATGTGCCCCTGCTGTGTACTGTGTAATGGCTGTGTCTGACTCTACAGGGACATGGTCTTATCATACCACAGCTCCTGAGCCAGGGAGCCAGGAAAAACAAAATACACAGACATTACAGCACGGGATCACAAATAAATCTTTCTTTTGAGGTAAAACATTTTATAAAAACAGGCAGGGAAATGTTTTATAACAACCAATTCTTCCCCAAAATATTTTCAATCTTTATTAAAGTAGATAAAACCGTTTATGATACCACACCATTTAGTGTATAATGAAAAACACACACCATCAATTTGTCTCCAAAGATAGACCAATGTACAGGTCACCCCTGGTCTTGAATATCAAGAACAGGGTTTACATACATAATATTATGACAAATTGATACAATTTAGACAATAGATACATTGAGGTACACAAAACGGACATTGATGAATCACGCCAAGTCAAACTTAACTTTCAGGTTTTCTGAATGTTCCTTCAGGCACATTGGTGCTAGGACGTAAATCACATACAGGAGTTAATAATCCAAAAAGTGTCCAGAATTGGGTCACAAGGCGTTTGATATACAGTCCCTCTAAGAAGGTGCACCGCCGACCATTTATAATGGATTATAGTAGTCTCCACCTCGACGCGTTTCCCCGCACATTACATGTGGTTCATCAGGAGGCTAAGAAAATAAGTATAGTCTATCAGAATTTGGACACACAGACACAAGTCACCACAAAATTACACCAAACATATGGAACAAGAGCAGTATAAAACACTCACTTGTTAGAATAAAGATATAGGGCATGCAGATCCATGGCGCCGTTACTCAGATCAGTAGTATCGCGGTACGATCCTGTGTTGATAATGGTGTACCACCGTCCTTGGAGGCGTCATGGAGCTGCATGTCCGGGAGGGCTTTAAGTAACCCACGTAAGCATAATCAGCTGTGGGGAACCCAGACACTCCCACAATCACCGGGACTGAAATCACGAGTGCGCATGCGCATGGAGCGCTATCCATTGCGCACGCGTGAAAAGACAATGGGGACACAAAGGATACCAATCAGCGTTGCTCGCGCTTGCGCAGGACCCCAGTCAGAGACACCTCCCCCATTAAAATCCAAATCATTGACTTGCTAATCAAAAGCGCACAGAGTCTCCACCACTATCAACTGCGCAAGCGCAGGAAACAGCGGGGACACCATAGATACTGATAACTTACAATTGCGCATGCGTGAGGCTAAAGGCGATATTGGTGAACTAGATCAGTCACATGATAGTCCCGGAGGCGTGTTAAACCAAAGCATCACGCAGTCGCAGTAGATCAATTAATGAAATTAAGGGTCTCATATTTAAAGCGCCAGACCAGTCACAATAGATAAATTATAGAACTTAAAGGTCTCACAATTTGCACAATAGCATGGAACAATCTAGTCTATTTCAAAGAATTAAAGCGCCAGGACCCACATTAAGGAGGAAGGTGTACTAGCTGGGATCCCGTGCATGTAAACCGAGCAAAGTATACAGCCATTTCAATACACAATATTTATTCATAGATATTTTCAAGCACCATAGATAGCAAGTATCAGGAATAACTTAAATCAGTACGGGAAGTAAAATTACAGAGAGGTATAAATAGATCATTGATGACCCCTTAATCAATTCATTATCCCAGAATTCTCCATGAACAAGTGAGTAAACTAGAACATCAACACATATTTCCCAACAATGTGGACCACCCCACAGGGGGGGTCTGTCCCATAAATATGTCCTATGGCCTAGAGCCAATTTTGAGATTAATAGGGAAATATTTGAATGTAATGTCTCTATTTTACTTCCACCCCAGCAAAGGAGCTGTGGTAGGAAATGTGTTACAGAGGACTGGTGTTTACTATGATCAGACCATGTCCTGTACGGTCAGACACGGCCATTACACAGTACATAGCAAGGACACGTATATAAGATTATCTGAGCACATGAAAAAAAAAAATGTAAACACATCCAATTGTGGAAACTATTATTATTATTATTCCATGATTTATATGAACTTTTCAAATTACTGTAACTTTGCGGGAAAACCCATTTAAGAGAGAAAACAAACAAATTGTCCCCAGATGGGGCAGTGTGCTTAATCTGTTTCACTAAATGAATAATTAGGACATTTTCTTTATGGGAAATCCTAATTACATGACCCCTAACTCATGCCGGGGAATGACCTATCAGAATTTGTGCAGACCTCCATCCAGTAGGACGGATAATGGGTTTATAGCTCCCTGCTGTGGTGTTATTGGTGACGATCACATATAGGATAAAGGGATGTGACTGTGACATTGATGGATGACTCCATAATGAGCGCAGAGCAGATTACTGGGGCCGTTCTATGTACATGGCACTTACCGGCTGATACTGGGCTTGTGTCGCATCGTAACAGGGATTACACAATGGAAAATTAGAAATGAAGGAATCTATTCATTCTGCATTCATCCCCTGGAAACAATACGTCACATTGTAGAAAAACTATTAAACCTTAGCTGTTTCTTGTGTGTCCTGGAGCCGGACCCCACATCATCATGCACATGGCCGTATTCTGGATCTCTGCCTCTGATTTTACATTAGTCCGTAATACGAAGTGAGATCCTCGCACTGATTAATATTTCCAAATTTAAAAGGCAAGTACATTACATTCTGCATCTTTCTCGTGGGTATTACTGTATAGTGGGAAGACGCTTAGAAGCATTTTGGACAGCATGGTTATGGAGGTTTGCCAGAAGTAATATTTGAGCTCAGACACCACAGATTTCTGGTATCATATGCTGATAAATGATCATTTGTCATTTCTGCAATGCCCCTACAAAAGCATATTGATCAGCAGTATGTAGACCTCCCTGGGGGTATGATGGAGAGATGCGTGCTGTGATCCCAGGTGCGGAGCCTGAGCTGTGGCCCCACTCACACAGATAGGGGGCACACGTCTCGTCTGTTAGGTGGACGTGACCCTTCTACAATCCTGTGGGCTCCTGGAGGGCACGTCTCACCGCTTTCCATCTGTGGTCTTCTCGTGGCTGTACAGATAGCCGTCACCCACCAGCTCTACCTTTTTAGAGTTATGAAGGCATTTGAGGAATTTCAGAAACTGAAGAGCAGGTTGTGATCGTGGTCAGACATTTTAGGAGCTGTTTTCATTCTTATAAGTTCAATTTAGCTAAACCTTATATGACATTGCCCGAATACTAACAGAAGCCTCTGTAGGGTTTACAAATAGAAGAAAGCCACACAGAAACTCAGTGGCATGGAATTGATGACGAGTCAGTTCTCTGCCTCGCTCATTGTCCTTGAGGAATATACTGGATGTGAAATCATTCATTTAGCGATGGAAAGAACATGGTACAATTATAGCGTTCCCTGTCACATGACTTGTGTGGTCTGCAGGGCTGGTGCCGGGGGCAGGGGGGGTCAGGGCTGGTGCCGGGGGCAGGGGGGGTCTGGGCTGGTGCCGGGGGGGGGGGGGGGGGGGGAGCAGGGCTGGTGCTGGGGGGGGGGGGGCAGGGCTGGTGCAGGGTCTCTGTTGGGATCTATCTGTGTGATATGAGGGTCTGGAGAGAGAGATCATTACTCTGTTTTCTCTGCTGACTCCACACTCTGGTGCCATCACTTATATTGGCACAACAGTTAATACCCAAAAACAAACTGTCAGCAGCTCCTTCCACATGGTCTATCATCAATTGGGTGAATTATAATGTGTCACAGCCTTGAGCTCAGCCCTCCCCCTCCTTCTTCAGACTTGGGTATCCTATTAGTAATGCAATCTGTAGATTTTTCGCTGGTTACTGTCTATTATATAACAGTGGTCACTAAGAATTTTGAGTCACTACAGAATATATGAGGGGAAATCTGTAACAAAATGTTTGCTACCCGTCTGAGAGCAACATGATGCGTGGCAGAGACCCTGTTTCCAGCGATGTCACTTACTGAGCTGTTTGCTGCAGTTTTGATAAAATCCATGTTTTATTTACTACAGCTCTATCAGTTCTCTGAATGCTGAGCTTTTTTTTTTTTTTTATCCACTCCCACACTGAGTGGTATCTTTCTGTTTGCACTGTGCGTAGGCAGAAAACTGCCAATCAGTGGTGGAGGCGAAGTTATAAAAAGATCATAAATCTGGACTACATGGCACAAGGGTTTTATGATAACTACACTAAGCAGCCAAGTAAATGCCCATTGCTGAAATCAGAGTCTCTGCCCCTACATTTTGCTGCTCTAGGTTCCCTTTTTTAAAATGATTTTTTTTCATCCTCTTAAGTCCAATTACAAACAGTTTTGAAAACAATGTACTTTGCAATTTACCTCTTATTAAACATCTTCACTGTTACCAGCTACAACTACAGTTGATCAGCGGTGGCCAGTGTCCCAGGCAATGAATGCAGCGCTTACAAGCTTTTTACTATGGAGCTTGTAAGTTCTTCTCTGATGCTGGCTGACTAACTGAATCCAGCCAGCTTCTGTAATCCTGCATTCCTGCAATGCTTTAATGGCCAAGCTACCAATGCTTACAATATGGGAGAACGCACAGTTTGGGTCAGCAGCATGACCTGTCAGAACCATGAGGCTTGAAATAGTGGCGCACCAGAAGATAGAAAATGAGACAACTCCTTCCAAGACCATGGACCTATCCTGACATGGAAAAACTAATTTAAATACGTTAATGGTTCCCTTTAGTGAATAATGAAGTATTCAGTCTTCATTCCTTCATCAGACCCTTTGAAATGCAGCTCGCAGTCTAAGTTTCAGATATTTCTTGCGTGGAATTGTCTCCCCTCGTGTTGGCTGGATGTCAGGTCTGTGTGAATCTATGGTCATTTTTACAATAGCTAATATATCATAATGGCCCCAATACTGTTTTAGGATCCTATGTTCTCTGCCCTCCCTGAGATACTTTCTCCCCTCTCCATGTTGTGGAAATCTATGTACAACCTCCTCTCCTGTCCTGCTGTTATATCTCACATTTACAGCTCTTTCAGACTTGTGTATAGTTTGGCTTTCCAGACCCGTGTGTGATAGCCTTACATATTTTTATGAAGCTTTCGCTCTCTGGTCGAGGTATACACGGCCAGTTTGTGCATTGGTATCGCACATCGGATCGAATTGCACGAACGTTTGAAAAAATGTCCTAAAAGATGAAGGTGGGGGAGACTTTCTGAGCTCAATAGGAGCTAGAACAGTCGGGTAGATAAAGGACTTAGTTGCTGGAAGGGAATCTGTCAGTAGGATCAATCGCCCAAACTACATGTATGGACATAAAGATCTTTGAAATGTAAATATATTGACACCTTTTTATATTTTCTGTGTTGCTGCATTCCTGAATTGATTTTAATTTTAATGCATATGCAAATTATGTATTAAGTGCTCTAGGCATGACAGAGCACTTCAGGAGCCACAGCCTCCCAAACGTGTCTCCCCGTCCAGCCCCGGCCCCTGTATCTTCATTGACAGTTTGCTGTATGATGTCAGAAAAGGAACTCGTACAGACAATGAGCAATCAGGGTGGGGACATGTTTGGGAGGCTGTATATGTATAACAATAACTTCTAGCATGCAGTGTAGATACATTACCCATGAAGAGTCAGTGGGTGGTCCTAAGCCCCTGAGGAGTCCTCCATTTCTGGCTCTATCTATAGTTTGGGATAATAATCGTCATCTTCAGTGCCAGTGCATGTGCGGTGATGGGTGGTATACTCACCTTTTATCTGCGCATGCACCATATGCCTCTGGAGCTGCCGTTTTTCCAGGTCAGCACTGCATGCCTCCTCAGGAGCCCTCTCCTCATGACCCTTCATGGCTACATATGGTGTGTGCTGTATTTTGGCAGTTTACCACAGTGCACATGTAATTGACATCTGAGGAATATCTATACCTATAACAAGACTTGCCCCTGATGAAGCAGCAAATTGCAGCGACACGCGTTGGGCAGGCTGCCTGACTGTCCCCCAGGTACCGGGTCCCCAATCTCTTTCTATTTCTCAGCAGCTTACCAGGGCCTGGATATGGTATTGTAGTATCCTTGCATTACTATCGCCTTGTACATCGCTCCCATACAATGTGAGGTTGATGGCTCCTCTTTTCCTTGCTTATGGGGAACCTCTTCTGACTATGTGGTTAGTTAGGGATTATGCAGTAGCTTATATTGGTCACTGACATGCTTCTGATATTCTGATCTACTGCTTTTGCTCAGGAACTACTTTGCAAACTGTGTCTTAGGATCGGTTTTACTATTGCCTTATATTTGACATGTGATGGGTTATACTGGTTATGTATGTTATTGTGTTGCTTACCATGCCACCTCACAGAGGGAATTTCCTATACTAGACATTAGGAGTTTATCTCCATCACTATATCTCATTGTCTTCTTGTGATCTTGGCCACAACAACTGATCCTTTGTACTATATTGCTATTCCACTGTAATTACCTTGCATAACATATGTCTAGAGATTATATAGAATTGGATATTTATCTGCTGTAAGGGACCGGATATTTGTTACAATATGTATACACCATATGCTTGTGTGTGTTATCTGGGACATGGGCTGCTCTGTTTTTAATGGTGTTACTAATACTGTGTGTTTTGTATGCGTTTTTTGGACAAAATAAAATGTATACCTTTCTACATGTTGGTGTGCACATGTTTCTATTGAGGTCTTTTTTCTTCTTGTACAATTGTTCTATTCCCTCATAGTTGTAGCACCCAACTTTATTGACTGCATGCATATTTATTGGGCATATGTGCACCCTGTTTTCTATGTAAAATGTAAAGTAATGCACCTAGGACGGAGTAATCCTATAGCTGCGTATACATTAAATGGAAGTAAACTCGGGACTACAGAACAGGAGAAGGACTTGGGCATTCTCATTACAAATAAGCTGAGCAGCAGCACTCAATGTCAAGCAGCAGCTGCTAAAGCAAACAAGATTCTAGGGTGTATAAAAAGAGAGATTAGATCCCGTGATCCCAACGTATTGTTACCCCTCTATAAATCACTTGTAAGGCCACATCTGGAATATGGGATCCAGTTTTGGGCTCCACATTTTAAAAAGGACATTCAGAAGTTAGAGTCAGTTCAAAGGCAGGCAACTAGACTATTACAAGGAATGGAGGCCTCCCATATGATGAGAGGTTGACAAAAATGGATTTCTTTAGCTTAGAAAGAAGACGTCTCAGAGGAGATCTCATTTATATGTATAAATACATGTGTGGTCAATATAAAGGACTGGCTCATGACTTATTCCTTCCAAAGACAGTACTAAGGACCAGGGGGCATACACTGCGAATGGAAGAAAAGCGATTCTGACAGCTAAATAGGAAAGGGTTCTTTACAGTTAGAGCAGTCAGACTGTGGAATGCCCTAACACAAGAGGTAGTAATGGCAGACACTAACAGCTTTTAAAGGGAACCTGTCAGCAGAAATTTCGTAATAAACCTAAAAGATTCCCCCTCTGCAGCTCCTGGGCTGCATTCTAGAAAGGTTCCTGTTGCTATTGTGCCCCCTTTGAGAACTAAATAAATAGTTTATAAAGTCTTACTTTTTGTATGCAAATATTTTTTTCTGTACACGGGGACGGGCTCTCTTGCGTCCTTTAGTTGCCCTCCTGCTGCTTTACGCCGTCCCCTCCCATCGCTCATTTCCATACTGAGGACACCGCCCAATGCTCCCGAGGTCTTGCGCATGCCCAGTGCCACACTCGCGGCACTGTGCAGAGTGTGACCGCTGGTGAGGTGATTGCGCAGGCATGAGATTATGGGCGGCGCTGTGATTGGAATCAGCAAGTACCCGCCCATAATCTCGTGCCCGCGCTTTCCCCTCTGCCTCTACCGTTCTGCGCAAGCGCTGGCCAGATGAACCCTGTTGATCGGTGGTGTGCTCCGCTCCTCCCATCTATTTTCTGCTCCAGGTAAACATGGGCAAGAGGGGATGTGGGTTCATCTGGCCCGCGTTTGCGCAGAACGGTGGAGGCGGAGGGGAAAGCGCGGGCACGAGAGTATGGGCGGGTACTTGTTGATGACAATCACAGCGCCGCCCATAATCTAACGCCTGCGCAATCACGTCACCAGCGGTCACACTGTGCACAGTACCGCGAGAGTGGCATGGCGCATGCGCAAGACATCAGGAGCACTGGGCGGCAGCCTCAGTATGGAAATGAGCGATGGGGGACGGTGTAAAGCGGCAAGAGGGCGACTAACGGACGCAAGAGAGCCTGCCCTCAAAAATATTTGCATACAAAAAGTAAGACTTTATAAACTATTTATTTAGTTCTCAAAGGGGGAAGAATAGCAACAGGAACCTTTCTAGAATGCAGCCCAGGAGCTGAAGGGGGGCTTCAGGAGCTGCTGACAGAATCCCTTTAAAAAAAGGGCTGGATGATTTCCTCACTACACACAATTGTTGGTTATAAATGACTTGGGGACAAAATGTAGAATTGGTGGAGGAAGGTTGAACTAGATGGACCTAGGGCTTTTTTCAACCTAAGTAACTATGTGGCTTATTTAATCTCCTGTAAGCTTTCACCTCCAATGTCATACTAATGTATGTTGGTTTTTTTAACCATAAGTCTTGATCTGGCCATTAGTATCAAAAGCATTGAAAAGTGCTACAAAGTGCTGGATAGAATGGATTTTAAACGGAATCTGTCAGCAGCTTTTGCTGTTTTATCTGAGAGCAGCAGAATGTAGAGCAGAGGTCTCCAACCTTCCTTATTTTGATAGCCACATCCAGCTCCTGAGGGGGGGCGGCGAGCCACATCCAGCTCCTGACGGGGGGGCGGCGAGCCACATCCAGCTCCTGGCGGGGGGGGGGCGGCGAGCCACATCCAGCTCCTGGCGGGGGGGGCGGCGAGCCACATCCAGCTCCTGGCGGGGGGGGCGGCGAGCCACATCCATCTCCTGGCGGGGGGGCGGCGAGCCACATCCAGCTCCTGGCGGGGGGGCAGCGAGCCACATCCAGCTCCTGGCGGGGGGGCGGCGAGCCACATCCAGCTCCTGGCGGGGGGGGCGGCGAGCCACATCCAGCTCCTGGCGGGGGGGGCGGCGAGCCACATCCAGCTCCTGGCGGGGGGGGCGGCGAGCCACATCCAGCTCCTGGCGGGGGGGCGGCGAGCCACATCCAGCTCCTGGCGGGGGGGGCGGCGAGCCACATCCAGCTCCTGGCGGGGGGGGTGGCGAGCCACATCCAGCTCCTGGCGGGGGGGCGGCGAGCCACATCCAGCTCCTGGCGGGGGGGGCGGCGAGCCACATCCAGCTCCTGAGGAAGGGGGGGGGGGGGGCGAGCCAGCTCCTGGGGGGGGGAGGGAGGGTCAGTGAGCCACATCCAGCTCTTGAGGGGGGGGGCGGCGAGCCACATCGAGCTTCTGAGGGGGGGGCAGTGAGCCACATCCAGCTCTTGAGGGAGGGGGGAGGCGAGCCACATCCAGCTCCTGGGGGGGGTGGGAGGGTCAGGGAGCCACATCTAGCTCTTGAGGGGAGGGAGGGAGGGGGGGTGGCGAGCCACATCCAGCTTCTGAGGGGGGGGGGCGGCGAGCCACATCCAGCTCCTGGGGGGGTCCACATCCAGCTCCTGGGGGGGGGGGGGCGCGGCGGGCCGCATCCAGCTCCTGAGGAGGGGGGGGGGGGGGGTTGGGCGGCGGGCCACATCCTGCTCCTGAGCTCCTGCCTCCCTCACAGTAGTAACACCCAGAGCCCCCATTACCAGTGTAATAAAACGGCCAAAAGCTTTTTCACTTAAATCACACCAAGGCAGTATACCAAGATCCAGGAGTTGCTCTCACCCCCTTTCAGATCTGCTTTTCTGTAGAGGCTACTCACTAAAGTCACCATCTGGAGACCAGCTCTTCATAGTGGTTTGCTACACCTGGTGCTTACGCACCAAGCTAGAAGACAATCATGAGCCACACATCATGGGCTTGCAAGCCATATGTGGTTCCTGAGTCACCTATTTCGGGACCTCTGCTGTATGGGTTAAGGTCCTGATTACAGCGTTTTCACTTATTAGGCTGTGTTATAGTTTCAATACAATCAGTGTTTAATCAGCAAGAGATTATCACTGCAGGACTAGGGGTCACATGCCAGGTAGTCCAGCTAAACTGTATAAACCCCATTTCACTGATTGGTTGGTGACTGAGAGAAAACCTAGTGATACATTGCTGGATTCAGCCTTTAAGTCCCTACTAAATGCTGCTCTCAGATTACATAGCAAAAACCCTCTGCCAAATTCCCTTTTATCTTGTCCAAGGTTTCGTTTCCTGGGATAAATTATATTCATGTGTAGCAGAAATTCTTGCTTTGTCAAAAATCTTCCTATTGCTATGTGTACTAGGAATTGTCCAATAGTTATTTGGTAATTTTGGGGTTAGGTTCTGTTGCTTTCCGATTTCTGTTCCTTTCTAGAACGTAAGAGAAATACAAAGATAACCGTAGTGCTGGGCCCAGTCTGTGGTTCTGTCTGTTTCCGTCATGCTGAGGTATTTTAGCTGGATCTTCTGCGGAGGCTCTGAGGCAGATGTGACCATAGACCAGGCCGTGTACATGGTGGGGGCCGTGTACATGGTGGGGGCCGTGTACATGGCGGGGCTGCGTGTCCTGGGGCAGCGATGCCCTGCAGAAGCCCCACGGTCAAAATCAATTCAACATTAAGGCTATGTGTCCACGGTAGAATGTACCTGCGGATTTTTCTGCATCAAAATCCGCAGCTTTCCCCCGGAATCCGCACCTTAGCTTAGCTCCGATGTGCACTTAATTCGCGAGCGCAGGCGGGTCAGCTGACTGCACACCGACCAGCAGATGTGCCGGGCTCCGATGTGCACTCATGTGACCCGGGCACGGACGTCAGCCGGTCCCAGCAGCCGTCAGTGTTCGAGATGCTGCAAAGCTCTCTTCCGGCTGCTGGTACCGGCTGACGTCCGTGCCCGGGTCACATGAGTGCACATCGTCCGCTGTCGGTGTGCAGTCAGCTGACCCGCCTGCGCTCGCGAATTAAGTCAGCTGACCAGGGCTCTGATATCAGACGTTCCCAGCTGCCGGAAAAGAGCTGTGCAGCATTTAATAATACACTGACGGCTGCTGTCACCGGCTGACGTCAGTGCCCGGGTCAGCCGGGTGCAGATCGGAGCACGGCTCGAAGTTGTCATGGATTATCGTCGGGGGATTCAGGGAGTAATAAAGATGGCAATCAGGGATGTGTGTGTGTTTTTTCTTTCAAATAAAATTTTTTAAAAGTGTTTTCTTTTCTTTAGTACTAAACGGAGGTTCATAATGGCCCTGTCTACACAGGCATGACATTATGAACCTCGGGCTTAGTGCCAGTTTGCAGAAAACTGGCATTAACCCCGTAATTACCGAGCCAGCCAATGCATCAGGGCAGCTGGATGAGCCTCGGTACAGCACCTGTGAATGGCGCTTCACAACGGAGCCGCCATTTTCAGGGGCAGCTGAGGACTGTGTTTCTCAGCGGGAGGGGCAGAGAATGCTTCAGCCTTATCCCGCTGAGAAGCACAGCCCTCAGTTGCTTGCTTGCATCGGGCTGGACAGTGAAAATACAGCGGAGCACATATTATTTTTTTTTTTTTTTTTTTTTTTTTTAAAAGAATTGTGAAAAAAGACCTGGGATCCTGTTTTGCCAGCTAAAAGCAAGCAGCCTGTAACTAGCTGCTTTTAGCTGGCAATCCAGAGTCCGGACACAACACGACTACACTGCCACTACTCTACACTACAAAATGGTGAAACTTCCTCTTCCTGAACTATCCTACATCACTTCCTGCGGATTTGTTTGCGAAATCCGCACCAAATCCGCAGGAAAAAGAGCCTGTGGGAACAGACCTGCGGATTTCTTGCGGATTTTATACCGTGCATTGACTTGCATGGGAAAAATCCGCAACAAAATCCACAACAATAGCAGCAGCGGCACTTCCAAGCCATTTCAATGGCATTTTGGAAATGCTGTGTCCATGCTGCGGATTTTTCCGCTGCGGATTTGCCGCGGATTTTGATGCGGAAAAATCTGCAGCATGTCAATTATTTGTTGCGGATTTTGGGTATAGAATGGGGAAAAAAAAAAAAAAAAAATCCGCGGCAAATCCGCGGGTGCGGATTTGCCACGAAAGTCGCGGATTTTCATGCAGAAAAATCCGCAGGTACATTCGACCGTGGACACATAGCCTTATTCTCCATCATCTTTCCAGCGCTGAGTGTGTTCACTTGCTGGAATTTTAATATGAGTGTAGCCTAACACCTGAGTCGTGGAGCGCAGGTTACAAGCTCATGTTCAGACATGTCACTTTGGCTCCGTCCTGCCAGTGTAGAGCGGCCATGGAAGATCAGCCGGAGAGGGAAATATGTGCCGGGATTCTTCTGCAGGAATGAGTCAGATGAGTTCTTCGCAGCCAGGAGCCGTGTAATGCCGCTAATCTGCAGTGACAGATCTGTGTAATTACTGTGAAAGCCTCGCTGCAGATCACACTTATTCCTTCCTCCTATAAAGAAAATGTTCAGGATTTTAAGACATTATCCAGAAAAAGTCCATCGAATTATTTATCCAATTAATTAAAAGCCTGCTAGAAAGAAATGATCCCTTTATGAGTAGTCACAGAGATTAAGGTTTGAAGGGTAATGGGACATAGGATGAGCTTGTGCCGCCTCTTCTGATGATGGGCGTCCATACTCTTCTGATGATGTGTGTCCATACCTGCTGATGACTCTTCTGATGATGTGCGTCTATACCTGCTGATGACTCTTCTGATGATGTGCGTCCATACCTGCTGATGACTCTTCTGATGATGTGTGTCCATACCTGCTGATGACTCTTCTGATGATGTGCGTCCATACCTGCTGATGACTCTTCTGATGATGTGCGTCCATACCTGCTGATGACTCTTCTGATGATGTGCGTCCATACCTGCTGATGACTCTTCTGATGATGTGTGTCCATACTCTTCTGATGTGTGTCCATACTCTTCTGATGATGTGTGTCCATACTCTTCTGATGATCTGTGTCCATACTCTTCTGATGATCTGTGTCCATACTCTTCTGATGATGTGTGTCCATACTCTTCTGATGATGTGTGTCCATACTCTTCTGATGATCTGTGTCCATACTCTTCTGATGATGTGTGTCCATACTCTTCTGATGATGTGCGTCTATACCTGCTGATGACTCTTCTGATGATGTGTGTCCATACTCTTCTGATGATGTGCGTCTATACCTGCTGATGACTCTTCTGATGATGTGTGTCCATACCTGCTGATGACTCTTCTGATGATGTGTGTCCATACCTGCTGATGACTCTTCTGATGATGTGCGTCTATACCTGCTGATGACTCTTCTGATGATGTGTCCATACCTGCTGATGACTCTTCTGATGATGTGCGTCCATACCTGCTGATGACTCTTCTGATGATGTGCGTCCATACCTGCTGATGACTCTTCTGATGATGTGCGTCTATACCTGCTGATGACTCTTCTGATGATGTGTGTCCATACCTGCTGATGACTCTTCTGATGATGTGTGTCCATACCTGCTGATGACTCTTCTGATGATGTGCGTCCATACCTGCTGATGACTCTTCTGATGATGTGCGTCTATACCTGCTGATGACTCTTCTGATGTGTGTCCATACCTGCTGATGACTCTTCTGATGATGTGTCCATACCTGCTGATGACTCTTCTGATGATGTGCGCCCATACCTGCTGATGACTCTTCTGATGATGTGCGCCCATACCTGCTGATGACTCTTCTGATGATGTGCGTCCATACCTGCTGATGACTCTTCTGATGATGTGTGTCCATACCTGCTGATGACTCTTCTGATGATGTGCGTCTATACCTGCTGATGACTCTTCTGATGATGTGTGTCCATACCTGCTGATGACTCTTCTGATGATGTGTGTCCATACCTGCTGATGACTCTTCTGATGATGTGCGTCTATACCTGCTGATGACTCTTCTGATGATGTGTGTCCATACCTGCTGATGACTCTTCTGATGATGTGCGTCCATACCTGCTGATGACTCTTCTGATGATGTGCGTCCATACCTGCTGATGACTCTTCTGATGATGTGCGTCCATACCTGCTGATGACTCCTCTGATGATGTGTGTCCATACTCTTCTGATGATGTGTGTCCATACCTGTCCACTTCAGTGTAGGCATCTACTGTGTGTAGCCCTGAAAGCGCCATCTATACATTCTAGAACAATGGGACCTGCTCTCAGGACCATAGTGCTAGATTTGATATATTGCAATAGTTCAAGTGGTTGTCCAGGATTTTAGGACTGTTATCTAGGAGCAGGAATGGTCTATAAAAAATAAATAAATAAAAAACATTACTCACTAGTTTATTCAGCTGCTTCTAACTCTGCTTTGTGCGTACGCTGCGGGATTTGCCGCGGTTGTGCTGCAGAAAATGTTCATAACCTTGCTGCAGTCCTTCCCCAGCAAAACCTATGGTAAATAAAAAATGCTGTGCGCACACTGCGTTTTTTTCACCTACAGGTTTTGCTGCGGAACTTCTGCTGCGGAATTAATATGCATGTCACTTCTTTTCCGCAGATACCTGCGGTATTTTACCCCATTGACTGTAATGTAATCATGAAATACCGCAGGGAAAAACGCAGGTAGCAGATTATATGCGTTTCATTGTGTTATTCCCGGGTTATTTCGCGTTTTTCGGGACATAGTGTTCATCACTACCCTGCGTTTTGCAGGGAAGTGATGTCATTAGGAGAGGAAGCGGAGCAGAGAGAAAATACAGACATCACACTCACAAACAGACACATACATATATAATGCACATAGAAATCAGAAACGTACATATTAAAAATAAAAACAAAAAAAACGTGGACTCCTCCATATTTTTACTGTCCAGCAAAGGTAAGCACATAGCAGGGGCCTGGTATTCTCAGGCTGGGGAGAGCAAGGGCCAGGGTTATTGCCCCCCCCCAACTCCGTAGCCAAGAATATCAGCCTGCAGCTGTCCCGAGAATGTCGCATCCATTATGCGACAGCCCCAGCGTTTTACCGGCTCTTCCCGATTGCCGTGAAGAGGTGGCAATCGGGGTAATAAGGAGTTGATGGCAGCCCATAGCTGCCACTAAGTCAAAGACTAGTAATGGCAGCGTTTATGACACGCCATGACTAATCTGTAAGTGAAAGTAAATACATACCCCGAAAAATCCTTTATTTGAAATAAAACACAAAAAATCCCCCTCTTTCACCACTTTATTAAAATCCCCAAATACCCCTCCAGATCCGGAGTAATCCACACGGGGTCCCACGACGCTTGCACACTGATCCAGCAGCGTCTGACACATAGTACTCAATGCCGCATCGTTCCGTGAATGAGACTGCAGGGGTAACTGCAGGACATCTCTCACGGTCGGTGATGTCAACACATTACCGCTCGTGAGAACTTCAGAGCCTCACAAGCGGTAATAGAGTAAAGTCACTGACCGGCAGTGACCCTGCGATAACTCAGACGCAATGTCCCGCAGGGTCACTGCTCTCACACATACTGTTGGGGGGGGGGGTAAAACACATACATCAGAAATAAAGGCCATAATATCGATCTATCTAGCCCTCTATCTTATCTATCCCTCTATCTTATCTATCCCTCTATCTTATCTATCCCTCTATCTTATCTATCCCTCTATCTTATCTAGCCCTCTATCTTATCTAGCCCTCTATCTTATCTAGCCCTCTATCTTATCTAGCCCTCTATCTTATCTAGCCCTCTATCTTATCTAGCCCTCTATCTTATCTAGCCCTCTATCTTATCTAGCCCTCTATCTTATCTAGCCCTCTCTCTCTCTATCTATCTAGCCCTCTCTCTATCCCTCCATCCCTCTCAGAAGAAGGAAATGGTAACACACACACACAATTTATTTTTTTTTTATGTGCTTTATTGCATTGAAGGCATAAAAACACAGGTACCGACCCGCGAGAAAACTGCGGCAATAACGTGGTAAAACTGCATGCAGATTTGGGGTGCGGTTTGCTGCCTTTTTTTTTCTCTTTTTTGCCGTTGGTGTGGAATTTTCTTAAGAAAATCCCATTTTCTAGTGCGCACAGGGTAATTTCAGGTTTCATTGCAGTGATCACTAATATTCCACTTCTACAATGATGTCCAAGAAGTAGAAATCTGCGGCAGACACCATCCAGTATTCCACAGTGCTTTATTCGGGACCCGTTGAAGCACAAGGCCGTCGTCTATAAGGGGGCCTGCACCCGGCTCTCTCCCCGCTACTTTTAACTGCACTTTATGATGGAATAAAGCACTTTGGAATACTGGATGGTGTCTGCTGCAGATTTCTACTTTTTGGACATCAGTTTGGATCTTCTCTTTACTTGTCTGTGTGCACCCATTACCGTTGTTTCCATAAGGAGGACTGAAGCTGACCTATAAATCCGGTGACAAGGTATGGTTCGATGCAGAAACCGCTACTGCATATTATATTTACACTTCTACAATATTCATAAGGGTTGAAAAAGTTGAGATAATGGGAGTTGTTTAGAGGGATCCTAACCCTGGAGAGCTCAATAAAGGGAATCTGTCAGGAGGTTTTTGCTAGCTAATTAATCTGAGAGCAGCATAGCTTAAAGACAGAGACCCTGAATCCAACAATGTATTCCTCACCAGGCTGCTGGCTGTAGTTTTAATAATTCACAGTTTTGTCAGCCGGAGATTTACTATAGGACTACTAAACCTGCTTCCAGGTAGTCCTCTATATTCATGAGCTTTGTATAACCCCTCCCGACCACTGATTGGAAACGTTCTGCCTATGCACAGTCTACACCAAAAGCTGCCAATCAGTGGTGTGGGTGGGATTATACAGAGCTCAGCATTCAGAGAAATAGATCTGCAGCAGAAGCAAAGGAATCGCCTGTAGATATATCATTAGGCTGGATTTATTACTTCATTGTTACTTTTTTTTTTTTTTCTTGAATTTTTAGTGTTTTGCACTTTTTTTTGGTGGGCATATTTATGTTTCCATATGTTGTTGTTTTTTTTTTTTTCTTTTTTTTTATGTATTCATTACTATTATTTGGGGTTTATTTTATCTACCAGTCTGGGCAGGGTTTAGGGTTTCCAGATATTTTCATCTGAATCATCAATTACAACGTTTCGAAAACTTGCAAAATTTGTCCCAAATGTCCTCCAATTACCATCCCTTGAAGTGATGAAATGCATGCCTGTCATTTTGGTGCAAGATTTGTGAGGATTTTAGAGGCATGTGACTATAAACAGGTTAAAGACATACAAAAAAAATTGTGCAAAACTCATGATCTATATGGGCCATTTTAATGAATTTACGTAAAATAAAACCCCACCAGCAAATAGCACGAAATAAAAAAAATACTAAAAAAGCATATTGTGATTTGGGCCCTTAATCTTTTTACTAGTCAGCAGCTTATGCCGCTCTGATTGTCCCATCTTTGCGTCCGTCAGGAAATGCTACATAGGAGAAAAGTACAAGAATTATTTTTTCATTGTGAAGGAGAGCTGATTTGCAGACTTATTTCCAATGCTCATTGTCTGTAGGACTTTTTTTTTTTGTTTTTTTTTTACAAGGAATCTGACAGCAAAAAATTGCCTATTTAAATGGTTGTCTGTCGTCAGGCTAGAAGTCTGAAGTCGCACTATGTGACTGCAAACTTGTGACTACTCGCATTGAGAATGCTGTAAGGATTCCCTGGCACCAGAAGCGGCAGGTGCATGATTTGCGTAGATGCGGTCACATGCCTACTAGATGGGCATGGCCTTGGTCAATGGAAATGTATAGAGTGAGACCGGATACAGTCTAGTCGGAATGTGGCCGGGAGTATGCAAATCACATGACTGCCCGGCGCCAGCAAATCCTCACAACAGGCACAATGTGAGGATTCACAAGTCTGCAGTCCCATGGAGTAACTGCAGACTTGTAGCCTAAAGCCCCAGTCACATTTAACGACTTGCCAGCGATCCCGAAAACGATGTGACCTGATAAGTCGCTGGGAGGTCGCTGGTGAGATGTCATACAGTCAGATCTTACCAACGACGCAGTAACGATCAGCGACCTGTATAGCGATCTCGGCGGCAGTTGGGACTGTGTTAGGAGGTCGTTGGTAGGCGTCAAACACAGCGATGTGTCCTGCCCAGGAGGACATCGCCTTTGAAGAAAATGGTCCCAACCATTCTGCAACGGGTCGACTAGAGATCTCACAGCAGGGGCCTGATCGCTGGTAGGTGTCACAAATAATGAGATCGCTGCTGCGTCATGGAGACTGTGATGCAGCAAAGATCTCGTTAGCGGTCTCGTTAGCGATGTCGTTGTGTGTGACGGGGCCTTAAGCCTGGATAAGCCCTTTAAGCTAATCTCAGGCTCCTGGAGGCAGTTACGTTTATATGTTTAGTAATTGTACTGTAGTTGTAACTTTAAACTTGTCTCTGTGAGTGGAAAAGCATTCCCCCAAGTGGCTCGGGCTGGTATGGTATACTGGCCGAATAGGTCCTTTCCCTTTGATCGCTCCGGCCAGGTGACGTCATCGCAGACATCTTTCATGATCCAGGCTCAGAACGCCTCTGTCATACACCGGGATCTTGGTGAGGCTGACGTGTTTACTAGAGATGACTAGATCAGACCAAATACTAATTTGCCTGGCCACGTGGATATTCCCTAAAAATTTGATTCATATAGATGTAATTCTCCTCAAATTTAATGTTATTAAGGCCTCTTTCACACGTCCGTGTTTTCAGTATGTGTGACGTCCGTTTTCATATGTATCGGAGACAGGGACACGCACAGACCCATTAAAATCAATAGGCTTGCACACACGTCTGTGTTTTCACATGGACCTTGTGTCCCTGTGGAGCATACGCTTGTCTGTGTGATCCACATGGCGACATGTCCATTTCTCTCCGGCCTGCACAATGATGTGATCCGTGTGACATGTCCTGGCGAAAACACATGTCTTTGAAATAAAATGCTTTTGTATACTCCCTTGTCTCCAGCGCTGCTGTTGCTTCCGGACCCGCTCATTATGTTCATGAATATTCACTGCACCACGGCCATGGAAGCAGCAGCGCTGGAGACAGCAGTGCCGGAGACAGGTGAGTATAGAAGGTCATGCTGTCCGTGTGCTATGCAGATGTCACATGGATAGCACCCTGACAGCACATGAAGACACACACATGGACACATGCACACACCTTAGCATCTACACCACAGACCATGCAAAACATGTGTTTTTTTTGGTCGGACGTGTGAAAGAGGCCTTAAGGTGAATTTAATGTACATTGTCAGCAAGCAACCAGTCAGATGTGTGGATGGGGGTAAATAGATTAGCTGGATTAAATGGTCTGAGACACCTAGTGCTGCAATGATACACTCCTGCTGATTAAACACTGATGCTGTTGATACTAGAGCAAGCTACACATCCTTGGACTCAGACTCTCTGCATCTAAATTACACTGCTCTCAGGTTCCATAGCAAAAACCTGCCAACCGATTCCCTTTACGGAGGACCGGTACTGACTGCCCCCAACATTGCCTTACATTCGTTGTTCTCATGGACTGCAAACACCCCAAAACAGGTTTCTTGTAGATGGGTTTCTTACTTGTCCTTCATCCCTGGTGCTTTGGTAAGGTTTCTTAAAGGGGACCTGTCACCAGATTTTTCACTATTAAACTAAAAGTATCACCTTCTGCAGCTCCTGGGCTGCATTCTATGAAGGTGCACCTTGTTCCCTAACTCCCCTTGCAGACCCCAAAAATAACTTTATAAAACATGACCGTTACATATGATAATGACCTGTGCGGCTCAGATGGGCATGCTCTTTTTCGGCTCCTGTCCCCCCTCCTGCTGCTGTTCGCCGTCCTCCTTTCTTGATTGACAAGATGACGCCCTCCGTCATCATCCACCGTTGCTTTTTCAAATCTCGTGCCTGTGCAGTCATGCCCGCTCGCGCAGTTCGCTCGGCCATCTGCCATATTGCGGGCAGCAGGGCTGTGGAGTCGCTAAGCCAAACCTTCGACTCCGACTCCTCAATTTCCCTTGCACCGACTTCACAACTCTGACTCCCACATATATTGCTTATATTTAAGTGAAAAATGTATTGTAGTACAATGTGAACATCAGACATTTAATCATTTTTATGATACAATAATCAAGATATTTAGAACATAAAATATATTTATTGGAATACAACTTTAGAACACAAACTGTAATAAATTGTAAATGTGTAATACAATGTTATATGTACGGGACCCTTTGACCTTTCCTGCCTCTCACCGCGAAACACCACCAACGCAGTTGAGGCCGTGGTGTGCAGTGATGCACAGATCTTTTGAGCACCCGAGGCCAGAAGAAAGCCATGTTGTCCGTGACATGCTGGGCAATCAGGTGGAAGTGTTGGAGGATGATGAGGCACAGTTGCCCTCAGGTCAGCCTGAAACCTCCATTCCCGAAGATATTGACCTTCCGGAATTTGAAAACGACATGGTCGATGATGAGGTGACTGATCCTACAAGGATGGGTGGCATGGATTGCGAGAGCAGCAGTGCAGAGGAGCATGTGCCCATAGTCCACAATAAGGATGTAAGACATAGGGTTTCGACCACTGCCAGAAGTCAATCAACTGTGCACATGACACCACCACCTGTGGCATCTCAGTCCAAGGGTCCATGCACCACCTGTGCCATATCAGAGTCCAAGGGTCCGTGGTGCGATTGTGTGGGAGTTTTTTTTCCAGGAGTCCTTCAGACCACGAAACGGTTGCCATTTGTCAAATCTGTCAGACCAAGCTTAAAAGAGGCAAAAATACTTCTAGCTTGGGCACCTCCAGCATGAGAAACCATATGTTAGCCAAGCACACCACTAGGTGGTTGACGGCTCTAGGTGAAAAACACGATTTCCAGACTCCAAACTTTGCCACTTCCCCTGGGCTGCCTGCTTCCCAAACTGGTGTGCAAGAAGGTGGCGCTGATGCCTCCTTCTCCCAACCTGATGTTGGCCAAACTCCATCATCAACTACCACATCCACTTCGATGTCCCAGCGTTAGGTTCAATTGTCCATACCACAGACCTTCAAAAAGAAGCGAAAATACCCTGTTACGCACCCAAGAGCAGAAACCATAACTGCACACATTGCACGATTGATAGCCCTTGAGATTTTGCCGTATCGGCTTGTGGGAACAGAGGCTTTCTGCGACCTTTTGGTGGTATGAGAAAATGAATGTATTAAACTCCTTGGCATGTTATGCCCTGTTGCTTATCCTACCAATTTTTTTTAAAGTGAGCTGTTGGGAGTACCTTCTGATGCTGTGCTACATGGTCTTTGAACCATTCCCCCCTGGGGAAACGGAATATGTTGAAATCCTCGGTGTTAGCTAGTGGAATAAAGCCTGAGTTCCAGAGTGAAACAACTGCTACTTCCACGGTGCTGCATGCTTCACAAACTGCGGTCTAGGAAGCAGGCGATGATGGCTCCTTTTCCCAACCTGCTTTTGGTCAGATGCAATCATCATCAACAACATCAGCTTCGATGTCCCAGCGTGGTATTCGTTTGTCCATAAAACATACATTTCTGAATCATTTGAATAGAATTTGAATAGAGGGCCACTGTAGACGGTGGTGTTGGTGAAGGAGGAGGGCAAGGCCAAACACCCAAATGGCCACATTGGCAATAGCACTGTAAAGTGTTATGGAGTACGTATTCCAACTTTCACACTAATGATATAGGGGACGCAGAAAACTACAAATGACTGCCATCCCTCCCCAATGTATGTTACAGGACCCACCTGAGGGCCCTAAGAAGTCTAAGATTTGAGGACAGACAGTGGCCCTTAGAGGGTCACTGGAGCCAGTGGTGCTGTTGGAGGAGGAGGGCAAGGTCAACATCCCAACTGGCACATTATAGCTGACCTTTTAAAGTGCTGTCAAATATGTCCCAAAAAAGGAGGTGTGAGACAGACACCAATATAGTGTATGTTGCAGCCCTTTCTAATCGAAAAAGGCAAAAAAATGTAAAAAATGAAACGTGTGAACATATGCTAAAGTGTTTCTTAGCAATTTCCCCTTTTTTACTTTGGTTTGAGAGCTGTTCTGACGACTACGTAAACGCCGCGTGCTGCTCTGACTACGTTATTCAAAGACACCAGAAATGCAGTCATGCACCTTCTACAGGCTGTGCCCATACTGTTTCAGCCTTTTCCCATCCATTTCAGCCTTTTCCTCAGTCACCACAGGTCAACGACAGGTTCAAGGTAAAATTATTCGAGTTTCCCATACTTACATTGGGGGTTGAATATTCACGAATACTCGAATAGCGGCGAGGTGTTCGGCGGATATCCATCAAAGCGAATAATAGGGTATTCGATCATCCCTAATAATGACCACACTCTATTGAGTCATTGAAACAAATGTAATGAAAAACAGATTAAAAACTTGTTTTTGACAAATGTTATGAAATATAAATTTTTAGAATAAATAATGGTATACATAGAAAGCTGCGTGTACTGGTCACCAGCCAATGTCTCTTTATTTACAGATATTAAGTGCTACTGAGTGCTTTGGGTAAAATCTTGATTAGTGAGGTAACGTGATAGTGCAGTCGAAAATGATCTGATGTCGGTGCTCACTTGTATCTGTAGACAGCGGGAATGATCATGGTTGGATTTGTGCTCTCCTGAGAACTGGCGCAGATCTAGAAAACTGTGGGACATGGGAGTGGGAGCTGTGGATTAGGGAGGACATTAGTCTCAGCTCATTGGAGAGCAGATATGGCAGTAGACCGATATGTAGCAGGAGATGTAGGACGCTGAAGCACTGATGGAGGCAAAAAGATCTCAGGAAACGTAAAGTTGTTTTGGGTTTTTTTAAAATTATTTAATATGATAGCTAGAAAGGTGTAGAAGGATAAGGGAAAGATAAAACCAAGGGTAGATGGAAGAATAAGGGAAAGATAAAACCAGGAGCAGATGCAATAGACGAGATCATACTCGGGACTACAGCTGGGGTCAAATATTAGGTGTGGACACAGCGGAGCCTGGTGACAGAGGCGTTACCGACACATGTCCGGGTAGAGATGAGACAGAAGGACACAGGTAGGTGGTGAAGCTCCTTCTACATCGGTACAGCAGCGGTGGAGGATCTGCTGTTCTTCAGGGCACTAGATGCTGAGGTTTCCCATCCTTTAGATGTTTCTAGGGGAACAGCGACAACCTGCAAATACTCTAGCTGCCCTGGATAGTCCACGCCGGCAGGATGATAAGATCCGGCGGAAGATGGAACCTATGAGAAGAGAAGTAAATATAATGTAAGTGATGGGACTCCAGATTACGTGATATCATCTGCTCCACATTATTCTGACTGACCAACATCACACAACATGGAGCTGATTCTCACACTTACCTCGTCTCTTTTTCCCCTTTTCTATATTTTCTGTTTTTTCTTCCTCTTTACTCAGAATTTTTGCTGATTCTCTTTCCTCCGGAGCTGGAATTTCTAATTAGAAAGTAAAAAAAAAAACTCTTAACAATATATTCTTAGAGGATCTGCTTTATATCTTTAATGTATATAGTAATATTGGAAATATTTGAGCCTTGAAGGCAACATTCACATCTTTGGTTCTGTAGACCTGTACATACCTGACAACGAGGACGAACGCGGCAAACTGCTAATTTCATCATCTCTGTCAGATCCAAGAAAAGATTCTTTCTGCCTGTTTGGAAGAAGAAAAATGTGTAAATCACAAATAAATACATTATAAAAGCTGTCTCACTAGAAGAACACCAACTCTGAGGCCTAATAGAACATATGACAGTCATGTTGGGAGAGTCTCCTGCTCAAAACTAAAATCTATAGAATGGAGCCGAAAACAACTACCAAGAACGGCTGTCATGTAAGGGTGCTTTCACACATCCGGATTTTTGCTCTGCGGCACAATACGGCGTTCTGCAGAAAAACCGCCACCGGCTTTTGAAACGCCGGTGGTGGTTTTTTTTGCATAGACTTACATTAGTGCCGTATTGTGCCGCAGGGGCTTGCGTTCGGTCCGGTTTTTGCCGCATGCGGCAGATTTAGCCGATGCGGCGGCCGGATCGAACGTCCCCTGCAACGTTTTTTGCTCCGGCAAAAAACACCGCATCGCGCCGCATCCGGCCGCTGCGCCGCATTTTTCAATGCATACCTATGGAGGCCGGATGCGGCGCGATGCGGAAAAAAAACGCATCCGGTCGCCGCATGCAGTTTTTTCCACTGCGCATGCTCAGTAGCATGCCGCAACCGGAAAAAAACGGACGGGCCGCATGTAAAAACTTATGCAAAGGATGCGGTGTTTTCGCCGCATCCGTTGCATAGTTTTCACAGCCGGATTGAGCCACAGGGCTCAAACCGGAGGTGTGAAAGTAGCCTAATACTACATCTGCTCTACAGAAAAGCATGACCGGCTGCAATTATTAGCTGGTATCACCAGTGGTTTCTGAAGTGAAAACCACATTGCCCACTAATCAAGAAGCGGTGGCGCCTGCATTAGAGGATATGGTGTTTATGTACTGTATTTGGTGTTGTGCACATATATCGGCCTGGAGCTCCCAGGAATGACCCCGGGATCTACTCACATTTCAGAGGTGCTTGTGCTAGATGCTGGAGTACACTCTGGAGGGGACGTGTGGTCCTCATTACTCATCCTCCTGGCAGTGATGGTACAGAGCTAAATATGAACAAAAATAAGATATTAAATACTTTTCTTTTCTTTTTATTTTTCAAGGTCTCTTCCTACATATTTTGGATTTATTGATCAAATACTTACTTTAGAAAGCCTTTCAGAAGACGATGTAAAATTTTGGAAGTCAAGGCTCTCATTGTCCTTAATTGTGCCTTCCTCATCCTCTGAGACCATATGTTTGTGCTTATCAGAGTGATCTACAAGACATAGGTAATGAAGTATTGTCAGTATAACAGTCTAAGGCTATGTGCGCACAGTGCGTTTTTCGCGGCGTTTTTCGGGTGCGTTTTTGGCCTCAAAACTGCAGGACTTTGCTTCCCCAGCAAAGTCTATGAGTTTTCATTTTTGCTGTCTGCACACATCTGGTTTTTTTACCTGCGTTTTTGAGTTAAAAAAAAAAAATGGACATGTCAGTTCTTTCCTGCGTTTTTCTGCGTTTTCCCCCCCTGCAATGCATTGGAAAAACGCAGCAAAACGCAGCCAAAAACGCACCAAATCGCGGCAAAAACTCATGCGTTTTTGATGCGTTTTTTCGACGCAGGTGCGTTTTTGTGCGTTTTTAGCGGCCAAAAACGCACAAAAACGCAGCGTCACAAAGACGCAGTGTGCGAACCTAGCCTAATTGTCACATATTCGAGAAGACAAACCACAGCTTAATCCAGATAGTCTCCTTCTACTTACTGATAAAGACGCTGGTGTCCACGTCTGACATAAGCTGAGGAACGTACTGCGGCTTCTGACTTAGAAGATTGTTAAAATCTAAGTCCCTCAGGAATGGATGTTTCTTGATCTCAGATGCTCCTCCTGGAAAAATAATAACAATCGTGATGCGGACATAACTGAGCCGACATAAAGGGAATAGTCTGAAAGTCCTAGTATGGAGAACTGGACAGGCAGACAAGTGCTGATCCTCATGGACACGTGCGATCTGTCCTCAGTGTAATAAGTAAATATATCTGTTACCTGTCCCAAGTCTTTGTGCAGGATTTGTTCTGAGCAGCTTGGTGATGAGGTTCTGGGCATTGGGAGGAGGAGCAAGATCACAATCCCAAATCAGGTCTCCTGTTATATGGAAAATGACAGAAAATTAGACTCTAAGATAAAGTAAAGGTAATAAAGCAATGTAACCAGTCAAAGCAGTGACCGGATAATTCTACTCACCAGTGACAACACGTTCACAAAGATCAGTTAAGGATGCCTCATTGAATGGTACACATCCCACGAGAAATTCATGGAGGATGATCCCCATTGCCCACCAGTCTACAGGCCTTCCGTATCCTTCCCTCAGGAAAACCTCTGGGGCCATGTAATATGGGGTGCCACAGACCTGGAAACCAACAGAACAGGATGAGCGTGATAAAATTATTATTTTTACAAAAACACAATAACAGAAGATAAAATATCAGTGGAAAAGTTCTGTAGAGAAGAAGAACATAGAGAAGAGACAACAGTGTGATGAGATTTGTAGAGAAGAAGCTGAATTCCTGTAAGTGATACTGACCTCGCGGTCTTGGAACTCTTGGGTGATGTCCTTGGTGCAGATGCTGATTTTTGGTATCATGACACCAAGTTTCGAAAGCCCAAAATCTGTGACTTTAATGTGTCCATCCGATGTTATCAGGAGGCTGTGAAAGAGAAGATGGTTATAGCCTCATAGACTGTGTGATAATTAATGATAACTTCTCCCCTTTATTATACTACAGAGGATACTTACTTTTGGGGCTTCAAGTCTCTGTGCACAATGCCATAGCTATGCAGATATTCCACCGCAACAACGGTCTCTGCAAAGTACAGGCAGGCCAAGGGAACCGGTAGAGCACCCCAGGTGTCTAGAAGGGTCTCACAGTCTCCACCTATAGAAGAAAGGAAGTAATGGTGAAATGTTGTCCATTGAACTAATAACATAAAGTGATATCACATCTCGTCTCCAGCTGGAGATCCTGACAGGCTTAGTGCGGACATACAGGCCCATCTCACAGAACAGTGACTTTCCAGCCATCTTGGTAATAGATGACCTGTAGTAACTGCTCTGTGGGGCTGTAACCGTCCACATGGACAGATCCTAATGATGTGAGAGGGGATCAGATGTGATGCAATGTACATGTCTTACCTCCTACATACTCCATGACCATACACAGGTGAGATTGTGTTGGAAAGGAGCTGAGCATGGAGACCACAAAGGGACAATCCGCGAATGTCAGGATGTCCCTCTCCAGAAAGGCTAGTTCCACTTTCTTTGGAGTATCCAGGTTCTTCTTGGCCATTTTTTTCATAGCAAAGATCTGCTGTGAGTCTTTATGGCGCGCGATGTAGACCGCACTGGAGAGAAGGAGAATCCATGCTTTATAGTGAATCATTAATAACAGTCTGTCTATAGAAGTAATACATGATCTGTACTAATGTTTAATACTGAAAGTCCAGCTGTCACTGGAAATCCACATCTAGAAAGCCATAAAATACCACTACATGAAAGACCACCTATAGGATGTCTGGTGGAGGAGGTGACAGCGTAGGACAGATGAGGGCCAGGACATGGGGTGCAATATTTTATATTGTATTCCCTTTCCTTATCAGTCGGATTACAGATCAGTTTGCTCAGCTGTGAATAACTGACCTGAATAGTGACTATTAGATGTGGGAAGTGATGTGAACTCCTTGAATTTCCCTATGATAACACTTCATGGCAGAGCACAGAGGCAGAAGCATTGTCATAGGGAACCCTGAGAAATGTGGATTATGCTGACAGACATCTTACCCAAAGGCTCCACTGCTGATCAGTTTGGTTGTTTCATAGTCGCTCTCACGCGGTTTTCTCGCCGGGATCAATGATTTGATCTCTCTCTATAACAGAAAATAAATTTATATTAAGATATAAAATCTGAAGGAAAAAAGAAGCTCCAGATGGAAAATCGTCTCCCTCCTATATTATGTCCCCGCTGATTTACACTGATCTGATGGAGGAGACGAGACAAGCCAGACTCTCCACAACCAACACAGATGTGACCTAAGGGGGGATCCTCCATACACCGGTATCATCGGGCAGGGCTGGATAATATGGGTGAATGCTCAGAGAATATAAAGCGAGTCTGTCAGCGAGTTTTTTCTATGTATTCTCAGAGCAGCATGATGTGACCCTGAGTCCAGCGATGTGTCATTTATTGGGCTGTGTTGTTGTTGGTATAATATCAGTGTTTTATCAGCAGGAGTTTATCACTAAAGGACTAGGTGTGTCAGGTCATGTAGTCGTATTGTACTGTGTTACCAAGCCCTTACCAGTGAGTTGCAGTTTTCTGCCTATGCACAGTACACACAGAAAGCTGCTAAAAAGTGGTGTGGGCTCAGCATTCAGAAAACTGCTAGATCCACAGAAGAGACTACAGTGATTTTATCACAACTGCTGGTAAGTGACACATCGCTGGAATCAGCGTCTCTGTCCCTACATCGTGCTGCTCTCAGGGCGCAATATCCTGGTGACAGATTCCCTTTATATAGAAGCCATTGTCTACACTTATAATAGAGGTTTCCCTCTGTGATACTTACATCGGCAGAGTCTCTGATTTCCGGGATCTCACAGATTCCACTGTCACGATTCCACAGCACAGCTGTTTCTAAAATAGTGAGACACAAAGATGAAATAAAATGTATCTGGCTATATCAATCCTCCATACATAATACAACAAGATAACGAAGAAATGACTCTGCAAGTGGGGTTAATACTGGTTATATGGGGATTGTAACTACGAGAACATACGACGCAAGCCATAGACTGAGAAATGTCATGTAACGATGGAGGAACCCCCTCATCACATGGATGAGGAACCATCACCCTCGCTGTACATGTGAGTGATGGGTTTAACCCAAAAAGGATAGGCGTAATTATACATATTTATTCAAATATTACTTTATTTCACAAATACTATTTTTCATAAAACGTTTTTAAGACATAGAAAAGACACATTAAAAATAAGTGCTACAGTGTACAAAACACACAAGGATAAGGCAGCCTGACAAGCTGATATGTCTATTATTATGCGTATATTGATAGAATAACAATGAGTTGCCAATATGTATGCACAATATCCAATGGGAAATACTTCATTCTGTATGAAGATGGACATTGCATATATTGGTGGAATTATTACCTGTGATCTCTGATATATGTTGGCCGCTAGCACATATAAACATACTGGTTTCTGTGATCCAGGTCCGCACTAATATAGGTATTGCACTCTGTATACCTTGTTGGTACCTTTTATGCATAGACTTAATACTAAATGTAATTGTGCAGCAGTATAGAGCCACATTTAAAGGATCCATATAAAACACTGTTCTGTCCATTATCTGTGATCTGTGATATCTGTGGCCATTAATACATGTAAATATATAGGTTTCAGGGGTCCTTAAAATAGAGATTACCTTGGCGTTTGGTTTTGGGGCTCCTTTGCATTGATCAATACAATGGCTAAATATCTCTCATTCCTATTATTCATAGCAGTTATGCACATTCCATTTTCATGTTTTTTACTTCTTTCAGATAGTCAGTCTATTGTATTTTTCAGTCTGGTATTCCCATAGCAGTTTTGCTTTTCATTATTCCCCTATACATTGTGATTGGTGTGCAACTCTTTATCCTATTGTTTAGTTGTATATTTTTGAGTCTTGCACCCTGTTCACACCATGGTGTTCCAGACATACATTCTTTAATTTATCCCTGCACTCAGACTTCGGAAACTCCCCCAATGCATTTCCATCCTGATCTGTATATGATTTTTATGTTAGAAATAAACATTATTCCCTGTCCCTGTAATGTCTGGATATTTTTTGTAGGGGATCGGCTTACCTGGAATCGGATCTCTGTTCAAACCCTGCTGACTCCTATTAGGGTCAGGGATTTCCTGGTTTTTCCCACCTTTGGCATCGCCTTCTGGTGTTCCCTGCAGTTAAAATATATATATAATTAATATCTAGAAGATTTCCCCAAATCACCAAGTACATAAATCTGCATTTACAGATGCAGCCAGCGGTAACTACACGAATACCGCCACATCGTGATCACTGCTCTCACTTAAGTGGAGTAAGATAAATTTACATTGCGTCTGCCGGGAGCGGTCAGGGAGGCCGGTAAGATCTTCTGATATCTGAGTGTAGATCTGGAGAAGATCAGGATACAAGGCTGTGTGATGGAGGGGATGATGGTACTTACCAGGCGTTCCGGTGAGTGGGCCGGACGTTCCAGTACAGTCAGGACTTTTTCTGCCAGTTCTTTAATAAAGGCCAAATCTCCATCTTGAGATCTTTCAGCCTATGAAGAAGAAAAGAAACAAAAATGAAAATCCTGCGATGAGAAATGGCACAATGGAGGCCGCCATTACCTGCCTCTGCTATTGTGGAGAGGTTTGTGTGGAGCGTCCGCCTCTTACCTGCTGCAGAACTGTCCTGATGTTCCGGAGTAAATCCGACAGGTACCATGAGGTAAGATGACCTCGGTGGTATTGGGTCAGGCAGTCCGTTACCAGCTCCACCACCAGCCGGTGAGTGAAGCTGAGGACGCCATCGGGGGGTGGAAGCACAATGTCCGGACGATTGTTGGTAAGAATCTCCGATAGTGCTTCTACCTGAAAGCTATCCATAAGAAATCCAGCCATAGTAAGTAACTACAAAAGCTGTCAGTCTCTAGATAAGGAACCACAAAATGGCACCCGTTGTCCTGTGCGCATTGTATAAGTTGGGACTGTCACCTGTGACGTCACAATAGCGACCATTAGTGATGCCATCATGGAGCCTTGTGATGGAATCTTACAGGGCTGACTCTCTACAAATACAGTGGGAATATATATATATATATATATATATAGATAGATAGATAGAGATATATATATATATAATTACACCCCATAGAGAAAACTAGCCAATACAAAATGCATAATGTTTATTCATACATAGAATTTAAAAAAAAGACAGTGAAAAGTAATGAAAGCCATGAAAACAAGCACCACAGAGGCTGCACAGCAAGGGGACAAAAAAGGAGAACGATATGAAAATATCCCACAATATTACATTACAAAAAGCATATATATGTATATCGCTATAGCGGAATAGTCCCAAACATAGGGTATAAACAACCTCAGTAAAGTGCAAGGTAATAAGTATAGCCAATATATGCTATATCAATAGAATCTAAAATGAATACATGAGATTTAAGCAAAGGATTATAGCACACAAAGATGGCCAGTGTAAATATATATCTGGTATAATGTATACTGATCAAAGAACAAATGGAAGCAAAATGCAGTTAACAGGCAGAGCACAGCAGTGTGTGAGCATCTAAGATGACAAGTGTTTATCTGAGGGCATGTCCCACTATTGTCGTGCCGACACCAGGACCCTACACATGTTTCGGCGTGTAGCCTTAATCAGGGGGGTATGGTCAGTACGGTGGTTATAGTAATGCCTAAAAGTCTCCACTACTTGGCTATCCAATAAAGGCCTTAAAACACTGGGCCCCTTCCTTATCTAACGTAAACCCCATTGAGAACTTGTGGGCCCTTTTTAAACAAGAGATTTACGGAGGAAGGAAAACAGTCACCTCTCTGACAGGCGTCCGGGAGACTGCGGCTGGTTCTGCCAAAAAATTGATTGTCAACAGATTAAGAAACGGACTCGATGGATGGAAGGATTAGGGCCGTAAATGAAAAGAAGGGCGAATATAATATTCGCCGATTTTATTTTTTTTTTTAAATGTAAAAAAATGTATTTTTGTACATTTTTGTTTGTTTATTCTCATCCTAACAAATGAAAATAAACCATTGAAATGTTAAATTTGACAGTTTGAATTTTCTTGCATAATAATTCTGTACGCTAATCGTTGCCCAGTAATTTTCCTATAAAAGACAAAACCTTATTTTTACTTTCTTAATGTCTAAACCGCTGGCAACAAAAGGGAGTACAGTCCTAGTTGGAAATGGACTAATTGTGCCCAATTAGCCGTTTCCCATCCCCGTTGTCATGTGACTCATTGGTGTTACAAGGTCTCAGGTGTGAATGGGGAGCAGGGGTGTTACATTTGGTGCTATCACTCACACTCATACTGGTCACTGGAAGTTCAGCATAGCTCCTTATGGTAAAGAATTATCTGAGGATCTGGAAAAACAAATTGTTTCTCTACATAAGGATGGCCGAGGCTACAAGAAGATTGCCGCCACCCTGACACTGAGTTGCAGCATGGTGGCCAAGACTGTACAGGGGTTTAACAAGGCAGGTTCCCTCGGAACAGACCTTGCCATGATCGACCATAGAGGTTGAGTGCACGTCATATCTAGAGGTTACAGGGATGGGGATCAGCCTGTCAGTGCTCAGACGACATGCCTGAGGCTATGTGCGCACGTGTGGGTGCGCTTCAGAGCGCAGCTGAAAAGCTCCGTTCTGAAGCGCATGGTGCCGGCAGAGAACGTGCGTTCTGCATGCTGCCTCTCCCTATAGACAGCATGTAAAGTGCACGGAAGAAGTGACATGTCACTTCTTAGAACGCACGCTTCGGGCAGCAGCCGAATCGCTGCGTTCTAATAAGCCACGTGCGCACGGCTCCTGCACAATCTCCATAGACTGTGCAGGGGACGCAGGACGCATGCAGTTACGCTGCACTGCAGATCGCAGCGTAACTGCATGTAATACGCACACGTGCGCACATAGCCTAACACTGCATCACATTGGTCTGCATGGCTGTTATCCCAGAAGGAAGCCTTATGGACGCATTATGATGGAGCATTGTCCTGCATAAAAATCATGATTTACTTAAAAGATTTAGACTTATTCCTGTACCACTGCTAGAAGAAAGTGTTTTCTAAAAACTGGCAGAAGGTTTTGAAGTTTATTTTAAGTCCAGCTTCAACCCGAAAATGTCCAACTAGTTAATCTTTAATAATAATAGCCGATAGCAGTACCCCTCCTCCTGGCTTTTGTCTAAGTTTAATTGTAGGGGTCTGTGCCCATTACTGATCCAGCCATCTGGTCCTCAAGAGTCACTCTATTCTCATCAGTCCATAAAACCTTTTGAGGAATCTGTCTTCAGATATTTCTTGGCCCAGTCTTGAGGTTTCTACTCCTGTGTCTTGTTCAGTGGTTGTTGGGTTTCAGCCTTCCTTACCTTGGCTGTGTCTCCAGCACTGAACACCTTGTATGTCTGGGCCTCCAGGGAGGTTGTAGTATGGAATATGATAGCACTGCAGTATAATGGGTTTCCGGACGCTTGATATTTGCTCTTTTAATTTTATTTAAAAGGAACCTGTCACGTGGAAAAATGCTATTAACTGCCCCGCTGCCGTGAGGAAAATTACTTTAATCCTCCTGGCAGTGTTCTGGATTCAGTTATTGGGACAGCGCTGGCGCAAGTCAGTCACCGCTCTGTGTATGGAGCGCGATGTCTGGAACTGTGACCCCTGCACTGACTGACAGCTGGGTCTAATGTTGATCTGCTGTCAGTCAGTGCTGGGGTGCGTGATTACAGCCGCCGCTCTCTATAGTCTTTACACAGAGCGATGACTTAACCGGCGCCGCCTCCATGACTGAAAGCTGAGAGCTGCTGGGGGGATTAAAGTACTTTTCCCTCCTGGCAGCGGTGTTTAATGTACAGGTGTCGGGCAGGTTCAGAATGCTATTACTTTGCAGATTAGACCCATATATGCAGGTTAATAGCCGGTTTCAATTTGACAGGTTGTTTGTAAACTTTTAAGCTTTTATTGTGCGTCCTTTTTTTTTTTTTTTTTTTTTTTTTTACTTTTAATGGTTCTGTGATCACGGCCAGATATTTTAGTAATCTCGAGCTCTACATCCCTCTAATATTTTTAACAATTTTTCTCTTTTCAGTCAGTTAAATCTGTTTTTTTGGCCTATTTTTGCCTGAGAAAAACAAGCTGCCTAATAATTCTGCACACCTTCATGAAGGGACTTTATATCCCTCAGCCCCACCCTCTCTCATTGCAGAAATACGCTTCACCTGATCGGCTTCAATCCAATCAATGCCCGCGCCTCTCTGGAGCTCACCGGATTACTTCATCCAACCTGCTTCATTCCCCATGTGCGTCTCTCCTGCCACAGAGGTAAAATTGTGTCTGCTCGCTGATGGGAAAGTGTTCAGTGTGGACCTGTGACGTGACCCTGCCGCTGGTCCAATGAACCCACCGCTACCTGCAAAGCAAAAAGCCGGTAGCAAGGAGCAGTGCACCCCTGAAGTAATATAACAATAGAACATTATTAGTTAACTTACATGTTGCAATTTCAAAGAAGAAACAGAATAAACAGCATATGCCGCAATAAAGGCCCCTAATTAATACTTGGTTGCACACCATTTGGTATTTCGGACAACCTCCAAACGTTTCTTGTAGCCATATAAAAGCTTCTTGCACTTCTCAGCAGTTTGCTCAGGCTCTTGAATGTTTGCAGGGTTCTTTTTCCCAATGGCAGATTTCTGCTCACCCCAAACATTTTCAGTGGGATTGAGGTCAGGATTCGTACGCTGGGTAGGACATTTTGCTCTAAAATCTCTTGATAATTCTCTTTCATGATTCCTTTGATATGGTCAAGGACTCCAGAACCAGATACAGCAAATCAACCCCACAGCATTTAGCATTTTGGATCTCCACTATGCGTAACTGAGGGAAGGGTGTTCTTTTCCTTACAAGCTTCATTGCGCAGTCTGTAAGCAAACTGTTGCTTTGCATTGCCAAAAAGCTCTATTTTTGTTTATTCTCTCCACAGAACATTTATGCAGAAGGATTGTGGTTTGTGAAGGTACTCTATGGCCAAGATCAGCCGGTCCTTTTTATGTCTTTTCTTCAGCAGTGGTTTCTTCCTTGGTCTTTGCTGAGAAAGCTCTGCTTGGCTTTGTGTTCAGCGTATGGTACTTTTTGTAACTATGACCCTTGACAGTTCAAGGTTGGAGTTCAGGTCTTTAAATTTTTGACATGGTGTTTTTTCCACCATTCACACCAACCTTCGAAGACATCTCTTCTGTCAATTTTCCTATCTCTCCCCCAAGTTCAGGGAGGTTCTTGACTGTGTGATGCTTTACAAACTTCTTAATAACATTGCGCACTGTTGAAACTGCAATACCAAGGTCTTTGAAGGTGGCCTTATACCCTTTGGAAGTCTTGTGTTTTGTAATATTAGCAACTTTGATGTCCTCAGACAGACACCTCCTGTGTCCTCACCATTGTGACAAAGAACAGGGCCGAACGTGGATTTTTAAAACCCTGAAGTCCTCATTCATTGGCTAATTCATGTCACATGGGCACTGACAATTTATTACTGGTGATTCTCATTGTTTCCATAATAAATTAATGTGAAGGACCAATACCAGCGTCACCGCAGCTTTAGGTTTTTCTATTTTCCCTCCCATTGTTTGTTTTACATTGTTGTTTATCATTTGCTCTTTTGTATTAATATGAGCGCTCTATACAATAAGGCCTTGTGCACACACTGCGTTTTTACCCACGTTTTTTTGCGTTTTTGCTGCAGAAATTTCTTGAGAAAATGGCTGTAACCATTCTGCAGACATTCCCCAGCAAAATCTATGGAAGAAAAAATTAGCTGTGCGCACACTGCGTTTTTTTTTCTCTAGAAAATTCTTTCGGTAGATTTTCTTGAGAAAAAGAATGTGCATGTCACTTCTTTTCTGCAGCTAACTGCGTTCTTCACTCCATTGACTGCAATGTAATCATGAAATAGCGCAGGGAATAACGCAGCTAGCAAGTTGTGTGCGTTTCATTGCGTTTTTCTGCATTATTCCCGCGTTATTTCGCGTTTTCGGGACATAATGTTCATCACTGCCTGCGTTTTGCAAGGAAGTGATGTCATTATGACAGAGGAAGCGGAGTAGAGAGTAAACACACACACATCACACACACACAGACATATAGAATGCACAAAGAAATCAAATGTACATATCAAAAATAAAAAAACGAAAAAAAAAAAAAAAACCCCCGTGGGCTCCTGGTATTCTTAGGCTGGGGAGGGTGGGGACCAGGGTTAATGCCCCCCTCCCGCTGCCGAGAATATCAGCCCGCAGCTGCCCCGAGAATGTCGCATCCAATATGTGATAGTCCCGGAGTGTCCCCGACTCTTCCAGATTGCCGTGATGCGGTGGCAATCAAGGTAGTAACGAGTTAATGGCAGCGCATCGCTGCCACCAAGTCCAAGCTTAATCATGGCAGCGTCTATGAGACAGCTTTCATGAGTAACCCGTAAGTAAAGTGAATAAACACACACCGAAAAATCCTTTATTTTAAATAAAACACAAAAAGCCCCTTTTTTACCACTTTATTAACCCCCCAAACACACAGCTCCGGCGTAATCCACGCAGGTCACACGATGCTTGCAGACTGATCCAGCCGCATCTAACACATAGTACTCAATGCAGCCTCGTAACGAGGTTGCAGGGGTAACTACAGGTCATTTCTCACGGTCGGTAATGTGAACACACTACCGCTCGCGAGAACTGCAGTGTGTCCTCACAGGGACTCGATCTATCGATTTATTTATTTTCTTTGTCGCTCCATTGGGAGACCCAGACAATTGGGTGTATAGCTACTGCCTCCGGAGGCCACACAAAGTATTACACTTAAAAGTGTAAACCCCTCCCCTCTGCTATACACCCTCCCGTGCATCACGGGCTCCTCAGTTTTTATGCTTTGTGCGAAGGAGGCACACATGCACGCATAGCTCCACATCTTAGTCAGCAGCAGCTGCTGACTATGTCGGATGGAAGAAAAGAGGGCCCATATTAGGGCCCCCAGCATGCTCCCTTCTCACCCCACTCTGGTCGGCGGTGTTGTTAAGGTTGAGGTACCCATTGCGGGTACAGAGGCTGGAGCCCACATGCTGTTTTCCTTCCCCATCCCTTTAGGGCTCTGGGTGAAGTGGGATCCTAATCGGTCTCCAGGCACAGGGGACCGTGCTCCCTCCGCAGCCCCTGGGGAATCTGCTGGACAGGAGCCGGGTATCGTCAGGGACAAGGCCCTGCTACTGTGAGGTACTCTGTGTCCCCGTGGGGACCGCGCATGGAGCGCTTGTGCCATACACACTGCAGCACTGCTGGGTGTGTTAGTGCGCCGGGGACTACCGCGCCGGCCGCGCTTATTTGCGGGCCGCGCTTATAAATTTAGTCCCCGGCTTTTGCGGCCTAGTATCGCATATTCCCGTCCACAGGCCTGCCAGTCAGGGGAAGGGCGGGACGCTGCACAGGACGTCAGCGCTGAGGGCTGGAGCATACTCTGTATCCTCCTCCCCCCTCACTCAGCACAGTGGGGCACTAGATTCCCGCACTTTCTAGGGCACGCCCACGGCCCCCTCCTCACCACAGAGCGCCGGCAGCCATTACTGTCAGCTCTTCTGACGCTGGAGAGGAGAGACACCAGGGAGGCCCAGGCAGGGATTCTGGTGATCATACATATCTATATATATATGCTTCTATGCTATACATGTATGGTCGCACTGTTGAATTTTGGCTACTCCAGGAGAAGCCCTACAGTCCTCCCGGGCACTGTTCAATCATTACCGCCCCCGGACCTGCCAGTCAGGGGGAAGGGCGGGACAGTCGGGCTGACGCCGACAGTGAGGGCCGGAGCACACTTCGCTGTCCTCCGCCCCCCTCACTATTCACGCTACGGCACTGATCCCCGCAAGGTACTCAGTGTCCCCTTGGGGACGGTGCAGAGAGCACCTTCGCCTCAGACTTGGCGACTACCGCGCCGACCGCGCCTGCTGGCCGGCCGCGGTCTGTAACTTTAGCTTCCGGCTTTTGCGGCCTAGCGCCTTAAACTCCCGCCCCTGGCCCTGCCAGTCAGGGGGAAGGGCGGGACGGTCAGTCGGAGGCTAGCAGTGACGGCTGGAGCACACTTGACTGTTCTCCGCCTCCCTCACGTTTCACTCAGGGCACCAGATTCCCGCACTTTTGGGGTTACGCCCATGGCTCCCCCATCCACTGTACGCCGACAGCCATGTTTTCAGCAGCACATACTGCTTCAGGGTCGGTACACCAGGGGGCTTCTTCTCGATGCTGGGCCCCCTAGAGTGATGAACTGTATATGTGATGCACTGTATATATGGATATATAATGTTTGTATGCAGTTTCACAGTTCGGCGGTACATATGTATCCTCAGTGATCACTGTGAACATTGCTCGGGCCATGTGGCTCTCGCTCAGCCGGTGTCGGGGGCACTGTTGAGCTTCGCCGGCGTTCCCTGTCCAGGCGGCAGGGACAGAGTTGCAGCTTGCTGAGAAACTCACTATCCATGTCTCAGGCTATGGACAAATGGTCGGCTAAGAGACTAGGAGTTTGCAGTCCAGCCCGGCCCCTTACACAGGCCCCGGGCACTGCGGGATCGCCCCAGGCCTCTATCGGTCTGCGACGAAGCGTGTTCCTGGGGTAGCCTCTAGTTATTACGTGGTGAACTCCAGCACGAACCGCAGTCCCAGTCCGGCTAAGCAGCCTTGCTTGGAATCTTCCCCGACTTCTTCAAGGGTCTCAGCTTGAGGACCCTCTAGAGTATGGGGCGGAGGTCGCAACCCAGGACTCTGTCCGGACGTGGCTCTCAAGGCTTCACAGATACTGTCCAGAAGCACAGAACGCCTTATAACACACGTTGTCCCTTCCCCTCTGACGTTGTTCAGGTTTGGGCTCAGTGTCATAAAGTGCCCTCCAGTCTCTTGACCGGGCGGTCATCCTGGACTTCGCAATTAGCGTCTTTGACGTCTCAGGCGGTGGTATTTTCATCCTCCGCCGTGCACAGAGAACCTTTTCTGCATGGCGGTCCAGGTCAGGGGAGTGGTCCCCACATGTCCAAGAACGATGTAGGAGACATTCTGTCTTACGGTCACAGGATAGAGCTCAGTTCTCGTCCTCCGACTCGTTGCTTCAGAGCATCTCCGTCCCCCGAACGAGCCGATGCACGTTTCCAGGCGGTGAACAATCCGAAGGCAGGAGGAGTTGCGATCCTCGTTCCCATTCAAGAACGTAGTCGCGGCTTTTTACTCCAGCTTGTTCGTGGTACCAGATAGGACGGATCACTCCGCCCTGTTCTGGACTTCACACTGCTCAACGGACAGAGAACCTGACGGTTCCGGATGGAATCTCTCCGCTTGCCATCGCCTTTGATGGCCCAAGGAGGCTTCCTAGCATCAATCGACATCAGGGATGTTTATCTCCACGTGCCGATTGTACCAGAATATCAGCGCTTCCTGCGCTTCGCCATAGGGAACGAACACTTTCTGTTCGTGGCACTAACTGCTGGCCTGGTGACAGCCCTACGGGCCTTCACCAAGGTCATGACAACGGTGGTAGCGGTCCTACTCTCTCAGGCAATCGGCTGGTCGAGGCCCCCTCTCGGGTGGCATGCCAACACAGCCTGAACATTGCCCTAGAGACTCTCCAGAGATTCGGGTGGTTCATCAATTTTTCCTAAAGTCAAAATTGACACCGGCCCAATCACTGACATATCTCGGCATGGAGTTTCATACTCTCTCAGCGATAGTGAAGCTTCCGCTGGACAAACAGCGTTCACTACTGACAGGGGTGCAATCGTTCCTTCGAGCCCAGTCACACCCTTTGAGGCGCCTCATGCACTTCCTAGAGAAGTTGGTGGCAGCAATGGAGGCAGCTCCGTTTGCGCAGATTCATCTGCGCACACTTTATTGGGACTTTCTCCGCAAATGGGACAGCAAATCGACGTCCCTCGACAAGAACGTTGCTCCTTCTCGGGCAGCCATGGCCTCCCTTCAGTGGTGGCTTCTTTCCACTCTTGTCGAAGGAAAAATCCTTCCTGCCCACATCCTGGGCTGTGGTCACGGCGGACGCGAGTCTGTCAGGGAGTCTTCCTCCGCCACAGGGCTCAGGGTACATGGACTCAGCAGAGTCCTCCCTCCAGATCAATGTTCTGGAGGTAAGGGCAGTGTTCTAGCCCTAAAAGCGTTCCAGCCATGGCTGGAAGGCAGGCAGATCCGAATTCAGTCGGACAACGCCACGGCGGTGGCATACATCAACCACCAAGGCGGCACAAGCAGTCGGCAAGCCTTCCAGCAAGTCCGGCGGATTCTGCTGTGGGTGGAAGCCACAGCCTCCACCATCTCCGCAGTTCACATCCCGGGCGTAGAAAACTGGGAAGCAGACTTTCTCAGTCGCCAGGGCATGGACGCAGGGGAATGGTCTCTTCGACCGGACGTGTTTCAAGAGATTTGTTGCCGCTGGGGGAAGCCGGACGTCGACCTTTTGGCGTCCCGGCACAACAACAAGGTCCCGGCATTCATGGCACGTTCTCAAGATCAGAGCTCTGGCGGCAGACGCATTAGTTCAGGATTGGTCGCAGTTTCCACTGCCTCACGTATTTCTCCTCTGGCACTGCTGCCCAGAGCGTTACGCAGGATCAGATCCGACTGCCGCCGCGCCATCCTCGTCGCTCCAGACTGGCCGAGGAGGTCGTGGTACCCGGATCTGTGGCATCTCACGGTAGGCCAACCGTGGACACTACCAGACCGGCCAGCCGTGCTGTCTCAAGGGCTGTTTTTCCATCTGAATGCTGCGGCTCTCAACTGACTGCGTAGCCATTGAGTCCTGGATCCTAGCGTCTTCAGGGTTATCGCAAGAGGTCATTGCCACTATGAGACAAGCCAGGAAACCAACGTCCGCCAAGATCTACCACAGGACGTGGAAGATCTTCTTATCCTGGTGCTCTGATCAGAGTTTTACTCTCTGGCCATTCGCCTTGCCCACTTTCTGTCCTTCCTTCAATCCGGAATGGAAAAGGGGTTGTCTCTCGGTTCCCTCAAGGGACAAGTTTCGGCGCTTTCTGTGTTGTTTTCAAAAGCGTCTAGCCAAACTCCCACAGGTACACACGTTCCTGCAGGGGGTTTGCCACATAGTCCCTCCTTACAAGCGTCGGCTAGAACCCTGGGATCGGAACAGGGTGATACCGGCTCTTCAGAAACCACCCTTCGAGCCAATGATTGATATTCTTTTCCACGACTTTCGCAGAAGGTGGTCTTCCTAGTGGCAGTCACGTCACTCCGCCGAGTGTCTGACATAGCAGCGCTGTCATGCAAAGCCCCCCTTCCTGGTGTTTCACCAGGACAAGGTGGTTCTGCGTCCGGTTCCGGAATTTCTCCCGAAGGTGGTATCCTCTGTTCATCTCAATCAGGATATCTTCTTACCTTCTTTTTGTTCTCATCCGGTTCACCAATGTGAAAAGGATTTGCACTTGTTAGGTCTGGTGAGAGCACTCAGACTCTACATTTCTCGTACGGCGCCCCTGCGCCGCTCGGATGCGCTCTTTGTCCTTGTCGCTGGCCAGCGTAAAGGGTCGCAAGCTCCCAAGTCAACTTGGCTCGGTGGATCAAGGAACCAATTCTTGAAGCCTACCGTTCTGCTGGGCTTCCGGTTCCTTCAAGGCTGAAGGCCCATTCTGCCAGAGCCGTGGGTGCGTCCTGGGCGTTACTGCACCAGGCTACGGCTCAGCAGGGGTGTCAGGCGACTACCTGGTTGAGTCTGCACGCCTTCACGGAGCACTATCTAGTGCATACCTATGCTCGGCAGATGCCAGCTTAGGTAGGCGAGTCCTTCAGGCGGCGGTTGTCCACCTGTAGGAAGGAGCCGTTTTACGGCTCTTTTACCGAGGTATTCTTTTACCCACCCAGGGACTGCTTTTGGACGTCCCAATTGTCTGGGTCTCCCAATGGAGCGACAAAGAAGAAGGGAATTTTGTTTACTTACCGTAAATTCCTTTTCTTCTAGGTCCAATTGGGAGACCCAGCACCCGCCCCTGTTCCCTTCGGGCTATTATTTCTTGTGTACACATGTTGTGCAGATTGAATTGTTCTTGGTCATGGTTTCAGTTCTCCGAACATCCTTCGGATTGAATTTACCTTAGACCAATTTATAAGTTTCCTCCTTCCTGCTTTTGCACCAAAACTGAGGAGCCCGTGATGCACGGGAGGGTGTATAGCAGAGGGGAGGGGTTTACACTTTTAAGTGTAATACTTTGTGTGGCCTCCGGAGGCAGTAGCTATACACCCAATTGTCTGGGTCTCCCAATTGGAGCTAGAAGAAAAGGAATTTACGGTAAGTAAACAAAATTCCCTTCTTTCGATCTATCCATTATTTATTTTTCTGTCTATCCATTATCTATTCATCTATCCATCTATCGATCTATCTATCTATCGAATATCTATTATCTATATTTATTGCCGTTAAAGCATTAAAAAACGCAGGGTCCAATCTGCAAAAAGCGCACCAAAATGTGGTAAAAACGCATGCATTTTTTTGGTGCGTTATTGGTGCGTTTTTTTAACGCAGGTGCGCTAATCCTTCACTCTCGAAATTTCTTAAGAAAAATCCTTTTTCTAGTGCGCACAGAGCCTAATGCTGTTTCACTTGATTCATTTTTTCCAGGAGATATTCCTCATTACTTCATGGGTGCCAACAATGATGAGCAGGACTGTACAAAAATTAGCAAGTATGTGACCGCTTCTGGACGAGCAAATTGTGTACCTCCTCATTAGCAAAGAGGTGCTACCCCAGAGGTGGTGATACTTGCCCCTAGGCAGATGGATCGTCGGAGATTTCAATCGGCAATGGAAATGCGAGATGTCTATGCCATATCAATATCTGATACCAGCATCATCCATGAATCTATTTGTGCTCATGTACCTTTCTGCTCTAGAGCATCTGGTTCCAATTCTGTGCAATTTTTTGGGTGGCATTGGAAGATGATGAATTTTCTTCTTGGCTAGTGTTCAGTGATGAGGCAACCTTCCATTTAAAGGGAATCTGTCCACAGGTTTTTGGTATGTAAGGTGAGGACAGCATGCTGTAAGGGTTAGAAAACAAACGGCAACTGTGCCTCTCTTATATGTGTGTGAGCTATTGTTTACTTAAACTATTGGATTTTTTACCCTGTTATTAACATTGCTGGGTCTAGCTGGCATGTACATGGGATTCAGACTCGCCCTGTTGTGATTGACACCTCCCTGTCAATGAACAATCTCTACTGTGAGCCTGATGTGAGCGGGGACAGCTCCCTGGGCTCAGCTAATTGCTTAAAACTCAATTCTTAGATTATGGGTGAACGGCTGCAGCCAGTAATCTGTGATACACCTTTTGGATTCAGAATGTCCTTGTCTACATTGTGTTGCTGTCAGATGAGGTAACATAAACCTGCTGATTTGATTTCCCTTTAAGCGGAAAGGTGAACCGTCATAATGTGCGAAATTGGGCAATGGAAAATCCCACTGCCACTATAGAAATCTAAAGAGGGGGGTGTGACTTGGTGATAGTGGTGTGAGGACGTATTCTCCAGGAGCTCCACAGATCCAGGTGGCAGTTTACAGCTAAATCCCCACCTGGGGTCAATGAAAATGCCTGGGAGGAAAAATACGGGGTCCCGGAGTGTGGCCCCCGCTTTACGGAGCAGCAGTGCAGCGGCGTCTCACCTTTTTAAAGGCGGGAAGCCCTCCCTGGTATCTAGGCCTGCACCAGTAATGGCGCCGGCGGCCGCACGGCCCCTGCATGGGACCATGAATACATGTGGGGGCAGCGCGGGAGTGATGGCAGCGGCGGTGCAGGCGGATGAGGAGCAGAGGGGAGCAGACACCTTACCGTCGGGACCTCGGGCTCATCAAGTGCCTCAGATGTTGGCAAGTCCTGGGAGAGACGGAGCAGGTGCTCCTGAGAGGGCTGAGCAGGAAGATGGCGGCGGTGAGCTCCAGTCCCCACAGTCACAGCATGACCTGGAGAGCCACGCTGGAGCGGTGAGTGGGGATTCATGCCCCAGGGGTGTCCTCTTTGGGGGCACTGGGAGCGTGGTCCCCCTGGTAGATCGGATGATAGCTGAGGAACACCAAGGGAGTCAGACCCCAGATATACAGGGGAAGCATAATGGAGGACAGGCCCCACATAGATTTAACACCATCATGTCTGCAGTGGTACAGACCGCATTTTGCAGCTGTCATCAGCGCTTCCTACCAAAAATGATCTGGACTCTCTTATGGCCAATATGGAGGCAGCACATGAAAGGGCACTCTATTGTAAAAGGGGACATTGACATGATTAACACCCGCACTACTGTGGTAGAGTAAGATGTATCTGCTCTGTTTGAAAGGGTTAATATGTTGGAACAAGATCTCTCCAGGTCCAAAATGAATATGCAAAATGTTGCTATCCTGTTAGATGACCAGGAGAACAGGGAGGCGAAACAATGTTCTACTGAAAAGCATCCCATAGAATATCTAAACAGCAGCCCTCCCCAAGACAGTCACTTCAATTTGTAACACAGTTTTGGAAGACACAGCAGACACTTCATACGTGATTGACAGGGTTCACCGAGTATATCGTCAGGGCCCTATAGATGCTGCCTATCCACGTGATGTCCTATGCAGACTACATTACTATACGGACAAGGAGGCTGTACTAAATGCTTGGGCCCATGGGACTGTCTCATACGAGGGGTCAGACGTAAAGCTCTTCCCTGGTGTATCTTCTTGGACCCTGTAATATGAGGCGTCAACTTTTGCCAGTGCTGCAAAAAAATTAAAGAAAAAGGAGCAACATACAGATGGGGTCACACATTTCATCTTATTGTTCGCCATAATGGAGATAAATATTAAATATTCCCAAGAGCCAGTTCCTACGCTTACGACGTAACTGTATTCATTCAAGATTTTAAAATAGAAGCTACTCACATGAGCAAGCAGTGCTTAGATAAAGGGTACCCTAAAGAGGTTATCCAGCAGGTGTAACCCAAAGGGCTTCCCTCATTAATTCCAATCCAAAACCATGAACGCTATTTAGTATTCCACAACAACTTTCACAACTCCCAATCATTACCCAGTATCATAACAATAACAGGACCTTTAAAAGGATCGTTCTAAGACACTGGCATATTTTGGAGCAGGATAAAATTATAGGGGAATTCCTGCCACCAAAACCATGGTTAGTGTTCTGCAGAGCCCCTATTATCGCTAACAATTAGGGTGATTCCAGACCTGCTGAACCTAAAATCAATACAATTACGGGTCTCACTCCACTAAAACATGGATTTAGGGCCTGCGGGTTGTGTATCAGTTGCCGTAAAACGAGTACCCGCAGGACCTTGACCACACAGTTTAGTAATTCGAGCAACACTAAAGCATTTTACATAAATCAACATATAACTTGCTCCTCAACAGGGGTAATTTATGTTTTAACATGCCCATGTCAAAAGCAATACGTGGGTCGTACTAAACGGCCACTCTCTACTTGAATAAATGAACATCTGAATAATATCCATAAAGGTTTTTTTGGGACACCCCTTATCTCGCCACTTTTGCGAACAGCACAATAATTCTTGGAGAGGTTCATCTTTTTGGGGGATAGAAATGGTGGTCCCAAACTGGAGGGGTGGTGATTTTATCAAACATGTCCAGGTCTGAATCTAGATGGATCTTTTCCCTGGACACCCTGTTCCCAAGGGGTCTTAACGCTGAAATAGAGTTGTATGCAGTTTAATTCATCTATATACACTGTAAAGTCTCTATCTTTAGGGATCTTTCATGTTTCGAAGCGATTTTTTGAAAAAGTACTTTTTATCAATGTTTTAATAAAAACAACAATAAAAACCAAAATTAAAAATAAAACCAAAAATAAAAAACTTTTCCAGACTATTTTAATAAAGAATATCAAAAAATCCAGCACTCAAAGCATGAAATGAAATTTATTTTTTATTTTTATTTGTATTTTGTCAAAAACGCAATTTTGTGTCAATTTTTAGCAATGATGTTTCGGTCTTCCGACCTTCATCAGATAACACTATAACAGAAAAAATACAGACAAAAATCTTTTAGATAGACAAAGACATATATAATGACATGATACAATCATGGTGTCAAAGAAAGGCAGAATAATCTCATCAATTTGGCAATGAAGCATTAACCATGCAAATGACATATAAAAATGTCAAAAAACATAGAAAAAAGAGAAAATCAAAATAAATAATCTGTCAGTTGAGCCACTTCACTAGCAGATGCAATATCCTCCTAAGAATAAGGAAAGGAGATATAGTATATAAATACATAGAGAAAAACACAGAAAAAAGGGAATCAAATATTGTGCCATGCTGATTCACTAAGAGATTACATAGAAAAAAGCAGGATAAGAAAAAAAAGGGAGAAAATAATCTAGTCTCAATGGTATGGTCATATAACAGGAGCAGATACAATGCTGTATAGTAACACTCACCAAAAAGGCTCTATTTTTTCTGTGTTTTTTTGACATTTTTATATGTCATTTTCATGGTTAATGCTTCATTGCCAAATTGATGAGATTATTCTGCCTTTCTTTGACACCATGATTGTATCATGTCATTATATATGTCTTTGTCTATCTAAAAGATTTTTGTATTTTTTCTGTTATAGTGTTATCTGATGAAGGTCAGAAGACTGAAATGTCATTGATAAAAGTTGACACAAAATTGCGTTTTTGACAAAATACAAATAAAAATAAAAAATAATTTCATGCTTTTGAGTGCTGTATTTTTTGATATTTTTGACGAGGGGTGGGACCCTATCCAAGCACCAGCGCATAAGGAGTGCCACACTTCTATATTTTAATAAAGAACTCTTTTAATGAGGATTTTTTTCTGTGAAAGATTTTATGAAAAGTCATTTGAGGTTTTTCACAGAAAGCCTTTAAATAGCGTTTTAAAAATCATTCAAAGGTCCTTTTTTCTTTTTCTTTTTTTTCTCTTTTGATTGCTTTTTATCTTTTACCACCTCTACCTTTTTTATTTAGTGACTAATAAATATTTTTATTTTAAATGTAATTTATTTTTTCCATCCCCAGCTTTTTAGCATTTCCGCACTTCAGTTGATAGGGGCATGTCTCTGTCTCTCTCTCTCTCTCTCTCTCTATATCTATCTCTCTATATCTATCTATATCTATCTATATATATCTATCTATATCTATCTATCTCTATATATATATATTTGTAAAGTATACTTGTTTAGAGGCCCACATGGGGCTTAACCCTTTACCACTATACACCTTAACTAAGATTCCACACATCTATGCAACATGTGACTGATTCCCTAATGGTGGACGTAGTTGCGGTGAATAATATAAAAACTAGCGTGACAGTAGGAGGGCATCCCTGACGAAGGACATCCGCTGCATCTCCGAAACGCGTTGGACTTTTTGCCCCTCCAGGCCTCCGTAGCCTGCTTGCTTTGCTGTGATGTCACACGCTCTCTGTACACGCGCTGCCAGGTAACCAGGGAAGCCACCGGCCGGGGCTCCTGAATACCTGTGTCAGTTTACACCATACACCATTCCAATCAGGTCCGCTGCTGGAGTTCACTTTTCCCTTAAATCTGCCTGGTATCCACGCTCCTCCGGAGTTGCTATATACCTCGTGGAGCAGCTATTCATGCAGGCACCCTGGGGATTTAAACCAGCACATGGCAAGCTCTGACAGTTTATAAGGCAAGTCCTTTTAATCCCTTGTTAACTCTTTAGGTTCCTAGTCATCTTCAGGCCACGTCTCACTAAGCGACATCGCTAGCGACATCACTGCTGAGTCACGGTTTTTGTGACGCAACAGCGATCTTGCTAGCGATGTTGCTGTGTGTGACATCCAGCAACGACCTGGCCCCTGCTGTGAGGTCGCCGGTCGTTGCTGAATGTCCTGTACCATTTTTTGGTCGTTGCTCTTTCGCTGGGAAGCACACATCGCTATGTTTGACAGCGAGAGAGCAACGATCTGACTGTGCAGGGAGCCAGCTTCTGCGGACGCTAGTAACCAAGGTACACATCCGGTAACCAAGCAAAGCGCTTTGCTTGGTTACCCGATATTTACCTTGGTTACCAGCGTCCGCAGCTTCTAGAAGCCGGCTCCCTGCACACGTAGCCAAGGTACACATCGAGTAACTATAAGCAAAGCGCTTTGCTTAGTAACTCGATGTGTACCATGGTTACAAAGCACAGCGTCGTTACACGGGTCGCTGGTGGCTGATCGCTGTGGAGATCTGCCTGTTTGACAGCTCACCAGCGACCATATAGCGACGCTCCAGCGATCCCTGCCAAGTCAGATCGCTGGTGGGATGGCTGGAGAGTCGCTAAGTGTGACGGTACCTTTACACTATTTTGCATTAATCACTGTCCCTGTGATACAGGGACATACTCATTCTGGTTTCATTTGCACAATTGATAACCACCATGGAGCGCTGTAGCATATGTTCCTAGATTACCTATCACTCCTTGATATAATTTCACGCGGATTATATCTTCTATACGCTGCTGCACCGAGTGTTTACTAGTCTGTCCCTGTTACAGACATCAAAGGTCATTTAATTAATTTGGTTTCCTAAGCGCAGGTGTGCAATTTAGCTCTGTTCTTTATATTTACGCCTCCTTGAAAAATCCTGCTAGGTCTTATTTTTGGGGGAGGTCTTTATTTTCGGGGAAACACAGTACATACACATATATTGTAAGTAGTTTGAGAGGTTAAATCCTGCTGACCGATTCCCAGAGATTTTAATATTCTGTATTCAGTAAAGTTTTTTACTTTCTCCATCAAAAGTGCTTTACAATTAGATCAATTTTATGTATCATGCACTTTGTGTTTTGTTATTCTGGATTGTTGTATGATTTCTTTGGACTAAATATCTTCCTTTTTTTATCCCCTTCAGAAAACATCCCAGAGGAGCTTCAGGAGCCTTTCTATACGGATCAGTATGACCAGGAGCACATGAAGCCGCCCGTGGTGAACCTTCTGCTGTCTGCAGACTTGTACTGCCGCGCAGGGAGCCTTATCCTGAAGAGTGATACAGCCAAACCTCTCCTGGGGCACGATGCGGTCATCCAAGCCTTGGCCCAGCGGGGGCTGTATGTGACCGACCATGAAAAGCTGGTGACTGAGAGAGACCTGAGGAAGAAGCCCATTCACATGGTAAGGGACAGGAGTGTATATGCAGTACCTGAGTGTCCGTTTGGCAGTAGCCATGGCAGTATGTCTCTGTATACGGGGATTTCTCATTTGTTCTTATTTTTGTGGTATACAGTAGTGTAGTACACTAAACTATTCCATATCGAGGTGAAGAGCAAAAGCGTATGTTAGGTGGTTTATGTATTTTTTTCTGCTTGGAGCGACATATTCCTCCTCTGCATATCTATAAAGTGGAATACATTGCAGTCTTCCGGCAGGGGTGTACGTTGGGCGACACTCCTGATCTATAGATCTCAAAAGAGCCTTAAAGGGGTTTTCCACTACTGGACGTCCCCAGCTTCATCATTTAGGAGCCCAACTCAAAAACACTTTATAATTTCATCCATTCTAGTGACGTTGGCCTCGGTATTCCTGGAGAGTGATGTGACTTGTATCACGTGCCGCACGCAGATAAGATAAGCCACAGCCCCTACTATTGAGTCAAAAGGGGCAAACGCTCAGCTGATCGCTCCCAGTAGTCGGCCACCGGGTGATCAGTTGATCGCTCCCTGCAGCCGGCCGCCGGGTGATCAGCTG